>NC_091469.1:481794528-482139382 GCF_036971445.1 Narcine bancroftii | reverse complement strand
TTGGCGGATAATAAAATAAAATATGAAACACTACAAACATACAAGGTGGAGAAGAATATAATGAAGACAAAACAGAAATATTATGAACTAGGTGAAAAAACGTACAAAATCCTGGCATGGCAGCTTAAGACAGAACAAGCTAAGAAAATGGTATTGGCAGCAAGGAAAAAAGACAAACAAATTACATATAATCCAAAAGAAATTAAGGAAAACTTTAGAGAATTCTATGAACAATTATACCGAACTGAAAACGAAGGGAAAGAAGGGAAAATAGATGAATTTCTGACTAAAATTGAACTACCAAAACTACAAATAGAGGAACAAAATAAATTAACAGAGCCATTTGGAATAGTAGAAATACAAGAGATAATAAAAAATATTACCAAATAATAAGACACCAGGAGAGAATGGATTCCCAATAGAATTCTACAAAACATTTAAAGACTTATTAATTCCGCCCCTCCTGGAAGTAATCAACCAGATTGATAAAACACAAAGCTTACCAGATTCATGTAAAACAGCAATACTTACAGTAATACTAAAGCAAGAGAAAGATCCACTCGCACCAGCGTCATATAGACCAATATCTCTGCTAAACACAGATTATAAGATAATAGCTAAACTATTAGCGAACAGATTAGCAGAATATGTACCGAAAATGGTAAATTTAGACCAAACTGGATTTATCAAAAAAAGACGCACAACAGACAATATTTGTAAATTTATTAACTTAATTCATGCAGTAGAAGGGAATAAAGCACCTACAGCAGCAGTTGCTTTAGACGCAGAGAAGGCCTTTGACAGAGTAGTATGGAATTATTTGTTCAAAGTATTGCAAAAATTCAGTTTACCGGAGAAGTATATTAATTGGATTAAAGCATTATATAAGGGACTGTTAGCGAAAGTGACAGTAAATGGACATGTATCAAAGCAATTTAACTTAAGCAGGTCAACACGGCAGGGATGCCCACTATCACCTTTATTGTTTGCGTTAGCTATAGAACCACTAGCAGAATTGATAAGAACAGATAATAATATAAAAGGAATAAAAATAAAAGACAAGGAATATAAAATCAGTTTATTTGCGGATGATGTTATAGTGTACTTAACAGAACCAGAACTATCAATAAAAGAATTACATAAGAAATTGAAGGAATATGGAGAAGTGTCGGGTTACAAGATAAATGTAAATAAAAGTGAAGCAATGCCTATGAATAATGTGGATTTCTCAAAATTTAAGAAGGAATCACCATTTAGATGGCAAATGCAAGCAATATGATACCTAGGTGTACAAATAAACAAAAATCTTGGCCAACTATATAAACTCAATTATTATCCACTAATGAAAAAATTACAGGACGATTTAGAGTATTGGAAAGATTTACCACTAACACTAATAGGAAGGATAAACTGTATTAAAATGAACATTTTTCCAAGGATATTATACTTATTTCAGGCATTGCCAATACAACTGACAGAGAAATTCTTCAAGGAGTTAAAGAAAATAATAAGGAAATTTTTATGGAGAGGGGGGAAACCGAGGATAGCACTAGATAAATTAACAGAATGGTATAAACAAGGAGGCTTACAACTGCCAAATTTTAAAAATTATTATAGAGCCGCACAATTAAGATACCTCTCAGATTTTTATCAAACAAGGGAAAAGCCAGATTGGACAAGATTAGAATTAGATAAAATAGGGGAAAAGATACCTGAACACATATTATATAAATGGGATGAAAAATTGGTACAACATAGAAGTTCTCCAGTATTACATCATCTCCTCAATATTTGGAAGAAGATTCATGTAGAAAGAAATAAAACAAATTATCAATTACCAAAACTAATATTGACGCAAAACAAGTTACTCCCTTTTACAATAGATAACCTTTCCTTTAGAGAATGGGGAAAAAAAGGGATTAAAAGAATAGAAAATTGTTTTTCAGGAAATAGATTCTTATCCTTTGAACAAATGAAAGATAAGTACAATATAACTCAAGATACAGTGTTGGTATATTACCAATTGAGATCCTACTTGAAGGATAAATTAGGAAACAGCTTGAGTTTGCCAGAGGGAAGTAACTTTGAATATGTGATTACAGATACAATGTTAATCAAAAGATTTATAACAAATATGTATATTAAACTGCAAGAAAAGGAGAATGAGGAAACAAATGGTAAAACTAAACAAAAATGGGAACAAGATTTAAATATAAAGATAAAAAAGGAAACATGGGAGAAGTTATGCTCCGGAACGATGAGAAATACAATAAATACGAGGTTACATATGATACAATATAACTGGATACACAGGCTATACATTAAACCTCAAAAGTTAAATAAATGGGACCCAACAGTATCTGATAGATGTTTTCGATGTAAAAAAGAAATGGGAACAACAATTCATGCAATCTGGACATGTGAGAAAGTAAAAAAATTTTGGGAAGATATAAATCAGATATTAAATAAAATAACAGAAAACAATATACCAAAGAATCCAGAGATCTTCCTCCTAAGTAACATAAAAAACAAAGAATTTGGAATTGATTTGGAGGATGCACAAAAAAGATTTGTTAAGATAGCTCGAGCCGTAGCAAAAAAATGTATTATGTCAACCTAGAAATTGGAAGATAATTTGAAAATACAACAATGGTATATAGAAATGAATAAATGTATTCCATTGGAAAAAATAACATATAGTTTAAGAAATAATATTGAAATATTCGAACAAATTTGGGAGCCTTACATTAAATACAATAGCGAAAACCTACCGGGTACAGTCATTACCTAAGTTAACGGAAGGAAAAGGAAATGAAAAGAATGGACTCAGTAGAATTTCTGGTGTATTTTTATTGAATGACAACATTGTCTGACTGGTTTAATGTATCCTAGAATGTATACTTTAAATGGACGGGAGGGGGGAGGTAGGGAGGGTGGGATGGGAGGAGGGAGGGGGGGGGGGAGAAAATGACACTGTATATGTGTGAAAAGTAAAAAGTATGTACCATGGTTAATGTGATTTATGGTGTGAAAAATAAAAAATAAAAAAAAAGTAGGATTTCAGTTGGTAGTATGCCAACACTGTATCTTGAGTTATATTATATTTATCCTTCATTTGTTCAAAGGATAGTAATTTATTTCCTGAAAAGCAATTTTCTATTCTTTTGATCCAATTTTTCTCCCATTCTCTAAAGTACACATGTCAAACTCTGGCCCGCGGGCCAAATTTGACCCGCGATATAATTATATTTGGCCCGCAAGATCATATTAAATATATATTAGAGTTGGCCCGCTGGCCGCCACGCCAGTATAGCGCATGCACACTGAAGGTGAAAATGAAGACACCGGAGGTGTGGAGGGATCTCAGAGTCCCGAATCCCGGGGATCAGAGCGCCGCACTCAGCCCGCCTGGATCCCGGACACACAGATGCGGCTGGAGTTGGGGACCATCCTCGCTGGTTCTGCGCTTTAGCGGCGACGCCGGACCGAACGTCTCATTGGCGAAGCCTTCCCCCTCGCTCCATGCGCGGTGGAGCCTGCCTCCCGCTCCTTTTGTTGGAGACGAGCCCGGCGCCATGAGATCGCAGTTTAATCCCTCTCCAACCATGGGAGGGGGGTGGGAGCAACGCGCTCTTCTCAGCCAATTCCTCCACCGCCCCAGACGCCGGCGTTTCAACAGGGGGTTCAGGTGCCTTCGTCAGGCGACCGACCTGTTGGTCCAAGACAAGGGGAGAGCGTACAAACTCCACACAGTCAGCACCTGAACTTGGGTGAACATGGAGCTGCGACCCCACATTCCACATCAGGACTGTGTGTAAGATTGGGAGCAGTGAGACGGAAGCTTATTTTGTTCCTGTGATTTAAGCCTTTCTTGGGGTGGGGGGGGGGTCCCTTCTCGTGTATACGCTTGCCTAACAATTAACCTGATCTGATGTGGAGTTACCACAATACAACAGTTCTCAACCTTTTTCTTTCCACTTGTGTCCCTGTGCCATTGGTGCTCTGTGATTAGTAAGGGATTGCTTAAGGTGGTCTGTGGGTGGAAAGAAAAAGTTTGAAGACCACTGCTTTAATCATCCCTCATTGACTCGTCATGTGCACGGTTTCAGAGCTCAAAAGGAAATGGGCCAATGACAATGACAATGACAATGAAAGAGTTTATCCAAAACTATTATTAAACATTTATTTTAATAAGAAAAAGTTTAACATTACATATGTTGAAAGAAGAGAAAACATGCAGATGTTGTTGAAAATTTTCAATAAATATTTAGTAAGGCCCTCGACTTAGTCCAAGTTTTTAAATTTGGCCCTCCCTGAATTTCAGTTTGACACCCCTGCTCTATAGGAAAGGTTATCTATTGTAAAAGGGATTCGCTGATTTTGCATCAGTATTAGTTTTGGTAATTGATAATTTGTTTTATTCCTTTCTACATGAATCTTCGTCCAAATATTGAGCAGATGATGTAATACTGGAGAATTCCTACGTTGTACCAATTTTTCATCCCATTTATATAATATATATTCAGGTATCTTCTCCCCTATTTTATCTAGTTCTAATCTAGTCCAATCTGGCCTTTCCCTTGTTTGATAAAAATCTGATAGGTATCTTAATTGTGCGGCTCTATAATAATTTTTAAAGTTTGGCAGTTGTAAGCCTCCTTGTTTATACCATTCTGTTAATTTATCTAGTGCTATCCTCGGTTTCCCTCCTTTCCATAAAAATTTCCTTATTATTTTCTTTAACTCCTTGAAGAATTTCTCCGTCAAGTGTATTGGCAATGCCTGAAATAGGTATTGTATCCTTGGGAAAATGTTCATTTTAATACAGTTTATCCTTCCTATTAGTGTTAGTGGTAAGTCTTTCCAATGGTCTAAGTCGTCCTGTAATTTTTTCATTAGTGGATAATAATTTAGTTTATATAGATGGCCGAGGTTTTTATTTATTTGTATACCTACGTATCGTATTGCTTGCATTTGCCATCTGAATGGTGATTCTTTCTTAAATTTTGAGAAATCTGCATTATTCATTGGCATTGCTTCACTTTTATTTGCGTTAATCTTTTAACCAGACACTTCTCCATATTCCTTCAATTTCTTATGTAATTCTTTTATTGATATTTCTGGTTCTGTTAAGTATCTTTGGCTTGGCTTCGCGGACGAAGATTTATGGAGGGGGTAAAAGTCCACGTCAGCTGCAGGCTCGTTTGTGGCTGACAAGTCCGATGCGGGACAGGCAGACACGGTTGCAGCGGCTGCAGGGGAAAAATGGTTGGTTGGGGTTGGGTGTTGGGTTTTTCCTCCTTTGCCTTTTGTCAGTGAGGTGGGCTCTGTGGTCTTCTTCAAAGGAGGTTGCTGCCCGCCAAAGTGTGAGGCGCCAAGATGCACGGTTTGAGGCGATATCAGCTCACTGGCGGTGGTCAATGTGGCAGGCACCAAGAGATTTCTTTAGGCAGTCCTTGTACCTTTTCTTTGGTGCACCTCTGTCACGGTGGCCAGTGGAGAGCTCGCCATATAACACGATCTTGGGAAGGCGATGGTCCTCCATTCTGGAGACGTGACCCACCCAGCGCAGCTGGATCTTCAGCAGCGTGGACTCGATGCTGTCGACCTCTGCCATCTCGAGTACTTCGACGTTAGGGATGAAAGCGCTCCAATGGATGTTGAGGATGGAGCGGAGACAACGCTGGTGGAAGCGTTCTAGGAGCCGTAGGTGATGCCAGTAGAGGACCCATGATTTGGAGCCGAACAGGAGTGTGGGTATGACAACGGCTCTGTATACGCTTATACGTTATAGTATACTATAACGTCATCTGCAAATAAACTGATTTTATATTCCTTGTCTTTTATTTTTATCCCTTTTATTTTATTTTCTGTTCTTATCAATTCTGCTAATGGTTCTTTTCTTTGGCTTGGCTTCGCGGTCGAAGATTTATGGAGGGGGTAACGCGAACAATAAGGGTGATAGTGGGCATCCCTGCCTTGTTGATCTGCTTAAGTTCAATTGTTTTGATATATATCCATTTACTGTCACTTTCGCCAATGGCCCCTTATATAATGTTTTAATCCAATTAATATACTTCTCTGGTAAACTGAATTTTTGTAATACTTTGAATAAATAATTCCATTCTACTCTGTCAAAGGCCTTCTCTGCGTCTAAAGCAACTGCTACTGTTGGAGCTTTATTCCCTTCTACTGCATGAATTAAGTTTAAAAAATTTACAAATATTGTCTGTTGTTCGTCTTTTTTTAATAAATCCTGTTTGGTCTAGATTTACTATTTTTGGTACATAGTTGGCTCTTCTTTGGCTTGGCTTCGCGGACGAAGATTTATGGAGGGGGTAAAAAGTCCACGTGGCTCGTTTGTGGCTGACAAGTCCGATGCGGGACAGGCAGACACGACTGCAGCGGTTGCAGGGGAAAATTGGTTGGTTGGGGTTGGGTGTTGGGTTTTTCCTCCTTTGCCTTTTGTCAGTGAGGTGGGCTCTGCGGTCTTCTTCAAAGGAGGTTGCTGCCCGCCAAACTGTGAGGCGCCAAGATGCACGGTTTGAGGCGTTATCAGCCCACTGGCGGTGGTCAATGTGGCAGGCACCAAGAGATTTCTTTAGGCAGTCCTTGTACCTTTTCTTTGGTGCACCTCTGTCACGGTGGCCAGTGGAGAGCTCGCCATATAACACGATCTTGGGAAGGCGATGGTCCTCCATTCTGGAGACGTGACCCATCCAGCGCAGCTGGATCTTCAGCAGCGTGGACTCGATGCTGTCAACCTCTGCCATCTCGAGTACTTCGACGTTAGGGATGTAAGCGCTCCAATGGATGTTGAGGATGGAGCGGAGACAACGCTGGTGGAAGCGTTCTAGGAGCCGTAGGTGGTGCCGGTAGAGGACCCATGATTCGGAGCCGAACAGGAGTGTGGCTAATCTGTTTGCTAATAGTTTAGCTATTATCTTATAATCTGTGTTAAGTAAAGATATTGGTCTATATGACGCTGGTGTGAGTGGATCTTTCCCTGTCTTTGGTATTACTGTAATTATTGCTGTTTTGCATGAATCTGGTAAGCTTTGTGTTTTATCAATCTGGTTCATTACTTCCAGGAGGGGAGGAATTAATAAATCTTTAAATGTTTTATAGAATTCTATTGGGAATCCATCCTCTCCTGGTGTTTTATTATTTGGTAGTTTTTTTTTATTATCTCTTGTATTTCTACTATTTCAAATGGTTCTGTTAATTTATTTTGTTCTTCTATTTGTAATTTTGGTAGTTCAATTTTAGTTAAAAATTCATCTATTTTGTCTTCTTTCCCTTCGTTTTGTTTGGTATAATTGTTCGTAGAATTCTCTGAAGTTTTCATTAATCTCCGTTGGATTATATGTGATTTGTTTGTCTTTTTTCCTTGACGCCAATACCATTCTCTTAGTTTGTTCTGTCTTAAGCTGCCATGCTAGAATTTTGTGCTTTTTTTCTCCTAGTTCATAATATTTCTGTTTTGTCTTCATTATGTTTGTAGTGTTTCATATTTTATTTTTTTATCTGCCATTTCTCTTCTTTTAGTTGTGTCTTCCTTCATTGCTAATTCTTTTTCTATATTTGCTATTTCCCTTTCCAACTGCTCTGTTTCCTGATCGTAGTCCTTCTTCATCTTGGTTACATAACTTATTATTTGCCCTCTGATGAACGCTTTCATTGCGTCCCATAGTATAAACTTATCTTTCACTAATTCCGTATTTATTTCAAAGTACATTTTAATTTGTCTTTCAATGAATTCTCTAAAATCCTGCCTTTTAAGTAGCATGGAGTTTAATTCTTGGAGGGATGTCCTCTAACTCTATTGTCAATATCAGGGGTGAGTGGTCCGATAATATTCTAGCTTTATATTCTGTTTTTCTTACTCTGTCTTGTATACGAGCTGATGACAGGAATAGGTCTATTCTTGAGTATGTTTTATGTCTAGCCGAGTAATATGAATATTCCTTTTCCTTTGGGTGTTGTTTCCTCCATATATCCAAAAGTTGCATTTCTTCCATCGATTTAATTATAAATTTGGTTACTTTGTTCTTTCTGTTAATTTTTTTCCAAGTTTTATCCATGTATGAATCCAAATTAAGGTTGAAATCCCCTCCTATTAGTATGTTCCCTTGCGTGTCTGCTATCTTCAAAAAAATATCTTGCATAAATTTTTGATCTTCTTCGTTAGGTGAATATACATTGAGTAAATTCCAAAACACCGAATATATCTGACATTTTATCATTACATATCTCCCTGCTGGATCTATTATTTCCTCTTTATTTTAATTGGTACATTTTTACTGATTAATATAGCTACTCCTCTAGCTTTTGAATTATATGACGCTGCTGTTACATGTCCTACCCAATCTCTCTTTAATTTCTTTTGCTCCATTTCAGTTAAATGTGTTTCTTGCACGAATGCTATATCAATTTTTTCTTTTTTCAGTAAATTTAGCAGTTTCTTCCTTTTGATTTGGTTATGTATTCTGTTAATATTTAAAGTCATATAGTTCAACGTAGCCATTTCATACTTTGTTTATCTCTCCTTTCCGTTTCCTCATAATCACCTTTCCTTCTTATCCATTTCTGCTTTCTTGTTTTGAACACTTTATAAGACATTTCTAAAACATCAAACATTTCCCTTATTCTCCTATCTAAAATTTCTTTCACCCCACTATCCCCTCCCCTTCTTGAGTTGCCCTTTATCCCTTGTCGGGCAACCACATCTCCCCTCTCCATTTGGATTTGCGAATTCACTCGCAAGCGTCAACTGATTTCGCAGTGACCGTAACTCCTCCCCACCCAGCCCCCTCAGAAAAGATTTCAATTTTCATATATAACAAAGGTCACTCTCTTAATTCCCTCCTTACTTCCTCTCTTCCCATTCTTTCCCTTATTAATTCTTATCTATTCTCTATATATTTTCCTTTAAATACGGATACACTCATGTACACACATATATACATACACGCACATATGTATATATATCTATATATATCTATATATATAGATATATATAGATATATATAGATATATATACACACATACATATAGTTCGTGGTCATTTTTACTCTCGTTACATGTCTTCATCTCTCTGCTTGTTTTGTAGGTGTTCTGCAAATTTTCGTGCTTCCTCTGGATCCGAGAATAGTCTGTTTTGCTGCCCTGGAATAACTATTTTAAGTACCGCTGGGTACTTCAGCACAAATTTATATCCTTTCCTCCATAGGATCGCTTTTGCTGTATTAAACTCCTTTCTCTTCTTCAGGAGTTTTGACCTTTGTATTCCAGTGGCTTTTTGTCTTCTCATAATATTGCCCACTGATACCACAGTATCATCTAGGTAACCCCCAACTGAGAGTCAATGTAGTAATTTGTCCATTGTTGCATGAAAAATCACAGGTGTTGCTGATATTCCTAAGCCCGTGTACAGGTGAATAGTTCCAGATGGGGATTGATTGTCATATATTCCCTTGAATTTCTGTCCAATTCTATCCGTTGATATGCTTGTGACAAATCCAGTTTTGTGAATTTTTTCCCTCCGTTTAGTGCTTGGAACAATCCCTAGATCCCTGTGTCAGTAGCAATGTTAGTCCAATAGAAGTAAAGGATGAGAAAGCATCAGTCTGAGTCTTAATTGTGTGAGTGCATACACAACAGTGGCAACGAGGAACAAAAGAACCCCACAAATACTCCGTGCACCAACCGTGAGAAATAAAAACAACAGAGGAACAACAGAGGAACGGTAGAAAACAACTCCCTAACAATCCCAACAAATTTCCACCAAAAGATCGAGGTGAAAGTGCGCTAAGATGGCGGAGGGAAAGTTCCGGGAATTCCATGAAATAGTAGAAAGTTGAGATAACTATATAGAACGATTTGAACCCCCAATGCTCAAGGCAGAAGAATTGATACAATTATTATAACTATTGAGTAGACTTTTAAATGATTGCTATGACTTATTAAGAAATGGGTATTGGCACCCCCACCCAGATAGGTCACCTACAACTAACAACATTCCAGAGAACTATTTATTATCACCTCTTCCATAAAGCCATCTCCTGGTTCTCGGTGCAGAATAGCGCTATCACCTGCCATTACACCCAACGAGCTGTCAGACGCAGCCCATTCATAAATGGGTTCCTGCCCAAAAACAGCTGATGGCACTACAAGCATGTCAAACAGAATGGGGAAACATCTTGACACTGTTTCAGTGTCAAGAATTGAACTAACCCCGTTAAAAATAATGAATATGGAGATCACTGGGGAAGCAAGCACTTCCATGTGGCAAGAGCCAGGCTAACATGGTGTTAAAAAACCCTTTGAACTACTGTATCATGTCATGCCACAAATTCATACCTTTTAATTTTGTCATGTACATATAGAAAGTCAATTAATGATCACTATATTCCTGCCTTTA
This sequence comes from Narcine bancroftii, assembly GCF_036971445.1. Taxonomy (NCBI): domain Eukaryota; kingdom Metazoa; phylum Chordata; class Chondrichthyes; order Torpediniformes; family Narcinidae; genus Narcine; species Narcine bancroftii. The sequence goes on along the minus strand of NC_091469.1, from coordinate 482,128,959 downwards.
GAAATGAGAAATGACTGTAACACCTCAGCTTGAAACGATCCCCTCAAAAGAATGGTCACTTAATCATATACAGCAAAAATGTCTTCAGTATTGTACCCTGTCACCTTGGACTTTGAATGAGGTTCAACAGTATTGGGGAGGTGACCTTGTCTACCCAATCCTAATTACTGCTCATTGCTGCCAGCGTGACACTAATAAATTCTCTGTGTGTTGTACTTTGTGGTTTGGTTGTACTTCTTGGACCTTTACTTCATCACGGGCTGAAATGACAGTGAATACTTACAAAACTACAATTACAAAAGGACAAATTTGTCTTCAAGTGCCCCTCAGTTTACAATCCACAACGAGAGGGCGCGAATGAATCCAGCAGGAACAGAAGCCATTCGCAAGGCCCCATACCCAACTAACAAATTGGAATTACAGTCCTTCCTAGGACTTGTTAATCACTACCGAAAACATATCCCTAATATGTCTACACTATGCAGCCCGCTGAACCAATTACTCAAGAAAGATCAAATATGGTATTGTTATAACACGGTCGAAGGACCCCAAAAATCAGCAGTAATGGATATGCACAACACAGGGTTACTTCAACAAAAGTACTTTTTAATTATAATTGAACAAGAAAACAGAATTAAACTTTAACTTCTTACTTAACCTACCTAACCTACGCTCGGCTGACTCCCGTTGCCACTGCCAATTCCTCCCTCACCCGACTCCTGCTGCCGGTTGCCCCCCGGCCCTCGCCTGCCTGACTCCCGCTGCTGCAGCTGGTTTCCCCCCCCCACCCTACCTTCACCCGCCCGACTCCCGTTGTCGCTGCCAGTCTCCCCCCCATCCATACCGTTGCCCGCCTGACTCCCGCCCCCACCCTCGCCCACCAAACTTCTGCTGCCGCTTCAGGGGTGGGGGGAGGGAGACCGGCAGCCGAAACGGGAGTTGGGCGGGAGTGGAGAACGGCAGCGGGTGTCAGACGGGGTGGGGGGGGGGTGAGGGAGACTGGCAGCGGGAGTCGGGCAGGGAGAAACCGGCAGCGGGAGTCGGGCGGGCAAGGGAGACTGGCAGTGGCAATGGGAGTTGGGCAGGCGAGGGTGGGGGGGGGACCGGCAGCGGGAGTCGGGCGGGCAAGGGAGACTGGCAGTGGCAATGGGAGTTGGGCAGGCGAGGGTGGGGGGGGGGGGGACCGGCAGCGGGAGTCGGGCAGGCAAGGGAGACTGGCAGTGGTAATGGGAGTTGGGCAGGCGAGGGTAGGGGGAGACCGGCAGCAGGAGTCGGGAGGGTTGTAGGGGGGACCGACAGCGGGAGTTGGGCAGGCGAGGGTGGGGGGGAGTGAGAGCACCAGTGGGAGTTGGGCAGGCAAGGGTGGGGGGGGTGAGAGCACCAGTGGGAGTTGGGTGGTTTGGGGGGGGGGGGGGGAAGACTGGTAGAGGGAGAGGGTGCGAAATAAAATTTGAAGAAATCTACTTTAGTCTGGCTTCCTTGTCTCAGGAGTCAATGGCTGGCACTGTCTCCGCAACGTCAGCAACACACCCCCTGGCATCCCGCTGATTTCAGCTGCCACAATCGATACTCCGAGCAGGATAGTGTCACATTTATGGCCCGAAATGTGAAGTTAATAACACTACTACCGCAGGTTTTGCCAGTTAAACATCTCAGTGTCTTTATTTTCCTGCTTCCCTTATTTCATCATCCTGCACCTTTCACCTCCAGTGCATACCATCTGACTTCCGGTCAGGCTAATACATATCATGCATATTCATTATCATGACAGATACTCGGAGAAGGGTTTGGTAAGTAACCCTCCTGGCTGGCTTTTCCGGTTTCCGATGGCCACCAGACAGCTGCACAGGAGTATTCTGTGCAACTTTACAGCCAGGCTTTGTAGCCACCTGAAAGCAGCTTGTGTCTCTCCTCTGTTTCACTCCCTCCCTCTCTGAGAGCAAAACTGTTCTGAGTCTGCCTGGAAAGATCACATGCTCTCCGGGCCAGCTGGATTCTGCAACTTTGTGGCTCTTTCTGCAAAAAGCACCCAGCAAAAGTCCTGCCAAAATTCTGTTTTGAAATGTGTGTGTGCAAGCTGTTCTAGCATTTCCTCCCAAGCTACCTCTAAATATTCTGTCACAGTATTGGAACACAGAAACTAAAACAGTGAATCAACTAAAGGAAATACTATCATCAACAAATAAAGTTCTGATCCATTACAACCCTAGCGAAGAAGTTACAGTAGCCATAGATGCTTCACTAGTGGGACAAGGAGCTGTACTTTCCCAAATCACAGAAAAAGGTGATCAACCAGTAGCATATGCTTCACGAAGATTAACCATAAGTGAATGCAATTATGCCCATCTAGAAAAAAAGAATTGGCAATAATTTTTGGTGTAAAAAAATTCCACCAATATCTTTATGGAAAAAAATTCACCCTGATCACAGACAGCAACCCTCTTAGTTTAATCCTGGGACCACACAAAGTTATACCAGTATTAGCTGCAGCCAGAATTCAAAGATGGGCCATGCTACTAGCGACGTATGATATAAAACATAAACCAGGAACACTCAACACCCATCCAGGTACCTTATCACACATCTCACTTCCCAAGACAGAAGAACAAGAAGAAATTATTAAATGGACAGCAGAGGGAGAAGCCATCAACCAAGAACAACTTCAACAACTGCCCATTACAGCCCAGATGATTGCAAAGGAAACCAGAAAAGATACAACATTAAGCACGATCCTATACTTCACCCTTAATGGATAGTCCAAATCTGAAGTCATTCCAGAAGTTCCAAAACCTTACCACACACACCGTCATGAACTATCAGTCGAAGAAGGATGTTTACGGGGGCGTGGCAAGATGGCGTAGAGTCTAGACGTGTGATCTCGTCCTCTCTGGCTGGACTTTTAAGTACCCATTTTTAACCCCTTGTTTTCAAGTTTAAACTTTTAAAATTTTAGTTTAAAATATTAAGGAACTGTTATGGCCATTAATGGTAAAAAGATTAAACATCAAGTGCAGAAGAAGTTACATTTTCGAAGTGTTGAAGATTTGAGGCCTAAACAACTTGCTACAGCTTCAGGTTTAACTTCCTTAGTGCCTGTGGGAGCTGAAAAAAAAATGTCTACTACTCACCAAGTGAAGGACAGCAATGGAATTACCCATTCTCTGGAGGAAGGTGCATGTTCCCAAGATGTGGATCCCGAATCTGGCAGCCTGCCAATTTTAACGGAGGGAGCACGCAGAAAGACAACTCCATTGCCTGAAATGCTTCAGGAAACACTCCAACCTGAAGATCTTGATCTCTGTGATTTTTTGAAAAAACAGTGAGCTGCGGGGGGAGACCAGCATCGACTCCCTGAGGAAGTCGGGGTGCCGTCGCTGGGAGTTCAGACCCGCAGTAAAACGGTTAAAATGCCTTTTGTTGAGTTGCAGCAGGAGCTGCAGTTACCTGGTTCTGCCACTACGTTAGAGAAAGCAGGGCTGAGCTTTTCTGAGTTACAATGTAAACAGTTAAATGCTGTCATCCAGCCTAGAATGAATGAGATGGCCCAAATGATAAGTTCAGAATTGAATACAGTTAAAGCACGTGTGGAAGCATCCTGTGAACATTTTAAAAAATTTCAGTCTGCTTTTTTGGAATGTAAACAGCAAGTGGCTTCTAATACAGAAAAAGTGTTGAAGATTGAAAAATCTGTTATAGAATTGCGAGAATGTGAGAAGGAGTTAGAGAGGAAAATAGTCTACTTGGAGAATCAAAGCAGAAGGAATAATGTGAAAATTGTTGGTTTGCCAGAAGGTATGGAAGGACAAGATCCTCTTCGCTTTTTTAAAGACTGGATCTCACAAGTACTAGGGCAAGAATTTTTTTCTGGAGGCTTGGTATTGGAAAAAGCTCATAGAGCTTTAAGAAGAACATCTTTACCTGGTCAACCACAGAGACCTGTAATAATTTTTTAAAAAATCCCGATTTGAGTCAAGAGGTCATTCAACGTTGATGTCGATTTAATCCAGTTAAAGAAGTTTTGTGGCGTAAAGGCTATAAGTCTACTTTTCGCTATCCGGCAGTGTTAAAGGTGTTTTATGGAGATTATCAATCTCGTTTTTTTTGAGAATAATCGTGAAGCAATGATTTTTGCTGATTCATTCCCAGATGTAAGAGGACAAAGACGTAGCCCACCATTGTCTCCTAAAGAAAAATCTGGTTGTTCTGGAAATGGAAGAAATGGCAGAAATGGGAAAAACAGGAATGGAAAGAGTCCAACTTCTCTTGAAATGTGGTCTCTGAGTCTGGAATCTCTTGAATGAATAGAAGAATTATATTTTGAAGTTATTCGTTGTTCGGCTGGGGAGGGAGAGATTTGCTCAAAGTTCTATTAGTCATCAGCCACTGGTGGGTGATCCACACCCAAATTTTGTTTAGGGATTACTACCTTTTGGTAGTTTTTTTTTTGGGGGGGGAGTTTTGATTTTTTTTTACTATTTTCTTTTATTTTCATTTTATCTAGCCTTTAATTTGTGGGTTTTTTTCTCCTATTGGAGGGCCTATTTACATTGTTTTGAGCTTTTATATAAAGATATTATTAGCTCTTAGTAATATTAGTAGATATGTCAAAGTTGAGGTTTGCTACTTTTAATGTTCGAGGTTTAAACAGTCCGATTAAGCGTAAGCGAATTTTGGCGTATATTAATAAAATGAAAATTGATGTTGCTTTTTTACAAGAAACACATTTGAATGTCAAAGAAAGTATGAAATTGAAGAGGGACTGGGTAGGGCATGTATATTCTTCTTCATTTAATTCCAGGGCTAAAGGTGTAGCAATTTTGATACATAGAAATTTATCTTTTGAATTACAATCAATGGAGGAAAAGGCAGGATGTATTCTTAAATTGAATTGTAAAATTTTTAGTGAATTTTGGACTTTACTTAATATTTATGCCCCAAATGTAGATGATGAAATATTTATTTCAGATGCATTTTTATATCTGGGTCAGGCTAATAATAATGTTTTAGTTGGTGGTGATTTTAATTGTGTTTTGGAATCTTTATTAGATAAACTTCTGAAGAAAGTTAAGAAATCTAAAATGGCAGTTCAGGTTCAAGCGTTGATGAAAGATCTTAATTTAGTAGATATTTGGAGACGTCTTAATCCGACAGAGAAAGATTGCTCTTTTTACTCATCGAGACATGAATCGTTTTCAAGGATTGACTTTTTTTTAGTATCGGCACACTTACAAGGGAAAATACAACAAGCGGAATACAAAAGTAGGGTGATTTTAGATCATTCTTTGTTATACTTTACATATGCAGCCTCTGAGAAAATTCAAGTGGACTATCATTGGAGGTTTAATACAATGTTATTAAAAATATGGAATTTATTGATTTTTTGAAAAAACAAATTAATTTTTTTAAAAGAAAATTCTAATTCTGTTCAAAGTAAGTTTGTATTGTGGGATGCTATGAAAGCTTATTTGAGAGGACAAATAATTAGTTATGCTTCTAAAATAAAAAAAGAATCGATTAAATCAGAGTCTTGAATTAGAGAAACAGATTGATGAGTTAGAAAAGGAATTTCAGAAAGATGCTACAGAAGATCAGAAAATAGAATTATCTAGGTTGAAACTGGAATATAATACTTTGCAATCTTATCAATTTGAATGTATGATTAATAGGACTAAACAATGGTATTATGTATGGGGAGAGAAAGCACATGACAATTAAAGAAAGAACAGGTTTCGAGGACTATTAATGCTGTTAGATGGAATTCGCTTATTACGTATAAACCTCATGAGATTAATGATGAATTTTGTTCATTTTATAAAAAGTTATATACATCTGAAGGAAAACAAGAAAATGGATCGATTGATCTTTTTTTAATCACAGTTGAATTTACCGACATTAGAAGATGCAGATATACGGGAGTTGGAAGCACCATTTACTGATTCGGAAATTAAAATGGCTATGATGGAAATGCTGAACGGTAAGTCGCCTGGTGACGATGGATTTTCAGTTGAATTTTATAAAATTTTTTATGATGATCTCTCTACAGTGTTTGGAGATGTATTATGTCAAGTTGGAGAACACTATGAATTGCCTGAGTTTTATTCTAGTGCTTTAATTACAGTAATTCCAAAAAAAGATAGCGATCCTTTGAAAGTATCTTCATATAGACTAATTTCGTTGTTAAATGTAGATTATAAAATAATAGCTAAAATTTTAGCGAATAGATTGGCTAAACTTTTACCTAAGTTGATCCATATGGATCAGACAGGTTTTATAAAGAATAGATATGCCTCAGATAATATTTTGCATGTGATTAGTTTGATTAATAGATTTCGACAATCTTTAGATCACCCGATGGTGATATCTTTAGATGCAGAAAAAGCTTTTGACAGAATTGAATGGAATTTTTTGTTTAAAGTTCTGGAGAAATTTAAGTTTGGTCCTTTTTTTATTGGTTGGATTAAGGCTTTATATAGTAAACCGGTAGCTAGAGTATTGACGAATGGTTTGATTTAGGAACCGTTTAAATTGACTTGATCAACTCGTCAAGGTTGTCCTTTATCACCAGCTTTGTTTGCTTTAGTGATCGAACCTTTAGCACAGCTGATAAGACAAAATACACAGATACAAGGTATGAAAGTTTTAGATGAGGAATATAAAATTAATTTATTTGCCGATGAGGTATTGGTGTATTTAACAAATCCAGCTCAATCACTTTTGCATTTGAAGGAGTGTCTGATACAATATGGATGTCTTTCTGGATATAAAGTTAATTGGGAAAAAAGTGAAATATTACCGGTAAGTGAAGGAGATTATTCAGTTTATAAGAATATTATTAATTTGAAATGGACTGATCGAATTAAGTATTTAGGTATAATTCTGAATGTTAATTATCAATCTTTATATAAATTAAATTATGTTCTGTTAATAAAAAAAATTAAAGCTGATTTGATTAAGTGGAAAGATTTACCTATTAATTTATTGAGTAGGATAAATACAATTAAGATGAATATTTTTCCGCGTATGCAATATTTGTTTCAATCTATTCTGTATTTACTTGATAATATTTTTTTTTGAGATTTGAATAAAATGGTTAGGGAATTTTTATGGAGAGGTAAATTTTCAAGAGTAGCCTTGAATAAATTAACTTGGAAATATGAGTTAGGGGGATTACGTTTACCACATTTTCAAAATTATTATGAAGCAGCCCAACTTAAATTTATTAGTTTATTGATGGATTTGGAACGGCCCCCTAGTTGGGCCAAAATTGAGGTGGCAAATATTTCTGAATTTGAAATTCATCATTTTTTGTTTAGATGGAATTTAAATTTGTTACAGCAACGTAATGTGCCTATATTAAAACATTTAATGAAGTTATGGACAAAGAAAAAGAAAATGATAGGTTCTAGGGGTGAATTATCGGCTTTGACTCCGTTGTATAATAATCAACTTTTTTTTTCAATACAAAATCGAAGTTTATTACAAAGGTATGGAAAATTTGGGAGATTGTTTTAAAGAAGGTAAATTTTTATCTTTTAATCAGATGAGGGTCAGTTATGGTATTGATAAGAAATCTATGTTTCTTTTTTATCAAATTCGATCTTTGGTAAAACATGTGTTTGGTAGAGATATGATTTTACCTGAAATGACTAAATTTGAGACTTTTCTTATGAAGGTACCAGAGAAGGGTTATATTTAATCTATGTATCAAATATTACAGGATGGTATGGATAAAAAAGGTTGGGATAAATCTAAAAGTAAATGGGAAGTGGATATTAGTTTTATTTATTCCCGAAGATGATTGGTTAGATATTTGTTGTGATAGTGTAACTAAGCTGATAAATGCACGCTATGCAATGATTAATTATAATTTTTTTACATCAATTATACTTAACACCTGAAAAACTAAAAAAGTATGGTTTTTATGAATCAGATTTGTGTTTTAAATGCGGTAATTCTGTTGGAACTTTTTTTCATGCTGTCTGGTCATGTATATATGTAGAATCCTTTTGGAAGAAAATTCAATTGTTTTTAGAATATCTGTATAAGATTAAAATACCTTTAGATCCGACAGTATTTTTATTGGGTAGTTTACAACCTCTGAAAGGTTTGGGATTAGATAAATTTCAACTTGCTTTTGTATATTTAGCATTATCTATAGTGAAAAAATGTATTGCTAGTACATGGAAAGATACAAATATGATTGATATTCATAGATGGCATAATGAGATGAAATATTGTTTAATAATGGAAAAAATTACATATGTTTTGCATGATAATTATAGTTTTTTTATTAATAGGTGGTTGTTATATTCAGAATATTTACATTTCAATTTAAATTGATTAGATTTTAATATGTATGCTTAATTTTTTTAAATATTTTTTCCTTTTTTTCCTTTCTTTATGGCTCTCTTTAGGAAAGTTGGCTGAGGGGGGAGGTTTCTTTCTTCTTTTCTTTTTTTATATATATAAAAAATAACATTCATGTTTAGAGTTATTTGTTGTATATGTCATGTATTAATTGCTTTTTGAATGACATAAATAAAGTTTAAAAAAAAAGAAGGATGTTTACTATGGGGTACCCATACAATTATTCCAGCAAAATGGCAAACTACCATGTTATCAGAACTACACCACAACCATCCAGGAATGGTATGAATGAAGGCACTGGCCCAGATGCATGTCTGATGGCCCTCCATAGACAGAGACATTGAAAGAACAGTAAGAGAATGCAAAGTATGTCAGTCAATGCAGCCAAAAATGTCGCACGCCAAAGTTAACCCAATGGAAATAGCCATCCAAACCCCTGCATCGGATTCATGTAGACATCACTGGACCATTCATGGGTGAGACTTTTCTAATAGCTGTGGATGCACACTCCAAGTGGTCAGTAATTTCACAGCTGAAAAATACCAAAGCAGATCCCACGATTGACTGTCTACGAGCTATCTTTGTCACTTATAGATTGCCTCATGAATTAGTTACGGACAATGGGCCTCAATTTACATCAGAATTTTTTTAAAATTTATGTGCAACAACAATATCAGACATATTTTGTCTGCACCCTATCACCCAGGTACTAATGGGGAGGCAGAACATTTTACCCACTGGGTATGAGGCCACCGTACCTACCCCTGGCTCCCTGCCACCTGGTATGGCTACTGTTTCCCCCCATTTGTGGTGCCCTACATCCATTCTCTCGATGATCTGGGGGAAGCACCCGGCCTTTGGCGACTACCGCAACAAGACAGCCATCACAGCAGCAGAAAGGTTCTGGATGATTGCCTTCCCCAGATACTGTACCACCCAGCCATGTCCGTACCAGTCAAGGGATGGGGGCACGTAGTATCACCTTGATTCTGACTGTTGATTGTATGTATTTAAGAAATTTCCCCAGTTTCTGTTAAGTTTCTCCCTCATTATCCGAAGTGTATTGGGTATATGTGTATAGGTTTATTTAGCATTTTGATCCTGTTGCCCTGTTTGCATCCCCAAAATAAACGTGCTTTGCACCCCAACTTTCATCTGGTTCTTACCCTGTGGGATCCACACGAACCCTTACAACAACTTGTTGATAAGCTTGTGAAATGTCCAGTTTTGTGAAATTTTCCTTTTTAATATTTTTATTGATTTTTCACATATAAACATACAGATACAAAATATTTATGGAATGCACAATAATAATGACAAATTGCATAACCCAAAATATAAAAGCAAATATAGCACATCCATAATACAAAAGTATATCAAAACGAAAATTTTAATCACGTATAGGTGCGACTCTAAACCCTAGGCCCAAATCAATGTTGTATGACTAAAGAAAAAATTGTACTTTGTTCCTGAAATAAAACAGCAAAGTTAGTGAAATTGAGGATTAATATTGTGCCTAGAGGTTATGGAAATAATTCAGGAATAGTCCTCACAGCATTTGAATTATTAATTGAGTAACAGATCTTTTCTGAATTTGAAAAGGACATAATGTCCATCAGCCATTGAGCATGAGTGGGCGGGGCAGCTTCCTTCCATCTAAGCAGTATTGCACATCTAGCCAAAAGAGAGGCAAAAGACAGAGTACAACATTTGATTGGAGTTAAAAGAACATCAACCTCTTCAGTTGTTCCAAGAAGAGCAACCAAAGGATTGGGCTTTACACTAAAGATTAAAGTTTGAAACACATCCCTCTGGTATTTTCCAAGGCTAGGTCACATCCAAAACATATGAATTAAAGAAGCTTCTCTTCTCTTACATTTATCACAACAAGAGTTTACATCTGAACAGATATGTGATAATTTGACTTTAGGTATATGAGCCCTATGTACAACTTTAAATTCTAACAATGATGGCCACAAAAGTATGTACTATTAACCAGCTTAAAAATTAAATCCCAAATCTTGTCCGATAATGAAATGTTTAAATCCTTTTTCCAGAAAGCTTATCATAAATAATGGATATTAAACCTTTGTGAGAATGTTGTAAACGAAAAAAATATATCAACAATGTTTGCATACTCAATAAGAACTGCTGAGGAAACCGTCTGTTTTTAATCAAAACCACTTAAGCCTCTTGAACAGAGATGAGGTCAGGGGTTATTATGGATATGAAATGGTTTTGAAAAAGGAGCAGAATTTTGGTAGAAATAAACTTGATGGTCACGTGGTTTCCAAAAATTGGGATTGACTTCATTGATGTAACTGTCACATGATTTGGAGAAATATATTATTGAATTCAGACATTTTTGAGAGAGTTCAGTTTAGAGTTGACAGAAGTCAAAACCCTGTGACAAACAGGGATTGAAAACCTGTGACAAACAGGGTTAAGTTACAGTAACTCCTGGGAAAAGGGGTACACAGAATGAGTGGCTTTTGAAATAAGGAAGACCACTTCACTGTCTCTTTGGGGAAAGGACAGAATTCTACTGGGTCTATTTTGTATGGCCTTGTTTAACCCTTGTTAAACAACTCAAATTATTGTGAATTAATTGTGGAAGAAAATAGCCACATTCCCTGTGTCATGGAAAAGAGGGCAGAATTTACCAAAATGGTAAAAAGGCCTGAAGAAAAGGTGCTTTGTAATTATTTCTGAACTAAGAATTTAAGACCTTCAAGCAAGACTAAAATGATGCTGAAGTTTTGGAGTTGACTTTGCAGAGTGGGACTTTATTGCACACATATTTACATTTAATATTTGTGCATAGTGGAGTTATATTTAGAGTTAAGTTTAGAGATATGTTGAAATGTTATGTTATTAATAATTTAATTTAAAAATTATTATTTTGAATTTACCATTGTCTGGTGAATTTTCCATTGCTATTCCTATATTAGTGCTAACAAAGTTCCTTTAGACCCAAAAATAATTGAAAGTGTTGTTAGTTCAAAATACCTATGACTAGCGGTATACCACAGGGTTTGGAGCTGTTTGTCATCTATATCAGTGATTTACATAAAAATGTATATTCCATGATTAGAGAGATTGTGGATGACACTGGTATTGTAGACGGTTGCCAAAGATTGCAGCAGGATCTTGATTGGTTGGACAGAGGAATGGTTGATGGAATTTAACACAGAGAAATGTGAAGTGTTGGATTTTATGAGATCAAACAAAGCAGAGCCAAAACAGTAATAACAGCAAATGCTGGAGAAACTCAGCTGGCCTCATATGCAGCAACTGACATTAATGCAAATAATATAATTCATTATGGCAGCCTCCTTTATTATAAATGGATAAATAAAGCTGTACAGCTTAGCTACAGGAAAAGAACAAAATAATAAAAAAAAGATGCAGCTTACAGAGTGCCATCCCCTCAACAACAAGGATACTGTTGGGGTGGGGGGGGGGGGAAGACTACCAAATGGGCTGAGGAGATTGCATATATGTGTAATAAACACAAAGTAGTAGATGTGGGAGATTTCAACATTCTGAACATTAACTGGGACACCCATACAGTAAGAGGGCTGGATGGAGTAGAGTTTGTTTAGTGTGTCAGGAAGGTTTTCTTAATCAATATATAGAAGAACAGACTCGAGAGGAGGCAGTATTGGATCTCCTATTAGTGAATGAGAAAGGTCAGGCAACAGAGGTTTATTTTGGGGAACACTTTGGGTGCAGTGATCACAATACTATTAGTTTTAGGCCCATAATGGAAAAGAATAGAGGTGGGCCCAAGGTTGAGATTCTTGATTGGAAGAAAGCAAATTTCGAGGGGATAAGAAAAGATTTGGAGGGTGTGGATTTGAATAAGATATTTTCAGGGTAGAATGGAGCAGATAAATGGAGGGTAATCAAAGGATAAGTTCTGAGAGCGCAAAGTTGGTATGTCCCCATGAGGATTAAAGGAAAGGTTGGAAACTGTAGGGAGCCTTAGTTTTCAAATGATATTGGGAACATGGTTCAAAGGAAGAGGGATGTGTACAACAGGTATAAAAAGCAGGGAAGGGAATGAACTGCTTGAAGAGCATAAGGAGTGTTTAAAAAAAACATAAGAAGCCAGAGGATGTGGGAGAAATTTTAAATGATTTTTTTCCTTCAGTATTCACAAAGAAAAATAATATTAAGCCAGATGAAGTGAAGAAATATGGTAGGGAGCTCATGGATAATATAAGAATTAATGAGGAGGTAGTGTTGGCTATATTAAAAAAGATCGATAAATCTCCAGGTCCTGACAAAATATTTCCTAGTACCCCGAGGGAGGTTAGTGAACAAATAGTGGAGGCGTTAACATAAATATTTAAAATGTCACTGGCCACGGGGGAAGTGCCAGAATACTGGAGGGTGGCTCATGTGGTTCTGCTGTTAAAAAAAGGATCCAAAAGTAGACCCGGTAATTATAGGCCTATAAGTCTGATGTCGGTGGTGAGTAAATTAATGGAGCATGTTCTTAGAGATGGTATATACAACTATTTGGAAAGGCAGGGATTGATTTGCAGGGATTGATTTGGAGTAGTCAGCATGGTTTTGTACATGGTAGATCATGTTTAACAAATCTTATAGTGTTTTTCGAGGAGGTTACTAAAACGGTTGATGAGGGGAAGGCGGTGGATGTTGTCTCTTTGGACTTTAGTAAGGCTTTTGATAAGGTTCCCCTTAAGAGGTTAGCAAGGAAGATGGAAGCATTAGGCATTAATGATGAAGTAGTGAAATGGATTCAGCAATGGTTGGATGGGAGATGCCAGAGAGTAGTGATGGAAAATTGTTTGTCAAAATTGGAGGCCGGTGATGAGTGCACTGCCTCAGGGATTGGTACTTGGTCCACTGCTGTTTGTCATATATATTAACGATCTAGATGATAGGGTGGCAAATTGGATTTGTAAATTTGTAGATGATACAAAGGTTGGCGGTGTTGTGGACAGCGAGGAAGATTATCAAAGCTTACAGGGTGATATAGGAAAGTTAGAAGAGTGGGCAGAAAGATGGCAGATGAAGTTTAATACTGACAAATATGAGGTGCTACATTTTGGTAGGACTAATCAAAATAGCACATACACATTAAATGGTAGAAAATGAGGTGTGTAGTAGAACAAAGGGATTTAGGAGTCATGGTACATAATTCTCTGAAAGTTGAATTACATGTAGATAGGGTGGTGAAGAAAGCATTTATATTTTGGCTTTCATAAATCAGAGTATAGAATACAGGAGTTGGGATGTTATGTTGAAATTTTATAAGGCATTGGGGAGGCCATTGGAATATTGTGTTCAGTTTTGGTCGCTGAATTACTGGAAGGATATAAACAGCATAGAGGAGGTTTACAAAATGTTCCCGGGGTTTCAGAGTTTGAGTTACAGGGAAACGTTGAGCAGTCTGGGACTTTATTCTCTGGAATGTAGAATATTGAGGGGTGATTTGATAGAAGTATTCAAAATTATAAGGGGGAAAGATAGAGTCAATGTAGATAGGTTTTTTCCACTGAGAGTGGGGGAGATTCAAACAAGAGAGCATGGATTGAGAGTAAAAGGGGAAAAGTTTAGGGGAAACATGAGAGGGAATTTCTTCTCGTAGAAGGTGGTGGGGCTGTGGAATGAACTTCCAGCAGGGGTGGTAGAAGCGAGATCAATGTTAATATTCAAGGAAAGGATGGATTGGTATATGGACGGGAGAGGTGGGAGAAGATGTTCGGCACAGACTAGTAGGGCCAAACTGGCCTGTTTCTGTGCTGTAAATGATTATATGGTTAAATATTTATATGCTTCAGAAATTATTATAAAATATGTAGTTAAAATTATGTTAACCTGATAATCAATTAAATAAAACAACATGGCTTGAAGCAGAACAAAGTTACCAAGCAATCTGCAATGAACAAGGAATTAATGCAGTTAAAGAAAACACCAGACACATCTAATGCAGGGCTAAAAATGTTAACTAAAAATAGAAATAACCAATCCTGGAAATTGTAAATAAAACTTTTTTTTGGAAGATTAACTAAAAAAGAGGGTTAGCTTATGTTACAACTGAGACCATAAGACATAGGAGCAGAAATAGGCTATTCATCCCATCAAATCTGCCTGCCATTCCTTAAAATAAAAAAGGAAAAGCTGAGTCCAAAAAGGCTAAACAAAAATCATGTCAAATGTGTCAATTATCAGAGAAGAAAAACATAAAGAAACAGTGAATATTTTTCATAAGTTTGCATCACAGAGTTAAATCTAGTTGGAATTAGAAGATTTTCAGAGCAAGATCTCACTGTCATAAATTTGTCCTTGTACATTGTTTATATTGTCTCAGAGGGATGAGTTAAAATGAACAACACAGCAGGTTCCCAAGGGTTGTTATAAAGTGGAAGAATACATCTAGATTTGCTGACCTCAGGAAGAGTGTTAGAAGACCTTCCTTCCACTGTATCCTTTTAAATCACACTTGTCATAAGTCAGTTTAGCACTGTCTCTAAGTGTATCATAAATCATCTGAACAATATCACCCACCCAATGAATCTGAATTTCTCTGCATTTAAAATGTTTAAAACAATGCAGCACAGTAGAAACCCATTCCAGCCATTGAGACCCGTGCCACCCAATTAACCTGCCAACTCTGTATGTTTTGGAGGGTGGGAGGAAACGAGAGCACCCAGAGAAAACCCATGCACGTCATGGGGACAACGTACAAACTCCTTCTAGATGCCGATGGAAGGAGTTATTAGCACTGGAATTAATTGCTTTCCACTTGTGTCAACAAACAAAGAAAGGAAACTATTGTTCAGTGATTACATTCAGGAAATAAGTCTTGTTTTCTCAAATCCATAGTGCGAGAGATCCCGGGTCCAAATCCCAGACGAGTCCCCATAAAATATTACAGAGGACCCCAAAACCCAGCAGCAACAGATATACACCTCGACAAAGGGTGACTTAAACAAAAGTTGCTTTTAATTATCTTTGCACATGAAAACAGAATCAAACTTTAACTTATTACTATCAACTTACTTAACCCCCCTCTAATTCTAAGCGCATGTGTGTGTAATGTGTATATAAGTGTAGAAAAGTTCTTTGGTTCACAGTCCAATGTCACTGGTTGCAGGCAATTCTTGTACTGTGTAAATTAATTAAGTTCACCAGGTTTTGGTGCTTAACAGGCAAATGGTTACCACTCAGGAGGGTTCTTGTTGCTTTTCAGAGAGAGATTCCTTTTGTTCCAGGATATGCACACCTGATTCCTTTTTAATCAGTCTTGCTGATGAAACTTGCCCCCTTCAGGGTTCTCCAGATGATCCTCTTTCTTTAAAGTCACCTTTCAGACACCCAGTCTTCTCTTTTTCCAGGCAGTCTTCCAAAGTTTGCCAGCTTGTCCCTCTAGAACCGAAGTTTCTGTCTCTCCTCTCTCTCTTACTCTCTCCCTCTCTGAGAGGAAAGATGTTTTCCCTCTGCCTGCAAAGATCACATGCTCTTCTAGACAAGCTGCTGCTGTATGTTGCTACTTTGTTGCCTTTTGCAAAATAGCACTCTGCATAAGTCCTGCAAACATTCTGTATTTTAAAATGTTTGTGTGCAACCTGCTCAAACGACCATCCCAAACCACCTCTAAATACTCTATCACAGAAGGGGTTGCTGAATTATAGCTTTCTTTGAAATGGAGAGGGAAACTTGGAAGACATTCTTTTCATAGAAAAGTTAGTGAAAATATTATCAAAGGGACCTCTTGCAAACTTGGGAAAAATCACACAACACACATTAATTTATAGGTCTTGCTATTTTAATCAATGGCAACAGCCCCTTCAATTGCTGCGAGAAACCTGAACTTCCTTCCCTAAACGTCTCCATCTCTCAAAATTTCAACTTTTAAAATGCTACTTTGATATCCTCTTCTGTGACCATATCTTAATAAGCACAGTTTCTTGTCTGTGTTCCTGTAAAGCATCTTGAGATGTTCCACTGCATTAAAGGTAATACATAAATGCAAGAGGGCTTTATTGTTGATCAAAATATTTTTCAGTACTGAGGAAGGAAGTTGGTTCATTTCCACATACTGACCTATTGGCCTTTCAGATTTCCCCACACCCTGCTGTCAATTCTGGATGAATTGAAATTGTCTGAAAACTAATCATTTTTATATGGCAGGTCGCCAAAAGGGAATAGATGCCAGACAGGTAAATGGTGTTGCGTTAGAGCTCATCCATGAATGGCAGAAAGGATAAATGGCCTCTTCCTGTTCTATATCCCTGAGGATCAAAGACCAAAAAGTTAAATTAGAACTGAAAGTAACTGTATGCACTTGGTATCTCTGATAGTGCATTATGTCGTGATGGGTGTTTTAAATTACATCCTCTGTTCCATTCCCAAACTTGGTCTTTGTTTTGATTGGATCAAGACCTATTGTCAGTATAATGGTGGGAAAGCTAGATTTTCCATCAGTCCTGGAATTCTATCCTATCACTGCTAACATTCTTCTCCTGCCAAACCTTTACATCTCATCCAACATTCTCTTTCACCCAACCCTTAATGGAAATTCCTTCTTTTGTTTCCTCAAAGTACTTCAGTCCTTTGGACAATATTTATGAGTGCTTTGGGTAAGTAGTCTTATGACGTGAAACTCATCTGACTGTACCTATACAACCAGATGAAACAAAGTTTCTCCAGACCACAGTGCATACACACCCAATACCTAGCATATACTTATCTATGAAAGTGTTGTGTATGCACTCACACAATTAAGACCTGGAGATGTGATG
Source organism: Narcine bancroftii (assembly GCF_036971445.1). NCBI lineage: Eukaryota > Metazoa > Chordata > Chondrichthyes > Torpediniformes > Narcinidae > Narcine > Narcine bancroftii. Next base: position 482,111,812 of record NC_091469.1, on the reverse strand, counting down.
CTTTCTCATCCTTTACTTCTATTAGACTAACATGGCTACTGACACACAGGATTATATATATGGAAGGGTGACATCATGATGTCCAGCAGAGAGTGGGCCTATACCTAACACTCTTCCCCTCCCCCCCCCCCTTGCAGTAAATGCTGACTGGGCCCCTTCGAAATAATAAGATTACATTGGACCCAGGACTACAAGTGAGAATTAGAATACATCGCATGAGTAATTATAATTATAAAAGAGAAAGTATTTAATAATAATCAGGGCACATAGTCCTTAAAGTGTCCTGCCTTGGGACATGCACTACTGGTTGTGCATCCTCCTTTAACTGTTTCTTATAGGTAAATGGTACAACACCAAACCTATTGAAGATGTCTGGAAATGGATCCAGTATTTGCTCTACGCTGTTCATTGGCACTATTAATGCATTATACCCTTTTGATTAGGCCTAAGGTTACACATACTTTGTCACCAAGCAGTGAATCATGTCCATCTGGGACGACTGTAAACATGTTGTGGCACTCTTTACCCTTAACTTTCACCTTGAGTTTAAATGTGCCTTTTGTGTCAATGTGCTGTCCATTGTAGGCCTTGAGTGAACAGAATTTAGATGATTGTGTGCCTTTATTTTCATTGCCCTGATGTCATGCTTACAGATCAAATTGGCCTTTTCCCGTGTCCAGCTTGAAAAGAATATCTGCTCCATTTGCATGAAATGGCACCATCCACTTGTCCTGCTCAACTCTGTTCACACTTGGCTGTTCCTGCACTACCACGCCCACCAAGAATGCATCACTGAGAACAGTTTCTATAGTGTGCACACTTTCACTTCTGTTTTGTTTCCCTTTGCAAAAATATTGCTTTGCATAGTGATTCTGTCCTTTGTACTTGTTACAGACTTTTCCATTGCTGGGCATTGTTCTGGTGCATGTTGAGTGCCACGTCATTTACAACTGAACGACTTTCCATCTTTTTGTTGTTTCCTATGTCTCGTTCTCTGTTTATGTGTATGCCTTCCTTTTTACTGGCCTTGCAGTCTCACTGAACTTTTTTGCATGCTGCAGAGATAATTTACTGGCATGGCATATCTTTACAGCTCTCAAAGCAATCTCTCTCTCACCTTTCGCCAATAATTCTAACACAATTTAATCAAGGATCATGCAGCAATCCAAAATTGCATGTTTTTGTTTTCAATTTCAAGTCTGTTTTAAAAAAAAATCACTCTCCCTGCAGCTGCATGCGTGAGCGAAACAGGTACCTCTCAACCGTTTAATTTTTCTTTGGTGAGCAGTGTTCATCAAACATCTCTATAACCTTGTCGAACTTATCATCTGCCACGGCAAAAACAAACCTGTTGAAAACCTCTAGTGCTTAAGGTCCCAACACGGTAAGTAGCAGTGCAATTTTCTGTGCATCCAATCTGCCATTGAGTCCAATAGTTTGCAGATACAGCATGAATCGTTGTGTGAATAACAGCCACTTGTGATTGACATTCCCAGTCCAATTCACAACGTCTGGAGGCTTCACACTTTCCATGTCTCCTGCTGATATTTACTCCTGGTACCATGTGATGTTTCTTTTATTGTAATAAAGGAATTTTGGTTCTTTCGCATTACTTATATTTTCTTAACAATTCACAACCTTGTGGGACATCTATTTTGCATCTAACCCGAGGTGGAACATTTGTCTCCTACTCCCTCTAGTGGTCAGGAGATCACCAATTCCTAATCACCACACCTTCCATGTGGTTTGGCAATACAGATATAGTACCCCATATTCAGAATACTTGGGGCTGGATGTTTTTCGATTTTTTTTGGTTTTCAGAATGATGGAACTAATCAGCACAGTAGCATCAGCAAAATACCTGCATCAGTGGTTAAACGATAACAACAAACAACAGAAGGCTTTTTGACCACTGACATGACACCACAAGTGGAAAATTCACATGAAATAATGTTTAGTGCTTATCAAAAAAAAAATTGATCTCTGCTTACAAACACTAGAAATTCTCCTTGCTGGCTTTTTCAAATATTTCCTCCAGTGTCATCTGCCTCATTGACAATGGTTTTTGAGATTTGCCACTGTCCTTAATGATATAGCTGCTTTTTTTCTAATACACTCATTAATTTCTTGCCATATTCTAATCATATGTATTTATAGGGTTATCCGTCTTTTTTGTTACTAACAACAGTCCATTTATAAATAAAATCCTTCTCGGTTTCTTCTTCTATTGAATTCAATCCCATTTAAATCTAAGAAGGGGGAATTGTCTTCTTCAATGTATCGATATTTTTTAAAATAAATGTGACATGAATCTTCATGCTTTCTGTACATTGCTTCAAATGTTTCAGCTGAGGAGAACATGTCTGCCTGTTTGGTATGAAAGACAATAAAAATTTGTTTGTCTCCCTATTAGTCCTTTTAGTTAATGAAGCATTTATTTTAAATGATTGGCTATTCTCCAGCATCTGCTGAGTGAACGAGTTAAAGACACTGAGAAATACATAATACTTTGAGGACATAGAACAAGTTGTAAAGGAGTTGGAAAAAGCTAAATAGGCTCTTTGGTTTTTTAAATCGAGGCACAAATATAAAAGTAAAGATACAAAGTTTAATGTAAGAATCACAAAAAGGTAGGAGATGACTGCTGCAGAGCAGCAATGAGCTCAAAAGCTGAAGGCTTCACAATAGACCACAAGCTGCCTGAACATTATTGGAACCAGGTATTGGGACCAGGATTTGTGTGGGTGTTCATGGCAAGCTGGGCTCCTGAAGAGCCTCAGGCATAAATGACTTTATTTTGGTTCTGTGGTAAAGCACTGTATATATGTTTTTGCTGTATTAGTACTTGTTATAGTTTGTCTGGAGATGCCCCTTACTGACTGTGCCTATAGCTCCTCCCACAGACCTCTGAATAAAGGCAACTGTGCCACAGCCCCCTCCAGGATAGTTGACCAGTATGAACATTCCTCCATTCTGTTGTTAATAAAAGCCCATCAGTTTTTATATAACTTCGAATCTTTTAAAGTAATTGATGATGCGTCAGCTTCCAAGAGCTGAGAAAGATGGCTCGGATACCTAGAGCTTGGGTTCACCATTGGAATGGAAAGGAGCCCAGGTGCTTACTGAGGTTATGGGAGCGAAGGAGGTGGCAGCATCAAAGGATCATGGACATTCAATGTCTCTCTTTTGAGTAAAGAAGTTTTGTGTATTTATGTATTGCCAGCAGCTATACTTTGTGAAGTGTCTGAGGAATTTTGGTATGTCACCGAAGACTCTCGTAAACTTCTACAGGTGTTCCATGGAGAGCATTCTGGCTGGTTGCATCACTGCCTGGTAGGGAGGTGCCAACTCTCAGGACAAGAATAAACTCCAGAGGGTTGTTAACTCGGTCTGTGACATCACAGGCACCAGACTTCACTCCATCGAGGACATCTATATGAGGCGGTGTCTTAAGAAAGCAGCCTCTATCCTCAAAGAACCCCACCAACAAGGCCATGCCCTCTTCACTCTACTATCATCGGAAAAAAGGTACAGGAACCTAAGGACAAGCACTCAGCACCACAAGGACAGCTTCTTCCCCACTGCCATCAGATTCCTGAATGGACAATGAACCAAAGACACTGCCCGACTTTTCGTGCACAATTACTGTTAGCTTTTTTTAGTTAAGTTGCAAAATGGTTATAATATGTATATTTTCACTATGACGCTGCCGCAAAACACCAAATTTCATGACTTGTTCATGACAATAAATCCTGATTCTGATTCATAATAATAAAGGAATCTTGAACTGCTGGAAGAGGTAAAGAGATAGTCAATATTATGGGTTGAAATTCTGTATCAGAATAATACTCTCGATCTATTGAGTTCTTCTAACAGTTTGTATTTTGCTCTAGATTCCAGAATTTAGTCTCTTGTGTCCCCATAGAAAATATTATAAATGCTAGATAAGCCCTGGGAGAAGTATTGTTTCCAATTGTACATTCCATTATTTCAATATAATGTCAAGACCTTATCAACATTGATTGTTGAGAGGATTCCGTGAGGGATTTTAAGATGAGACATTGGAGAAGCTGATGTAGTTCACTGAGTAGTAAGATTGAAATGAATACTTTGATATCAGCAGGCAAACATGAGCTGCATCCCAAAAACAAATTAAAAACAAATTTATAGTGTGAAACCTCCCAAGTGGAAACCCATGGAATCTAACAGCAGAGTGGGAATCCGTTATTTGTGGAAGGATTTAGAATGGCTGAATGATTAGCCCTATGCATCTACTGTATCTACATAAGCTTGTATATTTTTTCCTTTTACAAGTACTTCGCCTGTTATGTGACTGAATCTGTTTCCCAAATCATATCAACTCATGCATTCAATAGCCTCTCCTCATCTTCTCCAAATTCTTTTTCTAATTTAGTACGAGGCTCACTCTTTTGCTTTTCGCAAGAGGTATAGGATAACTAACATAAAGATCAACCAAGACTCCACAGAGTGGACATCCTCCCCCCCCACCCCCCCCACCCACCAATTTAAATGACTCAGTTCCATGTCAGTAACATACCTCTTCTCAGGGTCATTAGTCAAATTGAGACTTTCTTTTCCAAAAATGCATGTACTAGAAGTGGTTTTTAAAGATTAATGCAACAGTTCAGAGACAATCCAAGACTTTTGTTGACTGAGCATTGCACATCCACCCATTCACAAAAGTGTCTCAGTATTAGGTTTAGAACAAACGCATAATCATGGGTCATATTTAATGATTACAATGGGCACCATTGACTCCTAAATGCACAACAAATAAGAATTGTAGTAGTAGCAATTGTTTGCAAACAAAGAAATCAAACAAAGCTGGATTGAGACCAACTATGCAGCTGAAAGGAATGAATAGTTCATAGTGGGAGCATGTTAACAGTCTTCAGTCATTTTGATGCCTTCTGACCTTGATTGTGCTAGGATGAAATCACATTTGTGACTTCAAGTAACTGGAACCAGCAAAACACCCTCCTTCTCGCTTTACAGTGGCCATCTGTGAACTCCAGACTTCCTACCCTGAAAATGCCATGATTGTTGTGCTGACTTCAATCATGCCAACCTGAAAACAGTATTACCACGATTTAATCAGAGGAAAGAATACCAATGTCCCAGATACATTCATTCAAGGCTACATCTCGCCCCTCACTTGGTTACTCCGATCACATAACTGTTTTGCTAACTCCAGCGTACAGACCACTAGGTCAGTTTGCAGGGAGATCAAAACGTGGCTGGGAGTGGGGGCAGAGTGGTGGGGACAGGGTGAGTTGGTGCCACAGCAGCACTTCAAGATTGCAGACTGGAGATGTTTCAGGCAGATGGCCACCAAGATCAAATGCTATCAACCAGGGCTAACCAGAAACCATGCTTGGATGCAGAAGTCTGGGCCCTTCTCAGCTCATGATGCTGCTGTCAGGACAGGGTGTAGGATGGCTGAACTCTCCCATGTAATCCAGAAGGCAAAGCGGGTATATGCACAGAAGATCCACAGACAACTGTGCGACACTGGCAACACAGAGCACATGTGGTAAGGGATCAAAACCATAACGGATCACAAGTCAACCTTGTGAGTTAAGGGCAATGACGCCTCCCTTCCAGACAGACTGAACATCTTCTATGCATGGTTTGATGAGAAGGATGATGCCAAAGAAAGCTCCATGTCCTCCTGATGAATGGGCCTCCTGCAAAGTCACAGCCGAGGTGAGGAGATACCTATCCAAGGTGAACCCACACATGGCATCAGGACCAGACAACACACCTCGTCGGGTACTGAAGGACTGTGCAGACCAACTGACAGAGGTCTTCATGGACATCTTCAACACCTCAATGTAGCAGTCCATCATTCCTGCAGGGTTCAAGACAGCTATCATCTATCCAGTACTCAAGAGGGCAACAATAAGAGTCCTCAATGACTAACACCTGTGGCATTGACCTCTTCCATTATGGAATGCATCAAAGCCAACCACCCAGAGATGCTGGCTAGAGAAGATACTGTTTCACAGATGATGCTATAGCCTTGTTGCTTCACTCCGTCCTGGCCCACCTGGAGAACGACACCTCATACTGTTCATTGACTTCAGCTTGGCATTTAATACGATCATTCCCCAGAGGCTGGTGCAATAACAATGAGTCGCATTACAGAGAAGAGGTGGAAAATCTCTGTTGCAAGAGTGTTACAGCACTAATTTACCACAGCTTAAAAATAAAAAAATACACTCACTCGTTTCTTTCAGCACTTCATGAAGTTGACTTTCTTTATTATTCACTAGATACAACATTGCATTCTTCAACTCCCCTAACACCACCCAGCTAAACTCCTCTGACCTCATTGGCTCACTGCCACATGGGTGATCCTGACGCTTTCACTCTCCTCCTCCTGCATCTGAGATCCCTCACCCATATACTGACGCTTTACACACCCACGAATGTGCGCTATTACTCACCACTTACATCAGAAGCAATGACCGGTACCACTCCCAATGAAGGTAAGTACGTGACCGCGACAGCCCCCCACCCTCCCCACCCAGCCCCCAAGCCACACAAGGAGGTGAATGATTAGAACTGCCCCACTACGTAACACTACATAAGGCTGGGAGTTCAGCCTGACCTCATACGATAGTGCAAGACAGGCAATGCACAGTCTGACTGACAAGGGTGCGAATGTTCCTCTGTCTGTGGCTCTGACACAGAACATGGACCGTTCCTGTCGATTGCAGAAATCTTCAGATAGTGTTGTAAGACCTGAAAAGGACCATTGTGGTTTGCAAACAGCATCATGCTGAAGGAACACATGAGTACAGCATTGTAAATCATTCGGCATTACACTGCCGCGTTGGATTAGGTTGGAGTAATCTCGTTTTCCTGAAGATGAATGACATAACTAGCCAGATCAGAGAGTGTTGTGGTTGAACTTGGATTTACAAACTTGCCTGGCAAGGTTCATGTGGTGCCATATCCCAGCTCTGCCAATGAACAGCCAAGATCTGCCTTTACAGTAGTATGCACACCAAGGAGAACCATTGCCAATTGTTTGCTCCACCTGCTGTTAATGCTGCCTTTAATTGTCAATGGAAACACTCCACAGGGCCATTGGCCTGCGGATGGTAAACCGTAGTGTGAATACGGATATTGCCCAGAAGATCAAAGAGAGCTCAGAACAATGCTGACTCGAACTGAAACCCTCAATCCATTATAATAGTGGCCAGAACACCGATAGATGGAATCCAATGATCCACAAAAGCCCTAGCGACTGTCGTTGTATAGATGTCAGTGATACGATTAGCCTCCTGCCACCTGGTAGTCCGGTCTTCACATGAGCAGAGAAATGTGCTTTGAGGATCGTGAACCATGCTAGTTCCTGTTAATAAAAAGTGGGGGGAGGGGGGGAGAAATCTTCAGTTTGACCTCTCCAACTGCTCATGTAAGGGGGTTCTCCTCATCACTATCCATTTTAAATTAGAAGGTACTGTGAACTCACGGGGTCACCACTTTTAAAAACACCGATTACCACAGCTTACAAACAAGTAAAAAGAATACTCTCTCGTTTCTTCCAGCACATCATGAAGTTGACTTTCTTTATTATTCACTAGACCCAACGTTGCATTCTTCAACTCCCCAAACACCACCCAGCGAATCTCCTCTGTCCTAGTCATTGGCTCACTGCCACACTGGTGATCCTGACGCTCTCACTCTCCTCCTGCATCAGAGGTATATCATTCATATACTGATGCTCAACACACTGACACATGCACACTATTACTCATGTGAATCATTTACATCATCAGTCGCGACCGCCACCGCTCCTGTTGAAGGTAAGGAAGCGACCACAACAAGAGGAACAAAATAGTCTCAACTATTTTGGAAAAGACAAAGGAGATGACTATGGACTTCAGGAGGACCAGGAACGACCATCCTCCACTACACAAAGAACTCTATAGTAGAGAGAATGGAGAGCACCAAGTTCCTTGGCGTTCATTTAACTAATAACTTATCGTGGACACTCAACATCTACTCACTTGTCAGGAAGGTGCAATAGTAACTGCAATTCCTGAGAAGAATGAAGCAGGCAAGGCAACTGGCCACTATTATATGATGCTACTAAAGCTGTATCAAGAGCGTCCTCGCCAGCTGCATCACAGTGTGGTATGGTTACTCCAGTGGAATGGATCAGAGGTCAATCCACAGGACCACAAAAGTGGCACAGAGGATTACTGGAATATCCTTCCCCCACCACCACCCCCCCATCGACATGACCTACCAAGATCATAGTCTGATGAGGGCATACAAAATCATTGAGGACACCTTCAACCCTCCACACGGCATCTTTCAGCTGCTCCAGTCAGGTAAGAGATACAGGAGTATCTGAGCCAGCACCACCAAGCTGAGGAACAGCTTCTCCCCACAGGCAGTGAGAATGCTAAACGACCAAAGAAACTGCTCACATTAACTATCTGAGATTCTCATATGTACAAAACAAAATCTATTTATTTATTTAGTTGGAATACTTGTCTTGTTTGTCTGTGTGTGTTTTTTGTCTGGTTGTGTGTCTGAATGTTTTGCAATGAGGACTGGAGAACACTATTCATCAGGTTGAAAATGCACAATGAGATGACAATAAACTTGACTTTATGACATCAGCCTCAGCTCATCAGCTGCGGGAACTCTCATCCATATCTTTGTTTATTTTAGATATGAACTCCAACGGGCTTCCATTCTTCCATAAATTGGTGGTGAAACAGATTCCTTATTCACACCACCTCATCTTTCTATCAGCTCTTTGTTTGCTCTCCTATAATGTTTGGGTCAAAGACACTTTTTTTCCTTTATTTGTCCCAGTTTTAAGCTTGTAATCAAAGAATTCACATGTAATTAAAGTGTATATTCCAGATTTTATTCCAGGTTATTTGTACACATTTTGGTTTGAACATGTAGAAATTAGCACTTTTTGTACACAGACTCTCATTTTAAGGCACCATAATGTTTGGGTCATTTGGCTTCACAGTTGATGGTGACTATTCAGGTATGCTTAAATAGCTTAATTGGCGCAGGTATAAAAGAACTAGGCTTGCTTCTAAGATTTTGATCATCTTTGGAGCCTATAGTTGCCATTTTTCTACCTAAGGACCAGAGTTATGTCAATAGAAGTTAAAGAAGCCATTATGAGGCTGAAAAACAGGAATAAAACAGTAATAGACATCATCCAAAACTTTATGGTTCCTAAAATCTACTGTTAGGAATATCATTAAGAAGAAAGAGTGTACTGGTGAGCTGAGTAATCGCAAAGGGACCACTATTCCATGGAAGACCACCGCTACTGATGACTGAAGAATTTTCATCACAATGAAGAAAAATCCACAAGTGTATGTCCGACAGATCAGAAACATACTTCAGGAGGCAGGTGTGACAATATCAATGACTACTGTTCTCAGAAGACTTCATGAACAGAAATACAGAGGCTACACTGCAAGATCCAAAGGTGGAATGCTTTGGACCTTGGGCAGTTCTTTACATCTCCACACTTTGCTCTTGCCCTTTGATACAGGTTAATCTTGGTCTCATCTGTCCACAAAATTCTTTTCCAGAATTTTGCAGGCTCTTTTAAATACTTCTTGGCAAACTGTAATCTGGCCATCCTTTCTGTGACTTGGCATCTTGCAGTGTAGCCTCTGTATTTCAGTTCATGAAGTTTTCTGAGAACAGTAGTCATTGATATTGTCACACTTGCCTCATTAAGAGTCTTTCCGATCTGTTGGGCATATGTTTGAGGATTTTCTTCATTATGATATGAATTCTTCTGTCATCAGCAGTGGAATCTTCCTTGGAATAGCGGTCCCTTTGCGGTTACTGAGTTTACCACTATGCTCTTTCTTTTTTTTTTTTAATTTTTTTTTATTTTTCACACTATGAACCATACTGACCAAAACTATTGATTTTGATTATCCTTAGGCTTGGGTGATGTCTCTTATTGATTTATTCTTGGTTTACAGCCTTATAATGGTTTCTTTTACTTTCGTTTTTTTTTTAAAAACTTTATTTAAGATTTTATAACATGAATAACATATAGGATTACATTAAAAAATTAAGAATAAAATAATAAAATTACAATACAGTATCAGTAATCTAAATAAACTATACCCTTCCCAATAATTATTACACATTAATAACCCAACTCAAATTAGTCCAACCCCCCCTTCCCCCCAAATAAAGAGTGAAGAATAATATAGAAGTTAATAATATATGTGAGAAAAAAAAACCCACTTACAAAAAAAAACATAACCGATTAAAATACTAACAAAAGGAAAGTAATTAATACTAAGATATCAGACTTAAAAAACATATTTAAATCAAACTTAAACGCATATATTTAACAAACGGAGTTAAGATGAAACATATATTTAACTCAAACTTAATATAAAAAATTAGTAAAGTTAGTAACATTATCTATCAAAAATTCTTAAACAATAATCAATTCTTAAAAAAAAATTGTAGCATGAAAAAAAGATTAAAAAAAACTTTCTCTATAGAGATAAACATTCACCAAATATCAACTAACTTCACATCTATCATCATATTAGTCACATAAGCCACCATCTTAAAACAAAATTCAAACCTCATTAAGCATTGTACAATTCAATTTTAGTACTCTTCCACCATTTTTCCCTTTTACTCTTGAATAGTTATCCAATAAAAGCTCCAATACCACATTTAAATATCCCCAATCATTACGTTAAAATTCAGATATCCAAATAATAAAAACACATCTACAATGAAATCTATATCTTCAACAAATGGAGCATAAACCAAACAAAATTCAAGCCTCATTAAGAATTGTACAATTCAATTTATAACTTTCACCATTATTCCCTTCATTCTATAACTAAAATAGCAAAATAATATACACCAGAATTACCACTCCTTTCACCTTAAAGTTAAAGAAAAAATTAAAAAAACTTATCCATCCCATTCACATTTAAATTTCAGATATTCCTTATCTACTGAATAAACTTTACAAAAAAAACCACATCAATTTTTAGTTTTTTAAACAATCAAATACTTTCTTATGCTTTTTTTTAATATTTAAAAACCCCCTTCACTCTTTAATCTAATAATACAAAAAAAAGGAAAAAAAAACAGGTAGGAGGTTAAAAATACCCCCTTCCGTCTAAACCACGCAATGCGGTAACTCCCAAAAAAAAATGGGTGTGAGATAACTCACACGTAGCAGATGACTTTCAGGAAATAGTGCCTATCCAGTTTTCTCCCCCAACTCTCACTTTATCTTAAACTAACATCATCATTATTTAATATCCTTTTTTAAAAAAAATATTAGAAAAAAAATCAGCTCCAACTGCCGAGTCACCATTACAACCATTCCTTCTTGGAGCACGGCTCTTTTCTTCCATCTCTTGTCTCCTTAGAGATCGCAGCGGACTATGTCTCTGTTGAAACTGAGTAATTGGCAGCTCTTGAGCAAATGCTATAGCTTCCTTTGGAGAATCAAAGAACTTTAGTTGGTAACCATCTTGAAAAACCTTCAAAACAGCTGGATATCTAAAGGTTGCCTTGTAACCTTTCTTCCACAACAACTCTTTAGCAGGATTGAATTCCCGTCGTTGGAACATAACTTCTTGACTCAAATCCGCATAGAAGAAAACTCGATTATTTTGAATCATCAAGGGTGATTTTCTCTGTTGTGCATTTCTAATAGCCACTCGTAAAATTATTTCTCTGTCGTAATAATTCAAGCAACGAACCAAAGCAGGTCTTGGACTTTGACCTGAAATAGGTCTTCTACGCAAGGCTCTGTGAGCACGTTCCAGTATTATACCTTCCGGGAAATGTTCTTGACCCAGCACCTGCGGAATCCATTCAGTAAAAAATTTTCTTGGGTCTGGTCCCTCCATACCTTCCGGCAAACCAATAATCTTTATATTGTTCCGTCTGGATTGGTTTTCCAAATAATCAATCTTTTTCACCAAATTTTTATTTTGAATTTGTAAGTCTTCGACCATTTTGGTCACATCAAAAACTTGATCCCGTATTTCGTCTATATCTTCTTCACACAAATTAAATTTATCTCTCACTTCAAGCTTAAAAGCTCCAAACTCAGCCATCTGTTGAGAATGTATTTTCACCAGAGTATTAAACCTAGTACCAAGTTCAGTCATAATCTTGGATAATCCCTGCATTGTATAAGATAATTTAGATTCAAGATTCACAAAAATCTTTTCAATTGGAAGAGATTTTGGCTCAACAGATTCCTGCTTCTTCTGCATAACCAAAGGATCTTCTGTTCCTTCCTTCATTCTGGTTGCCTTCCTTGTAGTATGACTGCGTGTGGAAACCCCAGCCACAGCCTCTCCAGCAGTGACTGGAGGATGCTGGCCGGGGTTTTCCCCAGTCCATAATGTATTAAGTTCTCCCAGTACATCAAGTTGTATAGGTTCTTTTATCTCAAGAGATTCAGTTTGCAGTGCCACCTCTACAGTTGACAAATGCCTTTGAGTAACTCTTTGTTCTAAAGGCTGTTTGGCGCCCTCTTTAGGGGGCTCTACCGATGTAACATAGAGCTCTATATCCGAACACTGTACCTCTCTCCTGGGATCCATTTCACGCTGAGTCCCGGTGTCTTTCCTGTAGGTAGGCTCCAAAACTTGAACTTTTGGAAAATGTAGTTTTTTGATGATCTGTTGTCATTTCTTTTTTGCTCTTTTCCACCAATTGTACCATCATAAGTTAAATTAACAGCACTGAAATTATCTAAACTTTTAAAGAATTTTAACGGGCATTTCTAGACAAAACAATAAGATAGAGTCAGGAGAGGACTGGAAGGCACGTTTGATACTTATGCCATCTTGCCACGCCCCGCTTCTTTTACTTTCATTGGCACAAACCTAGCCCTCGTGAAAAATGGCAACTACAGACTCCAAAGGTGATCAAGAGCTTAGAAGCAAGCCTAACTCTCTTTTACTTGCATCAATGAAGCAATTAATCATACCTGAGCAGTGCCAAACATTATGGTGCCCTGAAATGAGGGGACTATGTATAAAAAGTGCTGTAATTTCTACATGGTCAAACCAAAATGTTGAATAAAATCTGGAATGTACACTTTAATTACATGTAAATTGTTTAATTACAAACTTAAAACAGTAGAGCACAGGGGCAAATAAAGGATAAAGTGTCTTTGTCCCAAACATTACATAAGATTCCAGAGGTACTGCAACAAATTAAACAATATTTGGACAAGAAAGTTACATTCAAAGTTCAGATTTATTAACAGAGTATATACATGGCATCCAATACAACCCTGAGATTCTTTTTCCTGCAGTCCAGGCAAAATTTCTCATTACTGATAACTGTAAACTCTGCAGAAGCTGGGGTCGAGTGAAATACCCAAATGTGTTGGAGAAACTCATCTGACAAAGAACCCAGGCCTGAAAAGCTGGTTATCCTTTACTTCCTATGGATGCTGTGTGACCTGCTGAGTTGCTTCAGCACATTTGTGTAAGCATTGCATCAATATATTCTTCCTATCGAGGGAGTTTAGCAAAGTTATACAGACTGGGATGAGAGACTGACGTGAAGGAAATTGGGGTTAATTAGGCTTATGCAGTATTTTCCAGTGGTAAGAAAGATTACAGGGAATTCACACAGAAACCGACAAAATTCTAACAGGACTCGACAGATTAAATGCAGGAAGGATATTTTGAATGACTGGCATTCCAGAATCAGAGATCACAATCTCAAAATAAGAACAAGTCATTTAAGAGTGAGATGGGGAGAATTTTTCCCTAGGATTGTGAGCCTATGGAATTCTCTAACACACCAACTATTGAAACCAACTCATAAACCAAGTTAAAGGAATTAGATAACGTTCTTGGGGCTAGAACGATCAACACCCTTAATTTGGATGAACAGTCTCAATTAGATGAAATAGTTGAGCAAACTCTAGGGCCAAATAGCCTTCTTGTGCTCTTATTTTCTCTGTTTCTGTCACCATTTGCAAACTGTTTCAAATCCCTCACCATGGCCTCAACCCTCTGCTATAATTATCTGCAGTCTACTAACCTTCTGAGATGGAAGTTCTCCAATTCAAATTTCAAAATTTAATATTTACATTTTAATTACATGCAAATTGTTTAATTACAAACTTAAAACAGTAGAGCACAGGGGCAAATAAAGGAAAAAGTGTCTTTGTCCCAAGCATTTCATAAGATTCCAGAGGTACTGCAACAAATCAAACAATATTTGAACAAGAAAATTACATTCAAAGTTCAGATTTATTAACAGAGTATATACATGGTATCCTATACAACATCCTATGTTTTCCTCTTTCAAAGTCCTAAGCTCTGGAACTCCAGCACTCTCATTCTCTTTACTTCTCTTTCATCCTGGAAGACATCCTATATATCCTGAACAGACCTCAATTTAGTAAAAAATGATGCCCTTGCACTGTTTTAATTGAACTTTTTTTCTGCAGTATGGTACATTGCACTTTTGTTTTCATTTGCACCATCCATTGTATTTAAGTATGGGTTGACTTGCCCAGATAGCCTTCAAAACAAAGTTTTTCTCTGCATCTTAGTATAAACAACAATGATCAATTCAATAAACAATATAATACATTCAATGTCTCTTTGACTAGAGTATTATCCCCAATGTAGCTTAGCTTCATTATTTTGCTATGTAGACATAAAAGATTCCATGGCACTATTGAAGAAGAGGCAGAGATGTAGAGAAGTGCCCTTGTCAAAATGAATTCATGGATCCACACCATTTAAACATGGAATTTCATTCTTACTTAATAGATTTAACCATGACATACAATCACATCAACATCTTTCCTTTGATATCAATGAACTAAATTTTCGAGGCAGAGTCCAGTGTGCACAGCACTGTCAACTGGCAGTAAAGAATTCTGAGCTGGCCACAGTAGTGTGAAACAAGGCAATTAAATAATCAATACACCTTAATTACTAGGTCATTAATCCCCATTATTTTACTGTATTTCACCTGTCATATTTTTTCTCCTGAAAGTCTGTCTAGAATCTCAAACAACATTCAAGCTTCTTGACATTTCTTTTGACAAAGTGGTAATAATTGAGCTTTCTGATATTGTGACTATATCACTCACATATCGTGTGCATACTTTAAGTAACCAGTGAGCCCCAATACTAGAAATTAAATAAATATTATAGTGTTTATTACTGTGGTAAATTGAATGATGTCTTCTCATCTCAGAATGAATTCAAATTGGAGATTATTAATGTAATTTTGGCAAGATCCAACCTATTATTAAGATGGAATTAATATTAAATGTCCATTGATGCAATATTTAGAGGTACCACTATTAATAATAGATCATTAATCAGCATTAAAAATATATTAATATTATTAAAATGATTCTTAATGTGATTTTAAGGACTTAATCTGTTTCAATGCTTATATTTGTTTGGATTTTTAAAAGGATTGCGACCTGTTCTGATCCTAGAGATTAATATGATCAAACTGATTGTCCATATGTTGCTTCTGTTGCAGTGTTTGTTATTAATGTAAAAGGATGCCTGTGTTGCATTAGAGGGTGGCATATGGAGGCAAGGAAGGACAGAGGGAGAAGGAATGGACAGAATATTTGGGAGAGACAGAATTGTGAGGAGCTAATTATATGGCCATCTGGTGAGTAAAGCAGGATTGGTGTTGTCAAAGGACAACGCTGACAGGACAGGAATGAAGGTTCAATATTAGATATATATGCAGAAGTCAAAGAGGAAAGGGCAGCAATATTTGTGACTGGCAAGAGTGTGGGACAGGAGATGGCAGAAAAAGATGAGGGGCAGATGGGGATGAGATGTCAAGGGCAAAAGGTGAACAGCAGCTGATGCTGATGAGGTTAATCAGATTGATTCCAGAGATGAAGGGGTTAGCCTATAAAAAGAGATGGAGCTGCTTGGAATTATATTTGCTGTAATTCAAAAGAATTGAGAAGGGAATCTTTTTTTTCTTTAAATTTTTTAATTTTCACACTATAAACCACATTGATCAAGATACACACATTTTTCTTTTCAAATATATAGTGTCGTTTTTTTCCCCCCCACCCACCCTCTTCCCATCCCACCCTCCCTACCTCCCCTCCCATTCATTTAAAGTACAGAATCTAAGATACATTAAACCCGTCAAACAATGTTGTCACTCAATAAAAAGAAACAAGAAGTTCCACTGAGTCAATTCTTTTCATTTCCTTCTCCTTCTGTCATTTTAGGTGGTAGATGTCCCCGGTAGGTTTTTTCTATTGTGTTTCATGTATGGCTCCCATATTTGTTCAAATATTGTAATATTATTTCTTAAATTATATGTTATTTTTTCTAGTGGAATACATTTATTCATTTCTATATACCATTCTTGTATTCTCAAGTTATCTTCTAATTTCCAGGCTGACATAATACATTTTTTTGCTACAGCTAGGGCTATCCTAACAAATCAAGTCCAAATTCTTTGTTTTTTATGTTACTTAGGAGGAAGATCTCTGGGTTTTTTGGTATATTGCTTTTTGTGATTTTATTTAATATCTGGTTTAGATCTTCCCAAAATTTTTTCACTTTCTCACATGTCCAAATTGCATGAATTGTTGTTCCCATTTCCTTTTTACAGCGAAAACATCTGTCAGATACTGTTGGGTCCCATTTATTTAACTTTTGAGGTGTAATATATAGCCTGTGTATCCAGTTATATTGTATCATACGTAACCTCGTGTTTATTGTATTTCTCATAGTTCCAGAGCATAACTTCTCCCATGCTTCCTTCTTTATCTTTATGTTTAGATTGTGTTCCCATTTTTGTTTAGTTTTACCATTTGTTTCCTCATTCTCCTTTTCTTGTAGTTTAATATACATATATGTGATAAATTTTTTGATTATCATTGTGTCTGTAATCACATATTCAAAATTACTTCCCTCTGGTAACCTCAGACTGCTTCCCAATTTGTCCTTCAAGTAGGATTTCAGTTGGTAGTATTCCAACACTGTATTTTGAGTTATATTATATTTATCCTTCATTTGTTCAAAGGATAGTAATTTATTTCCTGAAAAGCAATTTTCTATTCTTTTGATCCCTTTTTTCTCCCATTCTCTAAAGGAAAGGTTATCTATTGTAAAATGGATTAGCTGATTTTGCGTCAGTATTAGTTTTGGTAATTGGTAATTTGTTTTATTTCTTTCTACATGAATCTTCTTCCAAATATTGAGCAGATGATGTAATACTGGAGAATTCCGACATTGTACCAATTTTTCATCCCATTTATATAATATATGTTCGGGTATCTTCTCCCCTATTTTATCTAGTTCTAATCTAGTCCAATCTGGCCTTTCCCTTGTTTGATAAAAATCTGATAGGTATCTTAATTGTGCGGCTCTATAATAATTTTTAAAGTTTGGCAGTTGTAAGCCTTCTTGTTTATACCATTCTGTTAATTTATCTAGTGCTATCCTCGGTTTCCCTCCTTTCCATAAAAATTTCCTTATTATTTTCTTTAACTCCTTGAAGAATTTCTCCGTCAAGTGTATTGGCAATGCCTGAAATAGGTATTGTATCCTTGAGAAAATGTTCATTTTAATACAGTTTATCCTTCCTATTAGTGTTAGTGGTAAGTCTAATTCGTCCTTTAATTTTTTCATTAGTGGATAATAATTGAGTTTATATAAATGGCCGAGGTTTTTATTTATTTGTATACCTAGGTATCGTATTGTTTGCATTTGCCATCTGAATGGTGATTCTTTCTTAAATTTTGAGAAATCCGCATTATTCATTGGCATTGCTTCACTTTTATTTGCGTTAATCTTGTAACCAGACACTTCTCCATATTCCTTCAATTTCTTATGTAATTCTTTTATTGATATTTCTGGTTCTGTTAAGTATACTATAACGTCATCTGCAAATAAACTGATTTTATATTCCTTGTATTTTATTTTTATCCCTTTTATTTTATTTTCTGTTCTTATCAATTCTGCTAGTGGTTCTATAGCTAACGCGAACAATAAGGGTGATAGTGGAAATCCCTGCCTTGTTGATCTGCTTAAGTTAAATTGCTTTGATATATATCCATTTACTGTCACTTTCGCCAATGGCCCCTTATATAATGCTTTAATCCAATTAATATACTTCTCTGGTAAACTGAATTTTTGTAATACTTTGAATAAATAATTCCATTCTACTCTGTCAAAGGCCTTCTCTGCGTCTAAAGCAACTGCTACTGTTGGAGCTTTATTCCCTTCTACTGCATGAATTAAGTTAATAAATTTACAAATATTGTCTGTTGTGCATCTTTTTTTAATAAATCCAGTTTGGTCTAGATTTACTATTTTTGGTACATAGTCGGCTAACCTGTTTGCTAATAGTTTAGCTATTATCTTATAATCTGTGTTAAGTAAAGATATTGGTCTATATGACGCTGGTGTGAGTGGATCTTTCCCTGTCTTTGGTATTACTGTAATTATTGCTGTTTTGCATGAATCTGGTAAGCTTTGTGTTTTATCAATCTGGTTGATTACTTCCAGGAGGGGAGGAATTAATAAATCTTTAAATGTTTTATAGAATTCTATTGGGAATCCATCCTCTCCTGGTGTTTTATTATTTGGTAGTTTTTTTTATTATCTCTTGTATTTCTACTATTTCAAATGGTTCTGTTAATTTATTTTGTTCCTCTATTTGTAATTTTGGTAGTTCAATTTTAGTTAAAAATTCATCTATTTTGTCTTCTTTCCCTTTGTTTTGTTTGGTATAATTGTTCGTAGAATTCTCCGAAGTTTTCATTAATCTCCGTTGGATTATATGTGATTTGTTTGTCTTTTTTCCTTGATGCCAATACCATTCTCTTAGTTTGTTCTGTCTTAAGCAGCCATGCTAGAATTTTGTGTGTTTTTTCTCCTAGTTCATAATATTTCTGTTTTGTCTTCATTATGTTCTTCTCCACCTTATATGTTTGTAGTGTTTCATTTTTTTTTATCTGCCAATTCTCTTCTTTTAGTTGTGTCTTCCTTCATTGCTAATTCTTTTTCTATATTTGCTATTTCCCTTTCCAACTGCTCTGTTTCCTGATTGTAGTCCTTCTTCATCTTGGTTACATAACTTATTATTTGCCATCTGATGAACGCTTTCATTGCGTCCCATAGTATAAACTTATCTTTCACTGATTCCATATTTATTTCAAAGTACATTTTAATTTGTCTTTCAATGAATTCTCTAAAATCCTGCCTTTTACGTAGCATGGAGTTTAATCTCCATCTATACATCTATACATCCTCTAACTCTATTGTCAATATCAGGGGTGAGTGGTCCGATAATATTCTAGCTTTGTATTCTGTTTTTCTTACTCTGTCTTGCATACGAGCTGATAACAGGAATAGGTCTATTCTTGAGTATGTTTTATGTCTACCCGAATAATATGAATATTCCTTTTCCTCTGGGTGTTGTTTCCTCCATATATCCAAAAGTTGCATTTCTTGCATCGATTTAATTATAAATTTGGTTACTTTGTTCTTTCTGTTAATTTTTTTACAAGTTTTATCCATGTTTGAATCCAAATTAAGGTTGAAATCCCCTCCTATTAGTATGTTCCCTTGCGTGTCTGCTATCTTCAAAAAAAATCTTGCATAAATTTTTGATCTTCTTCGTTAGGTGAATATACGTTGAGTAAATTCCAAAACTCCGAATATATCTGACATTTTATCATTACATATCTCCCTGCTGGATCTATTATTTCCTCTTCTATTTTAATTGGTACATTTTTACTGATTAATATAGCTACTCCTCTAGCTTTTGAATTATATGACGCTGCTGTTACATGTCCTACCCAATCTCTCTTTAATTTCTTTTGCTCTATTTCAGTTAAATGTGTTTCTTGCACGAATGCTATATCAATTTTTTCTTTTTTCAGTAAATTTAGCAGTTTCTTCCTTTTGATTTGGTTATGTATTCTGTTAATAGTTAAAGTCATATAGTTCAACGTAGCCATTTCATACTTTGTTTATCTTTCCTTTCCGTTTCCTCATCATCACCTTTCCTTCTTATCCATTTCTGCTTTCTTGTTTTGAACACTTTATAAGACAACATTTCTAAAACATCAAACATTTCCCTTATTCTCCTATCTAAAATTTCTTTCACCCCACTATCCCCTCCCCTTCCTGAGTTGCCCTTTATCCCTTGTCGGGCAACCACATCTCCCCTCTCCATTTGGATTTGCGAATTCACTCGCAAGCGTCAACTGATTTCGCAGTGATCATATCTCCTCCCCACCCAGCCCCCCTCCCAGAAAAGATTTCAATTTTCATATACAACAAAGGTCACTCTCTTAATTCCCTCCTTACTTCCTCTCTTCCCATTCTTTCCCTTATTAATTCTTATCTATTCTCTAAATATTTTCCTTTAAATACGGATACACTCATGTACACACATATATACATACACACACACACACACACACACACACACACACATATAATATATATATATATATATATATATACCCATATACACACATACATATAGTTCGTGGTCATTTTTACTCTCGTTACATGCCTTCATCTCTCTGCCTGTTTTGTAGTTGTTCTGCAAATTTTCGTGCTTCCTCCGGATCCGAGAATAGTCTGTTTTGCTGCCCTGGAATAACGATTTTAAGTACCGCTGGGTAACTCAGCACAAATTTATATCCTTTCCTCCATAGGATCGCTTTTGCTGTATTAAACTCCTTTCTCTTCTTCAGGAGTTCAAAACTTATGTCTGGATAGAAAAAAATTTTTTGACCTTTGTATTCCAGTGGCTTTTTGTCTTCTCTTATTTTCTTCATTGCTTTCTCCAATATATTTTCTCTTGTTGTATATCTTAAAAATTTTACTAAAATGGATCTTGGGTTTTGTTGTGGCTGTGGTTTCGGGGCTAATGTTCTATGTGCCCTTTCTATTTCCATTTCTTCCTGTAATTCTGGTCTTCCTCGGACTCTGGGGATCCAATCTTTTATAAATTCTCTCATATTCTTGCCTTCTTCATCTTCCTTAAGGCCCACTCTCTTTATATTATTTCTTCTATTATAATTTTCCATTATATCTATCTTCTGAGCTAACAGCTCTTGTGTCTCTTTAACTTTTTTTATTAGATTCTTCTAATTTCTTTTTTAAGTCCTCTACTTCCATTTCTACGGCTGTTTCTCGTTCTTCCACCTTGTCCACTCTTTTTCCTATATCTGACATGACCATCTCTAATCTATTCATTTTTTCTTCTGTACTTTTAATTCTTCTTTTTATTTCACTAAATTCTTGTAATTGCCATTCTTTTACTGATTCCATATATTCTTTAAAAAATATATCCATTGTCTTGCCTTTCCCTTCTTCTTCCATTTCTCTATGTTCTTCTTCTTATTCTTCCTCTGGGTTGGTCATCTGTTGTACCCTTGTTTTCTTTTCACTCTCTTCTTTCTTGTTCTTGTTGTTTTCTATGTTCTCTTCCTGTTGTTGTGTTGTACCTGTCATTCTCAGCTGTGGAGATTGACTCCTCAGCTGGTCCCCCCTCCCATCAGTGTTTTTTTTTGTCATGCGTGGTTGCGCACTTTTACTTGGCTCCGCGAGCCATTTTTGTAGTCCCGAGCTCGGGACTTCAACTGACCTTAGGGAGCGGGCTTCTCTCTCCGCGGCGGGCCTCCTTGGACAGGTAAGGCCTTCACCTTCTCTTCCAACATTCTTTCTTCTCTTCTTCATGTTGCTTTCGACTTTTCTTTCTTCACTGCCATTTTCTTCACACCTTTACTTTCACTTTATTTTAATTTTTATGTTTGTGCCTTTGTGTTTTGTGTGTTTTTTTAAACTTTTCCGGAGAGGGCTGGAGTTCCCCGACTGGCCACTACTCCATCACGTGACTCCCCGAGAAGGGAATCTTAAAGAAAAATATAAAAATATGTAAGAGATAGATATGATAAAAGCTGAAAAGTTGTTTTCACTGGCATGTGAGACTAGACCTAGAGGACATGGCCTCAAGATTCAGGGAAATAGATTGAGGAAGGAGAAGAGGAGGAATTGTTTCTCTCAGAGAGTAGCGAAGCTGTGGAATTCTCTGCCCAAGGAAGCACTGTATACACTTGTGTAAAAGTCAATTTCATAGACCACCTTTTAATATTAAATTTATGGGGTTGACTATTACATGGATACTATTTTTAAGGGGCTGAAATTCACACTAGAATCTAAAGTACCATATCAGTAGCAGAAGCCCAAATGATCTCTAAATGAATAAAGAACAAACACAATGTATTAATGCAATAATAGAGTCTGCACATCAAAACACATCCTACCATGGTGGAGGTCGGGTCTGCAGTAAGTATCTCTGTCATAGGAGACGTCGGGAGTTCCGATGGGTGGATGGCCGGGGCTGAGGCGCAAGTACAAATTCAAGGTGTCAGGAGTTCTGATAGGCAGGTGGCTGGAGCTGAGGCGATAATCCATAGTGAAAGAGTAGGGTATACTTTAATATGAGATATAGGGAAAATTCCAGATACTGGCCAAAAATAGATGGGGGGGGGGGGGGTGTTGACTTTTACATGAGATCAACCCTTACACAAATAGAAACAGTAATAGGGGCTACCCTATTGAATATATTTAAGGCATAATCAGACAGAGTTTTGCAGAGTAGCATTTTGGGGGAAAAGACAGGTTGGTGGAGCTGAGACAATGGCTAGATCAGCAATAATGAAAGAGGATGAAGGCTAAGGTGGAGTGGAAGAGGAGAGGGAAGAAAAATGATGAGAGAAGGTATGGAAAAGATTGGGGTGGGGGTAGCTCATGAAATCTGGAAATGGCAAGAAGTGAGGAAAATCAGCAGGATTGGGTAGATAAGTGGTAGCATAGGGATAAATGGACCTAGTGGAGGTCCATTTAAGATGATTTCCAAGATGCATGCAAGATCTGGAAAAAGGGAGACAGGAGGAATCAATGGGTGGGAACACCGCGTAGGGGATTGGTGAGCTCTTGGAAGCAGTGAGACAAGCCCGGGAAGGCTCACAATTTAATAGTAAAGCATGAAAGGCGAGGCAGGAGAACCGGTGAGAGAAACAAGGAAGGCTGACAATATGAAGAATGGAAGGCGAGGCAGGAGAACCGGTGAGAGAAACAAGGAAGGCTGACAATATGAAGAATGGAAGGCGAGGCAGGAGAACCGGTGAGAGAAACAAGGAAGGCTGACAATATGAAGAATGGAAGGCGAGGCAGGAGAACCGGTGAGAGAAACAAGGAAGGCTGACAATATGAAGAATGGAAGGCGAGGCAGGAGAACCGGTGAGAGAAACAAGGAAGGCTGACAATATGAAGAATGGAAGGCGAGGCAGGAGAACCGGTGAGAGAAACAAGGAAGGCTGACAATATGAAGAATGGAAGGCGAGGCAGGAGAACCGGTGAGAGAAACAAGGAAGGCTGACAATATGAAGAATGGAAGGCGAGGCAGGAGAACCGGTGAGAGAAACAAGGAAGGCTGACAATATGAAGAATGGAAGGCGAGGCAGGAGAACCGGTGAGAGAAACAAGGAAGGCTGACAATATGAAGAATGGAAGGCGAGGCAGGAGAACCGGTGAGAGAAACAAGGAAGGCTGACAATATGAAGAATGGAAGGCGAGGCAGGAGAACCGGTGAGAGAAACAAGGAAGGCTGACAATATGAAGAATGGAAGGCGAGGCAGGAGAACCGGTGAGAGAAACAAGGAAGGCTGACAATATGAAGAATGGAAGGCGAGGCAGGAGAACCGGTGAGAGAAACAAGGAAGGCTGACAATATGAAGAATGGAAGGCGAGGCAGGAGAACCGGTGAGAGAAACAAGGAAGGCTGACAATATGAAGAATGGAAGGCGAGGCAGGAGAACCGGTGAGAGAAACAAGGAAGGCTGACAATATGAAGAATGGAAGGCGAGGCAGGAGAACCGGTGAGAGAAACAAGGAAGGCTGACAATATGAAGAATGGAAGGCGAGGCAGGAGAACCGGTGAGAGAAACAAGGAAGGCTGACAATATGAAGAATGGAAGGCGAGGCAGGAGAACCGGTGAGAGAAACAAGGAAGGCTGACAATATGAAGAATGGAAGGCGAGGCAGGAGAACCGGTGAGAGAAACAAGGAAGGCTGACAATATGAAGAATGGAAGGCGAGGCAGGAGAACCGGTGAGAGAAACAAGGAAGGCTGACAATATGAAGAATGGAAGGCGAGGCAGGAGAACCGGTGAGAGAAACAAGGAAGGCTGACAATATGAAGAATGGAAGGCGAGGCAGGAGAACCGGTGAGAGAAACAAGGAAGGCTGACAATATGAAGAGGGGAAGGTGAGGTAAAGGTAGCAAAGGCTGGTGAGGGAAGAGCGTGAGGAGGTTGAGGGGTGAAGCAGGCTTGAGGGATGGAGGAGTGGGGCAGGACAGTCACTCGAAGGCCTGAGGAGGATTGAGAACTGGACGGTTTGAGATGGAAGGTCCACAGATGGGACAGGCGGAGCGGCCTCGGGGTTGTGGACGGAGCAGGGTGTGGTGGGCGAAAGGGCATTTGGATGGGTCAAGGCGTCGAGCGCCGGCGGCAGGGGGTGGGGTGGGGGGCGCGCCCGGGCCTCCTCGCGCGCGCGCCAAGCCTCCTCGCGCGCGCGCCAAGCCTCCTCGACGGCAAAATGGCGGAGTTCCCGGCAGGCTGAGCGGCGCCCGTCCGCGTTTTGGCGGCATTTCTGTCAGAGATCCGCTGGGAACGGATTCAGCGCTCTGACTTTTTCTTGGAGGGGGGGGGGGGAGTGTAAACGCTTTCTGTGTCCGCCCTCCCCCCCCCCCCCAACACCGCGTCCGCAGGGGAGGGGGTTGTGGGAGGAAGGTGAATGATATCGACGGTGGTGGAGAAATTAGTTGAAGGCGACCCGCTCGACGGCGAAAGGGAACAGTAATTGAAGGAGCAGAAGGGGAGAAAGGTTGAACAAAAAGTGAGTGAAGTGACCATGAAAAGACGCTGACAGCGAATTTATTATTTTAAATATATATATATATTCTTTGTTAAGGTTTTACACGAGCCGTTGAGGCATTGCATTGGATCCTCCCGTGCTGCTGGAGAGGGTAAATTAGAACAGGAGTCGGGGGGAGGGTGAGGGCCAGGGTACTGTCATTTAGAATGGGGGGGGGGTGAGGGCCAGGGTACTGTCATTTAGAATGGGGGGGGTGAGGGCCAGGGTACCGTCATTTAGAATGGGGGGGGGTGAGGACCAGGGTACTGTCATTTAGAATGGGGGGGTGAGGGCCAGGGTACTGTCATTTAGAACAGTGATGGGGGTGGGGGGGGGTGAGGGCCAGGGTACCATCATTTAGAATGGGGGGGGGGTGAGGGCCAGGGTACCGTCATTTAGAATGGGGGGGGGTGAGGGCCAGGGTACTGTCATTTAGAATGGGGGGGGGCCAGGGTACCGTCATTTAGAATGGGGGGGTGAGGGCCAGGGTACCGTCATTTAGAATGGGGGGGTGAGGGCCAGGGTACCGTCATTTAGAATGGGGGGGGCCAGGGTACCGTCATTTAGAATGGGGGGGGTGAGGGCCAGGGTACCGTCATTTAGAATTGGGGGGGGGTGACGGCCAGGGTACTGTCATTTAGAACAGTGATGGGGGTGGGGGGGGGTGAGGGCCAGGGTACCATCATTTAGAATGGGGGGGTGAGGGCCAGGGAACCGTCGTTTAGAACATTGGTGGGGGTGGGTGAGGGCCAGGGTACCGTCATTTAGAAAGGGGGGGGTTGAGGGCCAGGGTACCGTCATTTAGAAAGGGGGGTGAGGGCCAGGGTACTGTCATTTAAAACATTGGTGGGGGTGGGAGGTGCTGATGGCCAGGGTACCGTCATTTAGAATGGGGGGGTGTGAGGGCCAGGGTACCGTCATTTAGAATGGGGGGTGGATGAGGGCCAGGGCACTGTCATTTAGAACAGTGGTGGGGGTGGGGGGGGGTGAGGGCCAGGGTACCATCATTTAGAATGGGGGGGTGAGGGCCAGGGTACTGTCATTTAGAACAGTGATGGGGGTGGGGGGGGAGTGAGGGCCAGGGTACCATCATTTAGAATGGGGGGGGGTGAGGGCCAGGGTACCGTCATTTAGAATGGGGGGGGGTGAGGGCCAGGGTACCGTCATTTAGAATGGGGGGGGGTGAGGGCCAGGGTACTGTCATTTAGAATGGGGGGGGGGGCCAGGGTACCGTCATTTAGAATGGGGGGGTGAGGGCCAGGGTACCGTCATTTAGAATGGGGGGGTGAGGGCCAGGGTACCGTCATTTAGAATGGGGGGGGGCCAGGGTACCGTCATTTAGAATGGGGGGGGTGAGGGCCAGGGTACCGTCATTTAGAATGGGGGGGTGAGGGCCAGGGTACTGTCATTTAGAACAATGATGGGGGTGGGGGGGGGTGAGGGCCAGGGTACCATCATTTAGAATGGGGGGGTGAGGGCCAGGGAACCGTCGTTTAGAACATTGGTGGGGGTGGGTGAGGGCCAGGGTACCGTCATTTAGAAAGGGGGGGGTGAGGGCCAGGGTACCGTCATTTAGAAAGGGGGGTGAGGGCCAGGGTACTGTCATTTAGAACATTGGTGGGGGTGGGAGGTGCTGATGGCCAGGGTAACGTCATTTAGAATGGGGGGGGTGAGGGCCAGGGTACCGTCATTTAGAATGGGGGGTGGATGAGGGCCAGGGCACTGTCATTTAGAACAGTGGTGGGGGTGGGGGGGGTGAGGGCCAGGGTACCATCATTTAGAATGGGGGGGTGAGGGCCAGGGAACCGTCGTTTAGAACATTGGTGGGGGTGGGTGAGGGCCAGGGTACCGTCATTTAGAAAGGGGGGGGTGAGGGCCAGGGTACTGTCATTTAGAAAGGGGGGTTGAGGGCCAGGGTACTGTCATTTAGAACATTGGTGGGGGTGGGAGGTGGTGATGGCCAGGGTACCATCATTTAGAATGGGGGGGTGAGGGCCAGGGAACCGTCGTTTAGAACATTGGTGGGGGTGGGTGAGGGCCAGGGTACCGTCATTTAGAAAGGGGGGGGTGAGGGCCAGGGTACCGTCATTTAGAAAGGGGGGTTGAGGGCCAGGGTACTGTCATTTAGAACATTGGTGGGGGTGGGAGGTGGTGATGGCCAGGGTACCATCATTTAGAATGGGGGGGGGTCCAGGGTACCGTCATCTAGAATGGGGGGGGTGAGGGCCAGGGTACCGTCATTTAGAATGGGGGGTGGATGAGGGCCAGGGCACTGTCATTTAGAACAGTGGTGGGGGTGAGGTCCAGGGTACCATCATTTAGAATGGGGGGGTGAGGGCCAGGGAACCGTCGTTTAGAACATTGGTGGGGGTGGGTGAGGGCCAGGGTACTGTCATTTAGAATGGGGGGGGGTGAGGGCCAGGGTACCGTCATTTAGAAAGGGGGGTTGAGGGCCAGGGTACTGTCATTTAGAACATTGGTGGGGGATGGGAGGTGGTGATGGCTAGGGTACCGTCATTTAGAATGGGGGGTGGGTGAGGGCCAGGGCACTGTCATTTAGAACAGTGATGGGGGTGGGGGGGGGTGAGGGCCAGGGTACTGTCATTTAGAATGGGGGGGTGAGGGCCAGGGTACCGTCATTTAGAATGTGGGGTGGGGTGAGGGCCAGGGTACTGCCATTTTGAATAGGGGGGGTAAGGGCCAGGGTACCGTCATTTAGAATAGGGGTGGTGAGGGCCAGGGTACCGTCATTTAGAATAGAAGGGGTGAGGGCCAGGGTACTGTCATTTAGAATGGGGGAGGGGTGAGGGCCAGGGTACCGTCATTTAGAATAGGGGGGACACTAGTCTTTAAAGACTGAGTAGTTTGCTGGGAAATTTAAGACAAAATCACATGGGAGAGGCTCGACTCGTATATCAGTCTGACTTGAGACCTTTGGAAGCCCTTTGTTTTAAATTTGTCACACACCGAATGCAGTGTGAGGGTTCTTCACACAGGCTATCCCTGGAACCTTCACCAACGACTGAAGAGCACAGGAAGACTCAAGAAAGGTGCATTCGAAAAGATCAGTGCCAAGCAAGGGCAGCAGGACACCACTGTTGTGGGGTCCCTTCAGGAGCCCGAGAGCTGCAGGGAAGAAACTCCTTCTGCTGGTTGGTGGGTGCTTCACCCACAAAGAGTGTGTCTAGGTTGTTCCTTGCATTGGCTGCCTTCGTGAGAAATCAGGAGATGCAGACGGTGACTGTGAAGGGGAGAGGTTTGTGTGATGTCCTGAACTGTATTTGTAGCTTCTGATCTTGAGCAGACCAGCTCCCCTTCCTCTCTGTAATGAATGCAAATGTTGTGCACCAGTAGAAATTGTTGAGGGGCAGTGGTCTTCTATGAAAGTCGAGGCTTTGGTGCTCTTTCTGAACCATTTGCATTAATGTGTGTAAGGCAGTGGGTCTCAATTTCCCCTCCCCCACTCCTATACCATCTTAACTCATCCCTTACTAACCATAGGTGCACTGTAGTTAGTAAGGGATGAATAAAGATGATATAGGGGTGGGGGGTGAAGGAAAAGTTGCCATAGGTGCTCTGTGGTTTGAAAGGGTGGTAAGTGAGTGGGGATAAAAGTGAGAACCAGAGGTCTAAGGTCAGAACATTGGAAATAGAAACTTGTGATGCATTTTCTTAATAATGTAAACTAATTTAATTTAATTTCATAAGTAACAGATGATGAAAATATTGGATGATCACCCCAGCTACATGTTTTGATAAATCGATACTAACTGTCCCAGTCCTATAAAGGCACAACCCTTTGAGCTTGTAAGAGATTGAGAATGAGTAACATTGTTCTTGTATGAATTCACCCACCCAGACACAGCTCTGAATTGAGAGGAGGTGGATCTTCTACCACTGTACCCTCAGGGGTATATGCACGCTCTTGGACTCCCAATCAGTTGAGAATGGCGGCTCGACTGCCAATATTGATCTATAGCAGTTTGAGCTAGAGCAATACCATGGCTCAGCTTCAGTGAAGTGTGCACCTTACCCGCGAGGCTTCCAAGGGACTTTTACAGTAGCGATCTGGCATGGAGTGGTGTCTGGGGTTATTACCATAAGGCAGAGAGAGCGAATGTCCTCTGTGCTGGTGCTAAATACAGGGCTCTAGCCAATAAGGATGTTTGGTGATTTGAACTGGCCAATGGCAAGGTGTGCACTGACCATTGGTCGGAGCTCAGTCCTAACTGATACTCCACCTGCAAACTGTAACTTTGAGTGATGTGACTTCCACGTGATCACCAGCAGGAAGGTCACACCTCCTCTACCCACAACACTTCACATCACAATGAAGCGATGTACCTATTATTAAAAAAAACTTTTTAAAACAACAATATCTGTGTGTGTGTGTGTGTGTGTGTCCTCCTTTTGTCGGACAAGGCACATAATCAAATCCAATGACAGCACCTTACCAGCGCCTCTCTTTTCTCTACCACCCCCCCAATTCCCAACAACCAAACAGATGGAGCAGGGCATTGTGGGAGCTGCTCCCTCGTATCAGAGGGGAGGGTAGAAAAAAGAATTTGTCTGGTCACTGACTCATGCCTGGCTTCTCCGGCTTAGCTGGTAAATGTGAGCACCTTCACTACCAATGTCTGTGAGCAGGTAGCACCATGAGGTGCCAGATCCCTCTTTTGGCTTGCATATCCCGTGGCCTGGCCCCACACTAGGGTAGTTCCAAAGCACACCCCAGATGGTCGCTGCAGTGCTATCCTGTAGTGAGGCAGGGGGTAGGCCAACAGACTTGTATCCAGAATATACCTGGGAGATTTGTGCAGTTGACACCAGGATGCCATTCCTGCTCGTGTTTTCTTAAACGGGTGCCACTAATGCCTGTGTTGGATCCCTGCAACAATAGCCAGGAGTCAGGACTGAGTTAGCCAAATCAGAGTTTTTAAATAAAGGCTTCCGGTCCCCACCCCATGAGGTGTTTTTGTTCTGTTAATGATGGGGAGGAGCTGTCACTGTCAAGTTAAGTGAAAAGGACACAATGTCCATTCAGTGTCATTACTATACCTCAGGATGACTGAAAAACAAAGTCCAACACAATGTCCGCACAAATGTCCAGTGCTGCTGCCTAAACAAGCTGGTGTTGGCGGCTGAAATCAATGATTCAAGTGCAGCAGTCTGTCGATGGACCCTCAGATTGAGGAGAGGAACAGTTTGAAGAGTAGTTTTCTTCTGTGGGGGTGGGTGAGGGGGAAGAGGGGTCAAAAGATAGATTAGTCAGGGACCACCTCTGATCGAGGAAGAGCAGGGGAGGGGGATCTGATCCAGGTTGGTGTGGGAAGTGCATGGGAAGCTGCACCCCCGTGGTGCTTTCTTCCCCCCCTCCCCCCACCAGTTATGCTCGCTCCAGAGAACACACATCTCTGTCTCTCTGCTGCTCCGTGCCCTCAGTTCCCTCCAGGAGGGCAATGAATGGCTTACTGGACTGCCCTCCTGGTCGCCAGTCCCATGAGGGGCGAAGACCACCTCTCTAAGGTTGGGCCATGCAACGGTGACCAAATAGTCCACTAAGGCACCAGTCACCTTTGTGGTCCCTGGGAGGTGGTGTTTGTAGGTACCCACAATCATTACCCACTCCCTAACCATCTGTGTCCCAACGTCAGCAGTGTCCCACTGCAGCTGGCTGTGTCAGCCCCATTCTAGGAGGGAAGGTAATCCTGGCCTGGTCCACAGTCACCATCCTTTCCCAAAGAGTGGTAACATCATTCGACCCCTTCTGGCAGCACCTGCAAGGCTTTGGTAATTGTCTGCTGTCAGACAGGCTGCTTGAATCTTAATGAGGGAGAAGGGAATTGGGATCCCTCTCATCTCCCAACTGAAGCAGCGGCATGGCTAAGTGTTTGCCTGGCTGCTGGTGGGTATTAGTATCCTCGCTTGGTTAGCCTCTTACTTGAGTAATCCTGGGGCTCTGTTGTCCTACAATGACGATCTACATGCCCACCTGAGGTTCCCCCATTTTCGGCTACCTCCCCGTTATGGAGGGTCAGCAGAGTGCCCTCGTGGCAGACCGGGACCACGTCGTCATTGGTCGGGCTAAAGGCTCAAGCGCATGCTCCCACCATGTATTAATCCCCTTTCCCTGGTGGACAATGGGGGCTTCCTCCCTTTTTTGGAGGGTCAACAGGGTGCTCTCGTGGCAGACCTAGGACTGCGTGGTCACTGGTTGGGCTGGTAAAGGCTCAGGCAAATGGCCCCACCATGTGTCATTCTGCACCATCCAGTGCAGGGTATTTCCCTCTTCCCAATGGATGGCCACTGGAATAAATGGCTTCAGTCTCCCAGGTGGGACAGGACTGCTGAATGGATCCACCAGGGTCCTTGGCCTCCATCAACAGGAGCTGGGACTGCAGTGTTCCAGGCAACAGTGGGGGTTGGGGGGTCCTGGTTTGACAGGATGCCTTTGTTGATCAGTTCCTGTTGTACCACGGAAATTATCTCAGTCCTGAGGGCAGCAAGAGCCATCTTAGGTGGGGGGGGGGAGTGCGGTGGGCAGTGGAGGTTTTTGTGGTTATGTTCACAGTATTCCTGCCACATAGCAAACATGGCGGCAGTGGGAGTGTTATTTAAATGGGCACAATTCACTCTCACACATACTAGGGCACGGTACAAATCTTTAAGGAGCTCACTATTCCAATTTTTCCCATATTTTGTCTTCACCTGGTGAACTTGTGTGGGGACCCCATTTGCGGGTGCTCCCCATTCTAAGTACTCTAGCCCTTACAGCAGGGCAATGGCTTCACAAATCGTCCTGCTGCTTGCTATTCCTATCAAAGGCAAGAGCACCCCTCTGAGGTCGGGATGGATGGTGGTGACTAGATGGCTCGCCAAGGCGGGTGTTACCCTGACAACCTCAGGGATATTGTAACCGGGAACCCCACTGTAGAGGTTGGTGGTAAGGGGCCATTCCCTGATGACACTCATTCTTCGCTAATGACATGCCACTATGGTCGGCACATCAGGTCCCACTGCAACAACATGGAAAACCTGACTTGCGCCACAGCGACTACTCAGTCCCACAGCGTGCTTTCCTCCACTATCCCTTCAGGATGCCCTGCAGGGAGTTATTGATTTAATACTGTGTGGACAGGCTACCCAAAGTGCTAACCTCTAGGTGGGAAAGGTGGATATGGGGTGGGGGCCCCTCGTCTCTCAACTAGAGTGGCCAAGTGGCCTGATGCTCATCTGACCGCTGGCGGTACCTATCCCACTAGTGCAGCCAATTCCTTGGCAGAGTACTCTCTATAACCTTGCACCGGCCCCTCTCCCGTTTGCTTGTACTCTCACTGTTCCTGGCACTCTCCCCATTTTGTTGAGCCTCAAATAGTGCTGGGACTATGTGGTCACTGGCTGGGCTTGCAAGATCTCCGGGAGGCAGGGGGGGAGGGATGTGTAGGAGGAATGCGTGCATTTGGACTCAGCCTATGTGAAGTCATTATTGTCCAACCACACTTCCCCATCTCTGATCATGCATTTATCTCTTCCCTGTGTATAACATTCGCCCTGACCTTAACCGGGTCAACCTGTCAGCCAGATGACAGGGTGTCTGAAGCTGCTGCGCTTTGATCAGCTTGTAGGCAGCTTTGATATATTTTGCTTCTGTGTGGTTTTTGCATATCCTAGCAATATCCAGTGCATCTCACATGACCCATGCTCAATGGCCATGTACCCTATTTGTTCAGCACATTGCCGGCTTAATTCTGATGTGATATCCCACTAGCGCCTCAGTAAGGATATTAGTAGCCATAGAGCTTTCCCACTACTCTCCCTGGTCCCAGGAAACACCAGTTCCTCCTGAAGAGAGACCACATGGTCACCTATCTTCTGACTGTGGGGCCCAACCTGTCGACCCAATTGACTGGCATGACTTGCCAGCCATACCGCCAAATGGCTGAATCCCTGATGGTCATTGGTCCAGCTGGAGATTTTATACTCTGACCCCCCCCCCCCCCCCCACCCGGGGTCCCTTTCCTATTTGTGGGTGTCCTGCTGCTACTCCTGTTAGTGAGCAGGTACACAATAAGCTATGCATCCATCAGGACACCCACAAATACAGCAATCAGTACAATCCCCTGCATAGTTAAACCAGTCTCCCACTCCCACATGGTTAAAACTCCACGTGCATCCAGTCTAACTCTGAACCCTGCTGCAGCGCCATTTATTTTGAGAAAGTATCTGGTTAGGTGGGTTCAAGGAGAGACGAGTCTGGAGACAAGGGTTTGTAATCAAACATAACTTTTAAACAATCAAACAATTGATAAGAGAGCATGGGAACTTATGTGCACAATTTATAAGGGAGCATGGGAAAAAAATTGTAATGGGAAACAAATGGGAAAATGTTAAACAGTGCACAACTATTAATTCACACAGGTGATGCACTCTGTAAGCAGGGGTTATACACATTTTCCCCTCCCCAGACCCCTGATTGAGAGGAGGTGTATCTGGTACCACTGTACCAGCAGGGTACATTCTTGAACTCTGATCAGTTGAGAGCAGCAGCTCTACTGCCAGTATTGATCTATAGCAGTTTGAGCTATAGCAATACCATGGCTCAGCTTATGTGAAGTGCGCACCTTTCCCGCGACGCTTTCAAGTAAGTACAGTAGCGACCTGGCATGGAGTAGGGTCCGGGGTTATCACCACAAGGCAAAGAGAGCGAATGTCCTCTGTGCTGATGCAAAATATAGGGCTCTAGCCAATAAGGACGCGAGGGATTTGAACCAGTCAATGGCAAGGTGTTCACTAACCAGTGGTCAGAGCCCAATCTTATTTTTCTTTATCCATAACATCATTAAATGTTTTAGTATAGGCACATTATATTGTTGTAACAAATTTATATTCCATCTAAGCAAAAATTGATGAATTTCAAATTCAGAAATATTTGCCATCTCAATTTTGGCCCAACTAGGAGGCCATACCAAATCCATCAATGAACTAATAAATTTAAGTTGGGCTGCTTCATAATAATTTTGAAAATGTGGTAAACTTAATCCCCTTAACTCATATTTCCAAGTTAATTTATTCAAAGCTACTCTCGAAAATTTACCTCTCCATAAAAACTCCCTAACTATTTTATTCAAGTTTCGAAAAAAAAATTATCAAGTAAATACAGAATAGATTGAAACAAATATTGTATACGCGGGAAAATATTCATTTTAATTGTATTTATCCTACCCATTAAATTAATAGGTAAATCTTTCCATTTAATCAAATCAGTTTTAATTTTTTTCATTAACGGAACATAATTTAATTTATATAAAGATTGATAATTAACATTCAAAATTATACCCAAATATTTAATTCGATCAGTCCATTTCAAATTAATAATATTCTTATAAACTGAATAATCTCCTTCACTTACCGGTAAAATTTCACTTTTTTCCCAATTAACTTTATATCCAGAAAGACATCCATATTGTATTAAACACTCCTTCAAGTGCAAAAGTGACTGAGAAGGGTTTATTAAATACACCAATACATCATCAGCAAATAAATTAATTTTATACTCCTTGTCTAAAACTTTCATACCTTGTATCTGTGTATTTTGTCTTATCAGCTAAAGGTTCAATCACTAACGCAAACAAAGCTGGTGATAAAGGACAACCTTGACGAGTTGATCGAGTTAACTTAAAGGGTTCTGAAATCAAACCATTCGTCAATACTCTAGCTACTGGTTTACTATATAGAGCCCTAATCCAACCAATAAAGAAAGGACCAAACTTAAATTTCTCCAAAACTTTAAACAAAAAATTCCATTCAACTCTATCAAATGCTTTTTCTGCATCTAGAGATATCACCATCGGGTGATCTAGAGATTGTCGAAATCTATTAATCAAACTAATCACATGCAAAATATTATCTCAAGCATATCTATTCCTTATAAAACCTGTTTGATCCATATGAATCAACTTAGGTAAAAATTTAGCCAATCTATTCGCTATAACTATCGGCTATGACTCTGTTGTATAATAATCAACTTATTTCTTTTTCAATACATAATTGAAGTTTATTGCATTGGAGATTTAAAGGTGTGAAAAATTTGGGAGATTGTTTTAAAGAGGGAAAATTTTTATCTTTTAATCAGATGAGGGAAAGTTTTGGTATTGATAAGAACACTTTGTTTCTCTATTATCAAATTCGATCTTTGGTAAAATGTATGTTTGGTAGAGATATGATTTTACCTGAAATGACTAAATTTGAGACTTATGAAGGTTCCAGAGAAGGGTTATATTTCATTTATGTATCAAATATTACAGGATGGTATGGATAAAAAGGGTTGGGATAGATCTAAAAGTAAATGGGAAGTGGATACTGGTTTTATTTTTTCCGAAGATGATTGGTTAGATATCTGTTATGATAGTGTAACTAGATTGATAAATGCAATGATTAACTATAATTTTTTACATCAATTATACTTAACACCTGAAAAATTAAAAAAAGTATGGTTTTCAGGATTCAGATTTGTGTTTTAGATGTGGTGATATGGTTGGAACCTTTTTTCATGCTGTTTGTTCATGTATACATATACAATCTTTTTGGAAGAAAATTCAATCGTTTTTAGAATACCTGTATAAGATTAAAATACTTTTAGATCTGACAGTATTTTTATTGGGTAGTTTGCAACCTCTGAAAGGCTTGGGATTAGATAAGTTTCAGCTTGCTTTTGTATATTTAGCTTTATCTGTAGCTAGTATGTGGAAAGATACAAATATGATTGATATTAATAGATGGCATAATGAGATGAGATATTGTTTATTAACGGAAAAAATTATGTATGTTTCGTGTGATAATTATAATTTTTTTATTTAATAAGTGGTTGTTATATTCAGAATATTTACATTTCAATTTACATTGATTAGATCTTAATATGTATATTTAATTTTTCTTTAATATTTTTTCTTTTTTCTTTCTTTATGGCTCTCCTTAGGAGAGTTGGCTGAAGAGGGAGGGTTCTTTTCTTTTCTTTTTTTTCTATATATAAAAAATAACATTCATGTTTATGGTTAATTGTTGTATATGTCATATATTATTTGTTTTTTGAACGAATAAATAAAGTTTAAAAAAAAAGAGCCCAATCTTAACTGACACTCCATCTGCCAACTGTATCTTTGAATGAAACAAAAAGTACACCATGTACTGACAGATGATATGACTTCTGAATGAGTTTCAGATGGGGAGGCCACGGCTCCTCCATATACAACAACTATTCAATGAGATGTGGAAACCTTGCAGATTTTTCACCATCTTGGGTCCACTGAGGACAATAATAGTACCCTGGCTGGTAATAGATATGATTGGTCATCTCAGTATATATTGGGGATCAAATTATGGTTCATTCTTAGTACATAGATGTACCATCTGATATATTTTTCTCTTGAATTATTTTTAATTATATTAATATTTTTTCAGCTTAACCAATAAACTGTCAATATTTTGCAGAGAATTGTAATTCTACAACTGGAATGTATACAATGTTCCCAGTTTTCAAGAAAATGACAGAATCTTGTTTAACGAGGAGAAGCAATGATGAAAAGGTGCATGGTAAAATTGTATGAAATTGACTTGTCAAAGTGATGATGAGTAAGACCTGCCCACTGGTTCTAAAAGTTAATTTGTTTCACCAGTGTGCTCCTTTGGGGAGGAAATTCTACCCTTATCTAGTCATAGAGCATAAAAGTAGGCTTTTCAGTTAACACCCATGCTGGTTTGTGGGTTCTTGTGTGTAATCCATTTTCCAACAGTTAATCCTTAGCCTTCAAGCTGGTGACATCATATTCAGAAAATTGTATCTTTTAGTAAACTTCCATATTCTTTCTTCACAATCCCAGCTTAAATCCTCCATCCCATCCTCTGTCCTCTCAAGAAGGACAGATCAACAGAGGTGGTGCTATAGTGATACAGTAAAATCCCCATTATCAAGAATTCAAGTAACTGGCAGCCTCAAGCAAATGGCAAAAAAAATCACAGAAAATAAATAGGTAAAAAATATGATAAAGTTTAAAATTGGCGACCCCTAGCAGTTAATTTGCTAATCACGCAATAAGCAATCTCAAGCAACTGGCAAATTCACTTATCTGGCATCTACCACTCCTCATGGGTGCTGGATACTGCATATTTTTATGGTATGTACATGGGAAGGAGTGGCTCTAAGTATGCTTAGCTTTATAACTAGGCCCCATGATTACAAATTGTATCAGGTTAAACATAAGTAAGGAAGCTGCTTTCTGCCTCCCCTTGGCAAACGTGGGACTGAGATCAAGATCAGTTCAGCCGTGGTCTTAAAGAATGGTGGGTAGAGTCAAGGGGCTATATAGCTGGCTCAGCTCTTACTTGTGTTATGAATTAATTCTGCAACAATATTTGGAAGAAATACTAAAAGTAGAATGGCACAGAAATACTCTGGATAGGGAATTTCAGAGTCCATTACGGAAAGTTATGTGGTATCGTTACTACTGATCAAGCAAGCTGACATGCTGAAATTTCAAATGTTGTAAGGTTGGACAGAGTAGATGTAGAAAGGTTATTTCCCATGGTGGGAGAGTCTTGGACAGCAGGGCACGACTTCAGGATTGAAGCTGTCCACTTAGAACAGAGATACGGAGGAATTTCTTTAGCTAGAGAGTGGTGAATCAGTGGAATTTGTTGCAACAGGTAGTTGTGGGGAGATAAGTTATTGGATGTATTTAAGGCAAAGATTGATTTTCTTGATTAGCCAGGGAATCAAAGATTATGGGGATAAAGCCGGGGAGTGGGACTGATTTGGAAAATGAATGAATGGCAGGGCAGACTCAATGGTCTGAATAGCCTATTTCTTTCCTATGTTTTGTGATCTTATTCTGGGTCTCTTATGGGTAATGAGGGAATCAACATGACAGAATAACTACTTGACTTTGTCTATTTGTTGCAGATATATCTGTCTATATCAGCATTGGTTGAAGTAACCATCATATAATTCTCAAGGAGTCAAAATCGTGTATGCATATTTAAGGGT
Source organism: Narcine bancroftii (assembly GCF_036971445.1). NCBI lineage: Eukaryota > Metazoa > Chordata > Chondrichthyes > Torpediniformes > Narcinidae > Narcine > Narcine bancroftii. The sequence continues at coordinate 482,073,763 of NC_091469.1, read as the reverse complement.
AATTGCCATTGTATTGTGTGACACTCCAATTATTCTAAATAGGGTAGGTACAGAATACTTAAATGAATACTTAAATAGGTGCATCTTCTCAATGCTTATGAACTATTTGCAAAATTAAAAAACATATGCCACCATAATTTGTGACTATATCTTGTTTGATTTTCATTCAAGCCCTGGGTCAATGAAAGTGGTTTTCTAGGAAGGACTGTCAGGTGCATCTAAAAATGAAGACTGGTGAAGCAGTAACGAAGGCACAAAAAACAGCATGTACAATAAAACCCCTGTTAGCTGGAATTCAAGCACCCAGCAGCCTCAAGCAACCAGCAAAAATAAAATGAAGTAAATAGGTAAAAAATACGTAAATTTAAAATTGGTACAACTTCCCGTTAATTTGCCGATCTACACAATATGCAATCTCGAGCAACTGGCAAATTATCTTATCTGACATCTACAAATCCCTATAGGTGCCTGATAAGGGATTTTACTGTATTAGATGCTGTTTTAGCATCCTGATTAATTGATCCAACAACCAGAAGATTAAACGGAAACTCTAAGGGTTTTTCTTATTATAAATGATAGTAGAAAATGATGAAAGAAGAAGGCTCCATGGACATTGAGAATGGCGATCTGCAGCAAGGAAATTATAGGCTATTGAGCATGACATTAGTAGTAGGAAAATTATTGGAAAGTGTTCTAAGAGATCGGATATACAAATATTTAGATAGTGTTAGGTCTGCTTTGTTCATGAATGAGTGAGACAAACACCAGACTGAGTCGAAATCAGGGTTCTTTGTTCTTTATTACCGGATTGTAACACTTGCGACTAACCATGTTAGTCGGAGAATGCATTCTGCCGTTATCAGCAAAATGGTGATTTTTTATACCCTTGGATATGTGCTTAGAACATCATCATATCATTACTTGTCCAATGACTAAAACTGTTGCTATCCTTTCCCTGTTAGCTTCCTGCCTCTCAATCCATCAATGTCTCTCTTATCTTGTAAGTACAAGGATGCATTCACATCTTGTTACAGCCCTGCACATTCCCATCTCATGATGTTTTACCTAACAGGAGTACAAGGACACCTCCCCTTCTTGTTACAGCCCTGCCCAGGGTAACTCCTTACACATTCCCATCTCATGATGTTTTACCTTACAATAGCCAAGGACTGATTAGGGTTAGTCAACATGGCTTTGTGCATAGTAGGTTATGCTTAGCCAATCTGATTGAGTTCTATAAAGATGTTACCAGGGAAGGCTGTGGATGTTCTTGACATGGACTTTAGTTTTAATTTAATATATCAGAAAATACTAGATTATATTATCAACCATAATTTTTTATGAGAAATGCTTGGTCAAGATTTGTAATTGTCATGGGAAACAGGTAGAAATATTGTTATGTAATGGGAATATTAAAACATTTATTTCAGTGATGTACAAATTATTACAAAAGAAAGCTAAGAAATTAGGAATTCATAAATCAAGGTAAAGGTGGAAAGTAGATTTGAATATACAAATAGATGAGAGAAAATGGACTGATATAAGTAAAGAAGTTATGAAAAGTACAATAAATGCGAGATACAGACTAGTTCAATACAATTTTATTGACATGGACTAAAGTAAGGCCTTTGACAAGGTCCCACATGCGAGATCAGTCTAGAAGGTTTAGATGCTCTGTATTCATAATGAGGTAGTAAACGGGATTTGACATTGACTACACGGGAGAAGCCAGAGAGTGGTGGAGATGATTGCTTCTCAGAGTGGAGGCCTATGATTAATGGTGTGCCTCAGGGATTAGTAATCATTTACCTTTCAAGCACCAAAGCCTGGTGAACTTTATAAATGTTAAATTCTGTGCACAGTACAAGAATTGCCTGCAACCAGTGAACTTGGAGGAATGAGAAATGAGATTGGACTATGAACCAAAGAACCTTTCTAAACTTATACGCACATTACACACATGTGCGCTTAGAATTAGAAGGGGATTGTTAGGTTAGTAAAGTTAAGTTAAAGTGTGATTCTGTTTTCATGTTTAAAGATAATTAAAAGCAACATTTGTTTAAGTAACCATTTGTCTTGGTGAATATCTATTGCTGCTGGGTTTATGGGTCTTCTGGGCTCGTAACAGTTGAAAGAATTAATTTTGAAACATGCAAATTTGTTTTCTGATGTACCAAAAATGACATCAGTGATTTATCATGATGTTGATGTGGGAGAAGCAAGTCCCAAAAACAACACCCATATAGAATAAACATTTAGAAGCGTAAAATCAAGGATCAGGAGGTGGAATATATGTTGAGAAATGATTAATAGACTTTGAGACTCAGATTGGAGTTCTCCTTGTATTCTGGTTCCAAAACCAGATGGAACTGTTAGATTCTGTACAGATTACAGGAAGGTTAATTCAGAAACTAAAACAGATGCTTATCCTATTCTGAGAATAGATAACTGTATTGATAAAATTGGGAAAGCTAAATTTCTTACTAAGTTGGATTTGTTGAAGGGTTACTGGTGTGTGCCTCGAACTGAGAGAGGAAAGGATATTTCAGCTTTTGTAATTCAATCTGGTTTATATGAATATAATGTGTTACCTTTTGGCATGAAAAATGCCCCTGTAACATTCCAAAGGATGATTAATTTGGTAAGTTCTTGGACACAAAAAGTGACACATAGAAAGAACATCTAAGGCAATTGGACAAATTGTTTGCAAGATTATCCAAAGCAAACTTAACTGTTAATTTAGCAAAAAGTCAATTTGCAAATGCCACTGTAACATGCTTAAGCCATGTAGTTGGTGATATGCCACAAACAAGGACCAGACTTGTATCATTCTATAGGCTTTTATTAATAGAAGCCACCTCTACTGACCAGTGGGATAAGTTGCACCATCTGTTATACCAGTAAGGTGGAGCCAATCTACAGTCATAACCAATAGCAAGCAGTCAGCATAATACATTACATCACCACATTCACCCTCCCCTTAAAATTAACCAATTTTAAGTAATATAAGAAAAAAAACAGGGAAGCAAAAGGATTAAAAACACTACAGAAGAAGAGAGAAAATCAGCAGCAGGTTTGAAAAAAAAAATTGAGAAATGCAGCAATTAAATCTTATCATAAGTAAGCCGTTGGGGTGGCTTTGAGACTCTCTGAGACCAATGCAGAACAACTGGAGAGGACTCCTGTAAGCTAACTGGAGGGACAGGAAGCAAAGAGTAGGAATAAATGGGTTCTTTTCAGAATGGCAGCCAGTGACTAGTGGGGAACCGCAGGGCTCAGTGCTGGGGCCGCAGTTGTTTACGATATATATCAATGACTTAGATGTGGGAATAGATAGCAGTATCTCGAAAATTGCAGACGATACAAAGTCGGGTGGCAGGATTAGCTGTATGGCGGATGCTAGGAGAGTGCAGGGTGATTTGGACAAGTTAGGCAAGTGGGCCAGGACGTGGCAGATGCAGTATAATGTGGATAAATGCGAGGTTATCTACTTTGGAGGAAAGAACAGGAGAGAGGATTATTATTTAAATGGTATCTTTAGGAAAAGGGGAGATGCAGTGAGACTTGGGCGTTGCTGTGCATCAGTCGTTGAAAGTGGGCGTGCAGGTGCAGCAGGCAGAGAGGAGGGTGAGTGGTATGTTGGCATTCATAGCGAGAGGATTTGAGTACAGGAATAGGGAGATCCTACTGCAGCTGTACAGGGCCTTGGTGAGATCACACCTGGAGTATTGTGTGCAGTTTTGGTCGCCTTATCTGAGGAAGGATATCCTTGCCTTGGAGGGGGTGCAGAGAAGGTTCACTAGGCTGATACTGGGGATGGAGGGACTCAGATATGACTAGGCTTGTATTCTCTGGAATTTAGAAGATTGAGGGGGATCTTAGGGGGATCTTATAGAAACGTATAAAATTCTTAAGGGTTTAGACAGACTAGACGCAAGAAGGATGTTTCCAATGCTGGGAAAAATCAAAACCAGGGGCCATAGTTTAAGGATAAGGGGGAAATTTTTTAGGACTGAGATGAGGAAAAATTTCTTCTCTCAGAGAGTGGTAAATGTGTGGAATTCTTTGCCACAGGAAGTAGTTGAGGCCAGTTCTCTGTCAATATTTAAGTATAGGTTAGATTTGGCCCTTGTGGCCAAGGGGATATGGGGAGAAGACAGGAACCGGGTACTGATTAGCCATGATCATAATGAATGGTGGTGTAGGCTTGAAGGGCCAAATGGCCGACTCCTACACCTATTTTCTATATTTCTATGCTGCTTTTTCGGCAGATAAGAAGTGATTGTATGGGGTAAATCTGTGTGTTGCAGACTGAATTTCAGGGTCAGAGACATGCTGTTCTGGGGAGGGTAAAGGAAGATTAGTGGTAGTGGGGAAAAAGGTTAGAAGCTGCAGGCAGAACCGCAGGCGAAGCAAGCTCCCTAAGGGAAACAGTGTCTTGTCTCCCATTAGGAAAATCAATTTGAGCATATGGTGGGTTAGCATGAAGCAGTTGTACACGCTCGACTAATGGATCCACCTTGCTCTGTCTAACATGCTTTCTCAGTAAAATTTCTCCAGGTCTAGAAAGCCAGGCCAGCAAGGTCGATCCAGTCTTCGACTTTCTGGGAAAAGAAAACAAATGCTGATGAGGTGTTTCATTAGTTGATGTGCAAAGTAAGGTACGGATAGAGTTCATAGGTTCAGGTAACACTTCTTGCCAGCGGCTGGTGGAGAGACCCTTAGATTTGAGTGCCATGATAACAGGTTTCTCGATTTTACCATTGCTATGTTCAACTTGCCCATTCCCCCGAGGGATGTAACTGGCAGTGTGACTTGTGGCAATGTTTCTGTCAAGAAGATATTGCCGAAGCTCCGAGCTCATAAAAGCTCTGTCACTATGAATGAAATTTGGATAACTAAAAATGGAATCAAGGCATCTAATTACAGAACCAGCAGAAACATCAGTACAAGGAATTCTTCTTTGGCTTGGCTTCGCAGACGAAGATTTATGGAGGGGGTAAATGTCCACGTCAGCTGCAGGCTCGTTTGTGGCTGACAAGTCCGATGCGGGACAGGCAGACACGGTTGCAGTGGTTGCAGGGGAAAATTGGTTGGTTGGGGTTGGGTGTTGGGTTTTTCCTCCTTTGCCTTTTGTCAGTGAGGTGGGCTCTGCGGTCTTCTTCAAAGGAGGTTGCTGCCCGCCAAACTGTGAGGCGCCAAGATGCACGGTTTGAGGCGATATCAGCCCACTGGCGGTGGTCAATGTGGCAGGCACCAAGAGATTTCTTTAGGCAGTCCTTGTACCTTTTCTTTGGTGCACCTCTGTCACGGTGGCCAGTGGAGAGCTCGCCATATAACACGATCTTGGGAAGGCGATGGTCCTCCATTCTGGAGACGTGACCCACCCAGCGCAGCTGGATCTTCAGCAGCGTGGACTCGATGCTGTCGACCTCTGCCATCCTGAGTACTTCGACGTTAGGGATGAAAGCGGTCCAATGAATGTTGAGGATGGAGCGGAGACAACACTGGTGGAAGCGTTCTAGGAGCCGTAGGTGATGCCGGTAGAGGACCCATGATTCGGAGGCGAACAGGAGTGTGGGTATGACAACGGCTCTGTATACGCTTTGTGAGGTTTTTCAGTTGGTTGTTTTTCCAGACTCTTTTGTGTAGTCTTCCAAAGGCGCTATTTGCCTTGGCGAGTCTGTTGTCTATCTCGTTGTCGATCCTTGCATTTGATGAAATGGTGCAGCCGAGATAGGTAAACTGATTGACCATTTTGAGTTTTGTGTGCCTGATGGAGATGTGGGGAGGCTGGTAGTCATGGTGGGGAGCTGGCTGATGGAGGACCTCAGTTTTCTTCAGGCTGACTTCCAGGCCAAACATTTCGGCAGTTTCCGCAAAACAGGACATCAAGCCCAGTACAAGGAATAGCGAAAGGGAAACGGGAGAATTCATCAATAACACTAAGAAAGTAAACGTTTGTATTATTTGAAGGTAGTAGCCCTTTAAAATCTAAGGCGTTCAAAGGGTTCTGGAAGCTTTGATCAATGAGGAAGGTGAGAGTTTGTAATAACGTGGTTTGCATTCAGCACAGACAGAGCAATGTCCAGTTAGGGTTCTCACATCCTCTCATGTATAGGGCAAATTGAGAGATTTCACAGTGATAAAATCTGGTGACCCCGGGTGGCACAGCTCTTCATAAAGAAATTTTAATCAGTCAAGCTGCAGACTCGCATAAGATGCGCGAGAGAGAGCATCAGGAGGATCATTGAATTTTCCTGGACAATAGAGTCATAGGTAGAAAGTTTGATGCGCCATCGCATAATATTATCATTTTTAATCTTGCTCTTCAATCTAGTGTTGAACATGAAGGCAACAGATTTCTGATCAGTTAACAAGGTGAACTTCCTGCCAGCTAAGAAGGGTCTCCAGTAGCGGATAGCTTCTAAAATAGCTCGTGCTTCCTTTTCAACGGATGAGTGTTTTAATTCGGGTCCACGTAATGTGCGAGAAAAGGCGACAGGTTTGCCAGCTTGATTTAGTGTGGTAGCTAGAGCAAAATCAGGTGCACCTGATTCCACTTGGAAAGGTAAATCCTCATCAATTGCAGACATGGAGGCCTTGGCTATATCTCATTACTTAAAGGAAAATTGACGGTTTTAAAAAGAGGTCGTGCTTTGTCAGCGTAGTTTGGCACCCACTGAGCATAATAGGAGACTGTTGGAGGGGGTAGCTCCATGAGTGGTCGCATTCTCTCTGGATCTGGACTGACTTCTCCTTTACTTACTACATAGCCTAATATGGGCAGACTCTTTGTGCAGTACCCACATTCAGGGTTAAACGCAAGGTTTTGGCTACTTGGAAGAACTGTTGTAAATTCCGATCATGATCATTCAAGTCTTTGCCACAGATGGTAACATTCTCCAAATAAGGAAAAGTTGCCTGCAACTTATAGGTATCCACTAACCTATCTCTCTCTCTTTGAAAAACAGACACACAGTTAGTGATGCCAAAAGAAATTCTTTTAAACTGGAAGAGTTTGTCATCTGCCTCAAAAGCTGTAAACTTCCTTTCATCCTTATGGATGTGGTGGTAAGCTGATTTCAGATCAATAGTAGAGTAAATCTCGTATTGGGCAATTTGAGTAACCATGTCTGAAATGCAAGGCATGGGGTAAGCATCCAGATGAGTGTACCTGTTTATAGTTTGGCTATAATCTATGACCATTCTAGGTTTTGCGCCATTCCTAACCACTACTACTTGAGCGCGCCAAGAACTTGTGCTGGGCTCGATGACGTTTTCCTTTAACAAGCTCTTTACCTCGTCTTTAATAAAGAGTCTGTCTACATTATTGTAGTGCCTACCTTTTGTAGCTCTAGGCTTATAATCCGAGGTCAAATTAGTGAAGAGACGAGGGGGTTTAATTTTTAGTGTGGATAAACCGCAAAACTTCTTTGGCGAGACGGTGATGGATGGCAAAGGGCCATTAAATGCCAATATGATGCTTTTCATTTGACATTGGAAGTCTAGACCCAGAAGCATTGAAGTGCATAGGCCAGGGAGTACAGAAATCTTGAAGTCAGTATATTCGTTGTCATGTATTTTTAAATTAATTTTGCAATAAATTGTTGTATCTTGTTCTAGTCCTGAACAAGCCATTGTGATCGTGCGCTTAGACAGGTATAATGCAAGATTTAGTACTCTAGCGGTCAAAGGGTGAATGTAACTTTGTACTGCCCGAATCAAATAAACAGTTAATAGGCTGCCCATTTACCTCCACTTTCGTCGAGGATTTATCCTGATTTACCTACATGAAGTGGCATGTACGGCCTCGCCTCATCACTGATTGATCCACTGGATGATTCAGAAGAAGTTGATGAAGTTGAAGTTGGCTAGATGAATTATTGACTCTTCAGCTCAGCATCGTGGTGTTATGACAACGACCTTGCTGAGTAGCGCTTCTTCTTCTTCCTACTCCTCTGCTCGCCATGAGTGCCAGATGTCGACTCTCTAGCTCAGCAAAATCTGGCCCAATGGCTTTTCTTCCCGCAGTTGGTGCAGGTATCTTGCCGTGCGGCGCACCAGTTGCATGTAGCACCAAACCACAGAAGTAGCACTTCATGGACCAGCTTTTGCTTCGCGGATTTGTAATACTCAGTAGTGAATCTTCACTACGGGTCAGTCTGAGGGGTGACACTACTGCACATCTCCCTTGCTCTAATGCTTTCGTCCCTTGTAGCACAGTTAGAAGCATCTTTGCTTGTTGCTCTTTCTTCTTTGGCTCTTTGGCTTGGCTTCGCAGACGAAGATTTATGGAGGGGGTAAATGTCCATGTCAGCTGCAGGCTCGTTTGTGGCTGACAAGTCCGATGCGGGACAGGCAGACATGGTTGCAGCGGAAAATTGGTTGGTTGGGGTTGGGTGTTGGGTTTTTCCTCCTTTGTCTTTTGTCAGTGAGGTGGGCTTTGCGGTCTTCTTCAAAGGAGGTTGCTGCCCTCCGAACTGTGAGGCGCCAAGATGCACGGTTTGAGGCGATATCAGCCCACTGGCGGTGGTCAATGTGGCAGGCACCAAGAGATTTCTTTAGGCAGTCCTTGTACCTCTTCTTTGGTGCACCTCTGTCACGGTGGCCAGTGGAGAGCTCGCCATATAACATGATCTTGGGAAGGCGATGGTCCTCCATTCTGGAGACGTGACCTACCCAGCGCAGTTGGATCTTCAGCAGCGTGGACTCGATGCTGTCGACCTCTGCCATCTCGAGTACTTCGATGTTAGGGATGAAGTCGCTCCAATGAATGTTGAGGATGGAGTGGAGACAACGCTGGTGGAAGCGTTCTAGGAGCCGTAGGTGATGCCGGTTGAGGACCCATGATTCGGAGCCGAACAGGAGTGTGGGTATGACAACGGCTCTGTATACGCTTATCTTTGTGAGGTTTTTCAGTTGGTTGTTTTTCCAGGCTCTTTTGTGTAGTCTTCCAAATGCGCTATTTGCCTTGGCGAGTCTGTTGTCTATCTCGTTGTCGATCCTTGCATCTGATGAAATGGTGCAGCCGAGTTAGGTAAACTGATTGACCATTTTGAGTTTTGTGTGCCCGATGGAGATGTGGGGGGGCTGGTAGTCATGGTGGGGAGCTGGCTGATGGAGGACCTCAGTTTTCTTCAGGCTGACTTCCAGGCCAAACATTTTGGCAGTTTCCGCAAAACAGGACGTCAAGCGCTGAAGAGCTGGCTCTGAATGGGCAACTAAAGCGGCATCGTCTGCAAAGAGTAGTTCACAGACAAGTTGCTCTTCTGTCTTGGTGTGAGCTTGCAGGCGCCTCAGATCGAAGAGACTGCCATCCGTGCGGTATCGGATGTAAACAGCGTATTCATTGTTGAGGTCTTTCATGGCTTGGTTCAGCATTATGCTGAAGAAGATTGAAAAGAGGGTTGGTGCGAGAACGCAGCCTTGCTTCACGCCATTGTTAATGGAGAAGGGTTCAGAGAGCTCGTTGCTCTATCTGACCCGACCTTGTTGGTTTTTGTGCAGTTGGATAACCATGTTGAGGAACTTTGGGGGGCATCCGATGCGCTCTAGTATTTGCCAAAGCCCTTTCCTGCTCACAGTGTCGAAGGCTTTGGTGAGGTCAACAAAGATGATGTAGAGTCCTTTGTTTTGTTCTCTGCACTTTTCTTGGAGCTGTCTGAGGGCAAAGACCATGTCAGTAGTTCCTCTGTTTGCGCAAAAGCCGCACTGTGATTCTGGGAGAACATTCTCGGTGACACTAGGTATTATTCTATTTAGGAGAATCCTAGCGAAGATTTTGCCTGCATTGGAGAGCAGCGTGATTCCCCTGTAGTTTGAGCAGTCTGATTTCTCGCCTTTGTTTTTGTACAGGGTGATGATGATGGCATCACGAAGGTCCTGAGGCTGTTTTCCTTGGTCCCAACAAAGCTTGAAAAACTCATGCAGTTTGACATGCAGAGTTTTGCCTCCAGCCTTCCAGACCTCTGGGGGGATTCCATCCATACCTGCTGCTTTGCCACTTTTCAGTTGTTCAGTTGCCTTATATGTCTCTTCCTGGGTGAGGACCTCATCCAGCTCTAGCCCAGAGTCTCCAGTAGACGCTGTCTTAACGTACCTGGATTCCAGACTGCTTATGAACGCGTATAACATTAGGGACTCTCGGTGGGATTCAGCTGTGATGGCAGCGCAGGCACAGTTCCTGGATAGCCCTTTCAGGGCAAGCGTAAAAGCATCTACGCTCTCACCTGCTTCTTGCTTCCGAATGTGAATGTCTTGCGAACAGGGTGTTCTGAGGCCTATCATAATAGACCCTAAAGGAGATTCGCTGCGTTCTGATAGCCAGCTACCGCTCTGAGCACGGAGTAGGGGACGTCTCCGAGGAGAGCCATGAGATGGTCCATTTTCTCGGCGTCTTGCACGACATTGTTCTTTTGCATGTACACTTCAAAACACTGGAGCCAGTGGTGGAACTTTTCTCCAGCTTGGGTGGCATCCTGATCTATCTCGAGTCTTCCAGGTTTCAGGGAAGTATCCATGATTTTCCTTCTGTTAATAAAATTGATATGCCATGAGCAAGGACCAGACTTGTATCATTCTATAGGCTTTTATTAACAGAAGAAGCCACCTCTACTGACCAGTTGGATAAGTTGCACCATCTGTTATACCAGTAAGGTGGAGCCAATCTAAAGTCGTAACCAATAGCAAGCAGTCAGCATAATACATTACATTATTACAGTTGTTCATGGCAAAGTTGTACTTATTCAAGCTAAAGTGAATGCAATTTCTGACTTTCCTATTCCCAATGGCACATCCAAACACTTTAAAAAAGATCTTATTTAAAGTACTGGAGCTCTGTCCCATGTTGGGGCCAATAATCTTTGCAGAAGCTATGGAAAGTGCCTAAGAGACTTCACTAATGAATTGTTGTTTTAGGAATGGCAAGATAGTATAGGAAATTTTGCTGAGGTTGCTCTTCATTTAACCAACCTTATGAAGAAAGGGGAGAAATTTGTGTGAATTAAAGTTAGTCAGACAGCTTGAGAAAATTTAAAGGAGATGGTATACTATTGCCCTGTGTTAAATCTCCTGATTTTGACAGACTGTTTTCTTTAGAATTGGATGCGGTGAGGGAGCAGCAGATGCAGTTTTATTTTAAAAGCAAAATGAAATTGACCATCCAGTTGCCTACTTTTCAAAAAAATTCAATGCTCATCAAAGGAACTATTCTACTATTGAGAAAGAACTGTTGTCTATAATATTTGCTCTCCAGAATTTTGATGTATATCTTGGTACCTCTCATGAACCAATTGTGATATTTACTGACTACAGTCCTCTTGTGTTTTTAAATAAAATGAAGAATAAAAACAGAAGATTGTTAAACTGGAGTTTAATATTACAAGAATATAATCTGCAAATTAATTATATCAGAGGTACAAATAATGTGATAGCAAATTGTTTGTCAAGATGTTAAAATTGATCATGTATAGAAATATATACTCTCAACATTGGGTTACTTTATTATAACATGTTATATATTGTGTATTGTTATCTCATTTGTGATTTTTAAAGTCAGCTTAGTTATAACTGAATTTTAACCTAAGAGTTAAAATTCCTTTAAAGGGGGAAAGTGTGACAGAATATAATTATGTTTTTGAAAGATAAATTGGGGAGGTTTTAGTGTAGGTCACATACAAACGCTTTAAAACAGATCTTATTTAAAATGCTGGAGCTCTGCCCCATGCTGGACATGGCAGGGCCAACAGGCTTTGCAAATGTTTTGGAGAATGCCCAAGAGACTTCACTAATGGATTGTTGTTTACAAAAGGCAACAGATGAAAGATCTTGTTGGAGCCGCATTCTGTCTGGACTGAAATTTGCTGATCTAAGCGGCACATGTGGTTTTGCAAGCAGAGAGAGTCAAACTGGCTTTCTGTCTGAGAGAGAGAGACAGAGACACACACACACACACACACACACACACACACACACACACACACACACACACACACACACACACACACACGCACACACACACACAGATCAGTTCTACAGTTTTACTGGAACAGGACAAGCTGGCAAGCTTGTGCAAAATCCCATTTGGAAGATGGGTTATGAGTGCTTAGTTCAGCTTGGCCAAAGCCCTTGTGGTTCATGCAAGAGGAGAGGACTGACTGTCTAATGTTTCATTTGAAATAAGAGAAACAAAAAGGCACTCTGTGGTGACCTGAAAGAAAGAGGTTATATCTTGGAGAACCCTGAGGGGACAAGTTTCTTCGGCAAGACACCGAAGTGGCTGATTAAAAAAGGAATCAGTTGTGGGTGTCAGCATACAATGACAACTGACATGAACCTTCCTGAGTGGTAACCATTTACCTTTCAAGCACCAAAGCCTGGTGAACTTTATAAATGTTAAATTCTATGCACAGTATAAAATTGCCTGCAACTAGTGAACTTGGAGGAATGAGAAGTGAGATTGGATGATGAATGAAAGAACTTTTCTGAACTTAAACACTCATTACATATATGTGCGCATAGAATTAGAAGGGGGTTAAGTTAGGTTAGTTAAGTCAATAGTGATAAGTTAGAGTGTGATTCTATTTTCATGTTTAAAGATAATTAAAAGCAACTTTTGTTTGAATAACCATTTGTCTTGGTGAATATCTATTGCTGCTGGGTTTATGGGTGCTCTGAGCTCGTAACACACCCATACAATCTCAGTAGACAAGCCCTCTGGTCTGACTTGCCTGACCACAGCTGTGATGTTTTCCCTGACAAACAATGCCTCTCCTCCCCTTTCATTTCCCCCCTCCCCCACCATTCTATCACATCTAAAGCAATTGAGCTATCAGTCCTGCTCCTTCTGCAACCAAGTTTCACCAATGGCCACTATGTCATAATACCATGAGCCAATCCATGCTCAAGATCATCTGCCTTTCCTATAATACTCCTTGCATTGAAATAGATGCACTTTAGAAATCTTCCACCATGTACAACTTGTTATCTTCTAACAGTGCATGCAATTTTCACAATCTTTTTCCCTCCTTCTCTCTTTTCTCTGGCAATCTCGTTCCCATCCCCTGAAAATCCAGTTTAAATACACTAATTTTTCTTAGATTAGCCTTGGACAAATCTATGGCAAAACTTATTGCTTGCCCTTGTATATGGAAATTTCAGATCAAACCGTATAAGAACACATCGTGGATGACCACTTTAATCGTAAGGGCACAGTGCCAACAGATTAAGTGTGGATAAATGGGATTACTATAGACAGCTATTTGATTATCAGCATGAACATGGTGTGACAAAAGACCTGTTTCTGTATTCAATGATTTGAACGCCTTGTAAAGGGGAAATGGCACAGTATAGGAAATGAGACGTGGGGCATTTCAGTCATGATCATATTGAATGTTGGAACAGGTTTGAGGGGCCATTTGACCTAATTGTGATCTTTCTTTTCTTATGTTCTTTGATATGTTTCAAAACTCAAAATTAACTGGCTCCTGAAATAATATCAATAATTAGAAGTAAAGCAAGAAAATCTCTTTTCTCCTGTTCATCTTGACTTGGTAGTTTTTTTTTGGGTGGGGGGGGGGTTGGTGGGCGTATCACTAAATCCACTCAATTTTAGATTGGAAAAACGAGATTGGAGTGAAGCAGGAATCAGAATCTCGCTTGAATTCTGGTATTTGCTTTGCTGTTGAAGAAAAAGATCAAAAACCTTAATTTCAAAATATTCATTTGTGTGGGGAAATGCTTTGATTTATTATGTGTCAGGAACATTTCCCATAAAACAACATTATATGAGAGTTTAAAAGATGTTCTTGAAGAAGGTACTCATCAAAAGTAACTCAAGAGTCTGAAACTAGAGAAAGAAATGCCTAATCTTGAAATTTTTAAATTTCCATGGTAACATACCAGTGAGCCTGCTACATCCCCACAATGGAGTGAGAATCAACACTTTTGTTCCTGTTTTCACATTAAGGTCAAATTTTCAGGATTTTTGTTTCTTTGCGGGTGAGTCTCTTTTTCTGTAACCCACATCTACTGAGATATTGAACAGTGCTGATCAAAATTACCTTTATAAAAATATAATGCTGCCTTAAATGAGAATATGGAAGGAGTGATTTTAAAAAAGCAATAAATAAACTAGCATTTACATTGTTCCTTGTAGATCCTTTATAATTGCAAGCATTGTTAGCCAATAGTCACTTTTTGAATTGCAGTCATTCCTTTATTGTAATAGCCATTTATGTGCAGCAAAATCCCCATGTTGCCATGAAACTAATCAGCAAGTGATCAATTTGTTAGTATGACTGGAGGAGAGATTTTAGCTATGATGCCAGAGAAATTCTATGTGTATATTCTCAGAAATGTTTATGAACAAATAGACTTGGTTAAGAAGGCTTTTGAAAGATGTGAAAATCTGTAGGAAAAAATGGGTAATATCCTGTAGCCTGTGTGTTATTTCAGTGATACAGCATGAAAAAAAAGGCCCTTCGGCCCAACTTTCCATTTCAACCAAAATGTCCCTCCCACACTCTACCCACCTATCCCTCTAAACCTATTCGATCGAATATCGTCCAATTTTTTTTCTCAAAGGTTGCAATAGTACTTGCCTTCACCACCTCCTTCGACACCTGTTCCGCACATTCACTATCCTCTGTGTAAGGAAAAAAACACCTCTCTGGTTTCTGTTAAATATTACCTTCCTCAACTTAAACATATGACCTCAGATTACTGGATTCCCTTCTCTGGGCAAAAAACTCTGCATTCACCTGTCTATTCCTTTCAAGATTTTGTATATATCGATGAGATCATCCCTCGTTTTCACTTGCTCCAAGGAATACCTCTTCCGATAGCTCAGACCCCCATGCTGTGGCAACATACTCAAATTTTCTCTGCACTCTCTTCAGCTTGACAACATCTTTCCTGTAGCATAGCAAAACAGAACACAATACTCCAAATGGGGCCTCACCAACATCTTGTACAATTACAACCCGACTTCCCAATATCTTCACTCAGCACTCTGACCAATGTGGTGAAAGCCTTTTTGACCATCCTATCTATCTGTGACACCACTTCCAAGTTACTATGTACCTGTACTCCTAGATCTCTCTGCTCTACAACACTCCCCAGATCCCTACCATTCACTGTGTAGCTCCTACCTACATTAGACCTCCCAAAATGTGCCTTGTCTTTAATGTATCACATGATGTGCTATGATATTATTCTATATGCACTATGTAGTAACCCATGCATTCATCCACATTTACTATATTTGAAACTTTTTTCTTATTTGTTGTTTAAATCTTATAATGCTGCAGTTTCAGTTCAAAATGATAATTTGTGGAAAAAAATCTTTTGCTTTATATTCTGATTTTTTTCATTAATGAAAATAACTCCTTTAAAAATATTTTGTTTCACATTTGAATTTTAATATGGCTTATACTGAGTCTGTGTTGTACTCATGCACCATTGGACAATCTGAGTTTTTTTTTTAAATGGATTGGAACAGAACCTCCAATTCAGAAAAGTCTGTTACAGATTGTCCACTCAAACAATACAACCATTACAAAGATGCAGATTTCTAATGTATTGTATTGTGCTTGGTGGTGAGTGGATGTCTTGGCAGTATTCAATAATGTAGAATTGTTTCTATTTATTTAAGGTCCAGTGCATTCTGGAAAGTTCAATAGCTCATGAAGAGGTTCAAAAGAAAGACCTGCATTTTCAGCAGTATTATTTCTTCACTTTTAATGTGGTGGTAAGTTCAACCTTTTCCCCCTTTATTTGCATCTGCATAGATTGTAACATATGCACAACATTATAATATAAATCTGAGACCTGTTTATCATATAAATCTGAGACCTGTATGTCTGGCAGTTGATAGGAATGGTATATTTAAAATATTACTTTGAGAAAATACTTATAATCTTTTTTGATGATGATGTGAATAAATATCCTTGTAATACTGTAAATTATTTGCATCCTAACAACATTATTATCTATCTAAATATGACATTGTCACTGGACCCAATCTGCTTGTCCTTTTCAAACTTATTTTATTTATTTGACCCATCATCTACTTCCTCAATACTATTTCCACTAAACTGCTAACTATTGAATTCCCTTCCTGTCTCCAGTGTTAGCTGATACTGTTAACGATTCTCTCCTCTTGTCTATTGCCTCTCTAAATTCAAACTGTCATTATAGTACTCCCTTGAAAAAAACTTTGGACCCACTCCATTATTGGAAATGACCACCTCATCTTTAACTCCCTTTCTATCTCCTAAATCAATGTCGACATTTCTCTCTGTAATTGCATTTCACTCTGGCCATAATGTTAAAGACTCTTGCAAAGTCACAAATGACTTTCTGACTTTCATCTCAGTCTGCTGTTTTTTATATCAAACCATTGATTCTCCATTGCTGTCCACAAGTAAACTATATTCACCTAGTATTTAACCAATCTTAAGTTAAAAAATTACCAGCAATGACTTCCTGTTCTAGCATAGTTTGTCTGATGTCTCTCAGTAATCCATCTCTCCTATTCCTGATTCACATACTGCTCCTCAGTAACATCATCTGAAATGGTATAAATTTCTACATAAACAGAAGTCACCCAGCTTTGATTCTTCTGTTCTCTCTCAAATAACATACCAATACTTCTGGCTTGAGATCTAATGATGGATGAATAAAGATGACTTAAATCACAATTGTTCTTTGTAACTGCCAAAACTGAGTTATCCAGCCAATGGACTGCATATGTGCATCATGTTTTAGATAATTATTGATATAATCTGTTGTTATCCCAGTCATTCCTTTCTGCTCATCTTTTGCTGAATTTCTCTTATTTTTGTAAAATCGTGACTTAATTATTCCAGTGCACTGTTGGGTGAGCTTCACAGTGGTGAAGGAAGTAGAACTGCTGTTGTACAGCTTCAGCAAATTGGGTTTGATTATGTCTCCTGTTACAGTTTATGTGGAAATTTTCACATCCTCAGTGTGATTGTATGTCCTGAGTGCTCTCGTTTTCCCCATTAGCCTACCAATTCCACATTCTAGAGATGTGCAGATTGGCTACTGTGAATTACCCCAAGTGTGGGTAGGTTAGTGGAAACTCTGAGTAGAGTGAATGGGCATGTGAGACCGTTTGTGTTATAATGAAATAAATGGGGAAATGGGATTGATAGGATTGCTCAGAGAGCCAGAATAGACCTGCTAAATGTGCTCAATATTGTCAAAAAAACCCATATATTTTTGCCCTTTAAAATTTTTTTTCCCAAAATGAGTTATCCAAAATTCTATTGTTTTTGTTGTAGTTCATTCTGTCCCTTTTCCCTCCCCTATTTTGTCTCCAAGTTAAGCAATGTCCTGATATAAAACTTTTCAACCTTGTTTTCAAGTCGCTTCATAAACTCGCAGTTCTGACATTAGTACTGGCTTCCATTCTTGCTACATGTTAAAAGTACCTGCACCTTCCCAATTTTGGCCACTTGAACATCCACAATTTTAATTAATCCACCAATGACAGATTAAAATATATCTTTTGAATCTTTAAGCTTTTGAATCTCTCCACTTCTATTTCCTCCATGAAACATCCCTCTTTGATTTAGATTTTTTGCCTGTCTGAATGTTGAATTGTATTTAATCCTCTTGATTGGCTTTGGTCATTTCACATGCACTATTTAAATACATGCTTTTTTTTGACATTGATTATCAATTTAATAGTTATGGCACAGAAATAATAGTCTGCAGGCAGCCTGTTGGTACTGTAAATATTTTATCTCTCCTACGCAAGACAGATTTAACAGTTGTACAAGTTTTGTGCACGTTAAGCACCAATTGTGCAACATTTATTACATTGAATTGATTGCATTGTTTACCAGGAAAGTTGACGAAGGAAAGGCTATGGATATTGTCTACGTGGACTTTTGTAAGGCCTTTGACAAGGTCCCACATGGAAGGTTCAGTCGCTTATTATTCATGGTGAGGGAGTAAATTGGATTCAACATTGGCTTTATGGCAGTAGCGGATAATGGTAATGGATGATTGCCTCTAAGACTGGAGGCCTGTGACTAGTGGTGTGCCTCAGTGATCAGAGCTGGGTGTATTGTTATTTGTCATCAATATCAATGATCTTCAATCGATGATAATGTGGTAAATTGAATCAGTGGACAACGAGGAAGCCTTTCAGAGGTTGCAGAGGAATCTGGACCAGCTGGAAACATGGGCTGCAAAATGGCAGATGGAATTTAATGCAGACAAATGTGAGGTGTTGCATTTTGGAAGGACAAACCAAGGTAGGGCAGCATGGTTGCTGTGGCGTCAATGATTGGGATTGGATTGGGGTTCAAATCATGCGCTGTCTGAAAGGAGTTTGTATGTTCTTCCCATGTCTACATTGGTTTCCTCCCACTGTTCAAAAATGTAGGTTAATGGGGTGTAAATTGGACACATGGACTTGTGGGCTGAAATAGCCTGTTATTATGCTGTCTTCTTTGGCTTGGCTTCGCGGACGAAGATTTATGGAGGAGTAATGTCCACGTCAGCTGCAGGCTCATTTTTGGCTGACAAGTTCGATGCGGGACAGGCAGACACGGTTGCAAGGGAAAATTGGTTGGTTGGGGTTGGGTGTTGGGTTTTTCCTCCTTTGTCTTTTGTCAGTGAGGTGGGCTCTGCGGTCTTCTTCAAAGGAGGTTGCTGCCCGCCGAACTGTGAGTCGCCAAGATG
Organism: Narcine bancroftii; assembly: GCF_036971445.1. Classification (NCBI taxonomy): domain Eukaryota; kingdom Metazoa; phylum Chordata; class Chondrichthyes; order Torpediniformes; family Narcinidae; genus Narcine; species Narcine bancroftii. The sequence continues at coordinate 482,055,043 of NC_091469.1, read as the reverse complement.
CACGGTTTGAGGCGATATCAGCCCACTGGCAGGCACCAAGAGATTTCTTTAGGCAGTCCTTGTGCCTCTTCTTTGGTGCACCTCTGTCTCGGTGGGCAGTGGAGAGCTCGCCATATAACACGATCTTGGGAAGGCGATGGTCCTCCATTCTGGAGACGTGACCTACCCAGCGCAGTTGGATCTTCAGCAGCGTGGATTCGATGCTGTCGGCCTCTGCCATCTCGAGTACTTTGATGTTAGGGATGAAGTCGCTCCAATGAATGTTGAGGATGGAGCGGAGACAACGCTGGTGGAAGCGTTCTAAGAGCCGTAGGTGATGCCGGTATGTTTGTGGTAAACCACTGTATGTATGTATTTGTCTGTTTGGGCATACCCATTTGCCGACTGTGCCTGTGGCTCCTCCCACAGGCTCCAGAATGTTCCGTAGCTTCCTTCCCAGTGCAGAACAGTTGAGCAGCATGAATATGCTTTTGTTCTAAAGCTAATAAAAGCCTATCAGTTTGTTCAACTTAAAAATGGACATACACACTAAATTATAGGGCACTGAGAAATGTGGTAGGACAGAGGGATCTGGGAATACAGATACTTAATTACCTGAAAATGGTATCACAGATAGATTGGGTTGAAAAGAGAGCTTTTGGGTGAATTTCTATGTACAGAAAGTAGTAGGAGTGTGAACTCAATTTTAACACAAGAAAAATATTGGACATGGATGGGTGGGATATTGAGTGGGACGAGGCACAGACTAGAAGGGCTGAAGGGCCTGTTTCTGTGCTGTAATGCTCTATGTACAGTTTCTTTTGCTTGCTATCCAGGCAAGTCGACAAGTATCGCAAAACAAAAGGTGCCGCCAGAGCTGCTGCAATGGCAACACTATCACTGGTGTGGACTTGGGAGAGCCGGGAGTGGAGACACAGTGCTGCTCTGCAGTGTTCTGCCGCCTAGTCCTAATGCGAACAGCTCTGTACATGCCTGTAAGGACCCAAAATTGTTTTTTAAAAAAAAAAATACTGTTACCATGGTCTATGTCCTAGATGGTGGCTCCTGTGCTGGGCAGAGTAGTTCAAAGGGTTGCAGACACTGGGGGAGCAGCAGACAAGAGCAGGGCACCAAAAATGGGGAGAAAACTTCACCCCCTGTTGAACAGGAGAAGTATGGGAGACGACCCTACAGGACAATGACCATGGCAGTGGACCAGCAAGGTCCTCTGTGGCTGAAAGACCCACACAGGGTGCGAATGGTTGGTAACTTGCAGTCAAAGGACTCACACAGGCTGTGGGCTGCTGGAGACTTTCTCATGGGAGCCATGTATCGGAACAGGATTTGAGAAGGTGCTGAGGGCAAGAACAGCTCCCATAGGGCTTCAGGCTGCTTCCTGATCGAATCAGAGGTTTGGTTGCTAATGGTTTTAATTGGAGTCTTTGGGGCTGCAGAGGTGCTTCTCTTTCTCCTATATTTAGGATGCTGGGCAATGCTCATGGCAACTTTTTGCTTGCTTTGTCTCAAATAAAATTTGATGTATATTATGTATATTATGTTTTTAATATACATGATCTCACAATACTGCCGGAAAGGAGATCTTTCATTGAGCTGGTTTTGGTTATTTACACTGAACCAAACAACGCCAGCATAATGCTGAGCAAGTGTTTCATTTTACACAGGAAGCCAGCATTTCAGGAGCAAGAGAGGCAGGATGTGTAACATAACAGCATCGGTGTCTAGTGTGATGTATAACAGATATGTCAGACATTGCTTTCTACACAAAAATGGCAGTTGAACTTGATGTTCTTATGTTAGAGTCGTGAACATTTATGCCACTCTGCGAAGTCAAGCAAATTTGCTGGGCATCATAAACTCTTTGATGCATAGAATGGCAGATTTATGTGAACAATGTGTTTGTGTGACCGGAAATACATTGAAGGAGAAATTGAAGAGAAACAGGAAGTTGTTTGAGGCAGAAAGGGACGCGGATCTTAGACACCATAGATGGAGACGTTTCATTCTTGTGAGTCAATTCATGCTATTCTCAGATAGAATAATGTGGAGAAGAGAGAGAGAGAGAGAGAGACCACACGGGCCCGTGTTCTGGTCTAATGTCCTAAACAATTTTATAATTTTTTTATTTTTCACACTATAAACCACATTGACCAAGATACATACAGACATTTTTTCTCTTGAATATATAGTGTCATTTTCTCCCCCTTTTCCCCCTCCCTCCCTCCCCCCCCTTCCCATTTATTTGAAGTTCAATCTATAAGATACATTAAACCCGTTAAACAATGTTGTCACTTAATAAAAATAAACAAGAAATTTTACTGAGTCAGTTCTTTTCGTTGTCTTCTCCTTCTGTCATTTTAGGTGGTGGAAGTCCACAGTAGGATTTCTCTATTGTATTTCATGTAAGGTTTCCATATTTGTTCGAATATTGTGATGTTATTTCTTAAATTATATATTATTTTTTCTAATGGAATACATTTATTCATTTCTATATACCATTTTTGTATTCTCAAGTTGTCTTCTAATTTCCAGGTTGACATAATACATTTTTTTGCTACAGCTAGGGCTATCATAATGAATCGTTTTTGTGCTCCATCCAAATCAAGTCCAAATTCTTTATTTCTTATATTACTTAGGAGGAAGATCTCTGGGTTTTTTGGTATATTGCTTTTTGTGATTTTATTTAATATCTGGTTTAGATCTTCCCAAAATTTTTTCACTTTCTCACATGTCCAAATTGCATGAATTGTTGTTCCCATTTCCTTTTTACAGCGAAAACATCTGTCTGTTACTGTTGGGTCCCATTTCTTTAACTTTTGAGGTGTGATGTATAGTCTGTGTATCCAGTTATATTGTATCATGCGTAACCTCGTGTTTATTGTATTTCTCATAGTTCCGGAGCATAGCTTTTCCCATGTTTCATTCTTTATCTTTATGTTTAGATCTTGTTCCCATTTTTGTTTAGGTTTACCGTTTGTTTCCTCGTTCTCCTTTTCTTGCAGATTGATGTACATGTTTGTTATAAATTTTTCAATTATCATTGTGTCTGTAATCACATATTCAAAATTGCTTCCTTCTGGTAACCTCAGACTGTTTCCCAATTTATCCTTCAAGTAGGATTTCAGTTGGTAGTATGCCAACACTGTATCGTGAGTTATATTATATTTATTCTTCATTTGTTCAAAGGATAATCATTTCCCGAAAAACAATTTTCTATTCTTTTGATCCCTTTTCTCTCCCATTCTCTGAAGGAAAGGTTATCTATTGTGAAAGGGATTAGTTGATTTTGCATCAATATGTTTGGTAGTTGGTAATTTGTTTTATTCCTTTCTACATGAATCTTCTTCCAAATGTTGAGCAGATGATGCAATACCGGTGAATTCCTATGTTGCACCAATTTTTCATTCCATTTATATGGTATATGTTCAGGTATCTTCTCCCCTATTTTATCTAGTTCTAATCTAGTCCAATCTGGCTTTTCCCTTGTTTGATAAAAATCTGATAGATATCTTAATTGTGCGGCTCTATAATAATTCTTAAAGTTTGGTAGTTGTAAGCCTCCTTGTTTGTACCATTCTGTTAATTTATCTAGTGCTATCCTCGGTTTCCCCCCTTTCCATTAGAATTTCCTTATTATTTTCTTTAGCTCCTTGAAGAATTTCTCTGTTAGGTGAATTGGTAATTACTGAAATAGGTCAGGGAAAATGTTCATTTTAATACAGTTTATCCTTCCTATCAGTGTTAGTGGTAAGTCTTTCCAATGCTCTGTTGTCTTGTAATTTTTTCATTAATGGATGGTAATTTAGTTTATATAGATGGCCGAGGTTTTTATTTATTTGTATACCTAGGTATCGCATTGCTTGTGTTTGCCATCTAAATGTCGATTCTTTCTTAAAATTTGTGAAATCTACATTATTCATTGGCATTGCTTCACTTTTATTTGCGTTGATCTTGTACCCCGATACTTCTCCATATTCCTTCAATTTCCTATGTAATTCTTTTATTGATATTTCTGGTTCTGTTAAGTATATTATAACGTCATCTGCAAATAGACTGATTTTATATTCCTTCTCTTTTATTTTTATCCCTCTTATTTTATTTTCTGTTCTTATCAGTTCTGCTAGTGGTTCTAAAGCTAACGCGAACAGTGAGTGAGATAGTGGACATCCCTGCCTTGTTGATCTGCTTAAGTTAAATTGTTTTGATATATATCCATTTACTGTCACTTTCACCAATGGCCCCTTATATAATGCTTTAATCCAATTAATATATTTCTCTGGTAGGCTGAATTTTTGTAGTACTTTGAATAAATAATTCCATTTTACTCTGTCAAAGGCCTTCTCTGCGTCTAAAGCAACCGCTACTGTTGGAGTTTTATTTCCTTCTACTGCATGAATTAAGTTAATAAATTTACAAATATTGTCTGTTGTTCGTCTTTTTTTAATAAATCCAGTTTGGTCTAGATTTACTATTTTTGGTACATTGTCGGCTAATCTGTTTGCTAATAGTTTAGCTATTATCTTATAATCTGTGTTAAGTAGAGATATTGGTCTATATGATGCTGGTGCTAGTGGATCTTTCCCTGTCTTTGGTATTACTGTAATTATTGCTGTTTTGCATGAATCTGGTATGTTTTGTGTTTTATCATTCTGGTTGATTACTTCCAGGAGGGGAGGAATTAATAAATCTTTAAATGTTTTATAGAATTCTATTGGGAGTCCATCCTCTCCTGGTGTTTTATTGTTCGGTAGTTTTTTTAATATCTCCTATAATTCTTCTATTTCAAATGGTTTTATTAATTTATTTTGCTCCTCTGTTTCTAATTTCGGTAGTTCAATTTTAGTTAGAAATTCATCTATTTTGTCTTCTTTCCCTTAGTTTTCAGTTTGATATAGTTGTTCGTAGAATTCCCTGAAGTTTTCATTAATCTCCGTTGGATTATATGTAATTTGCTTGTCCTTTTTCCTTAATGCCAATACCATTCTTTTAGTTTTTTCTGTCTTAAGCTGCCATGCTAGAATTTTGTGCATTTTTTTTCTCCTAGCTCATAATATTTCTGTTTTGTCTTCATTATGTTCTTCTCCACCTTATATGTTTGTAGTGTTTCATATTTTATTTTTTGTCTGCCAATTCTCTTCTTTTAGTTGTATCTTCCTTTATTGCTAATTCGTTTTCTGTATTTGTTATTTCCCTTTCCAATTGTTCTGTTTCCCGATTGTAGTCCTTCTTCATCTCAGTTACATAACTTATTATTTGCCCTCTGATGAATGCTTTCATTGCATCCCATAGTATAAACTTATCTTTCACTGATTCCGTATTTATTTCAAAGTACATTTTAATTTGTCGTTCAATGAATTCTCTAAAATCCTGTCTCTTAAGTAGCATGGAGCTTAATCTCCATCTATACATTCTTGGTGGGATGTCCTCTAGCTCTATTGCCAATGACAGGGGTGGGTGATCCAATAATAGTCTAGCTTTATATTCCGTTTTCCTAATTCTCCCTTGAATGTGGGCTGATAACAGGAATTGGTCTATCCTTGAGTATGTTTTGTGTCTACCCGAATAATATGAATATTCCTTTTCCTTTGGGTGTTGTTTCCTCCATAGGAGTTGGGAGGTGATGTTGAGATTGTATAAGACGTTGGTGCGGCCTAATTTGGAGTTCTGTGTGCAGTTCTGGTCGCCTAATTATAGGAAGGATATAAACAGAGTGGAGAGAGTGCAGAGAAGGTTTACCAGAATGTTGCCTGGGTTTAAGCATCTGGAGTATGGGGAGAGATTGGACAGATTGGGTCTTTATTCTTTGGAGCGTAGAAGGTTGAGAGGGGATTTGATAGAAGTATTTAAGATTATGAAAAGGATAGACAGAATGGATGTGGATAGACTATTTCCGTTAAGAGGAGGAAAGTTTAAAACAAGAGGACATGAGTTAAGAATTAAGGGGCAGAGGTTTAGAGGTAACATGAGGGGGAACTTCTTTACTCAGAGAATGGTAGCCGTGTGGAATGATCTTCCGGGAGAAATAGTGGCGGCGGAGTCAATTGTATTATTTAAGAAAAGGTTGGACAGGTATATGGATGAGAAGAAGATGGAGGGTTATGGGCATTGTACAGGGAGGTGGGACTAGAAAGGGGTGTTTGGTTCGGTGCGGACTAGAAGGGCCTAATGGCCTGTTTCCGTGCTGTAATTGTTATGTTATGTTATTATGTTATATCCAAAAGTTTCATTTCTTGCATCGATTTAATTATAAATTTGGTTACTTTGTTCTTTCTGTTAGTTTTTTTTCCAGTTTTATCCATGTTTGAGTCCAAATTAAGGTTGAAATCCCCTCCTATTAGTATGTACCCTTGCGTATCTGCTATCTTCAAAAAGATATCTTGCATAAATTTTTGATCTTCATTAGGTGAGTATACATTGAGTAAATTCCAAAATTCTGAATATATCTGACATTTTATCATAACATATCTCCCTGCTGGATCTATTATTTCCTCTTCTATTTTGACTGGTACATTTTTATTGTTTAATATAGCTACTCCTCTGGCTTTTGAATTATATGTTGCTGCTGTTACATGTCCCATCCAATCTCTCTTTAATTTCTTGTGTTCCACTTCAGTTAGATGTGTTTCTTGAATGAATGCTATATCAAGTTTTTCTTTTTTCAGTAAATTTAGCAGTTTCTTCCTTTTGATTTGGTTATGTATTCCATTAATATTTATAGTCATATAGTTCAACATAGTCATTTCATACTTTGTTTATCTTTCCTTTCCATTTCCTCATCACCACGTTCCCTTCTCATCCATTTCTGATTTCTTTTTTTGAACACATTATAAGACAACATTTCTAAAACAAAATATTTCCACTATTCTCATATCTAAAATTCCTTTAAACGCAATAGTCCCTCCCCTTTCTGAGTTGCCCTTTGTCTCTTGTCGGGCAACCACATCTCCCCTCTCCATTTGGATTTGCGAATACTCGCAAGCGTCAACTGATTTCGCAGTGACTGTTATTCTTCCCCACCCAGCCCCCCCCCAGAAAAGATTTTAATCTTCATATATAACAAAGGTCACTCTCTTAATTTCCTCCTTACTTCCTTTCTTCCCTTTCTTTCCCTTTTTAATTCTTACTCATACACTATTTTTTATAAATATATATGTATAGTTTGTTGTCATTTTTGTTCTTGTTACATCTCTTCATCTCTCTGTCTGTTTTGTAGTTGTTCTGCAAATTTTTGTGCTTTTTCCAGATCCGAGAATAGTTTGCTTTGCTGCCCCGGGATAACTATTTTAAGTACCGCTGGGATTTTAACATGAATTTATAACCTTTTTTCCATGGGGTCGTTTTTGCTGCATTGAACTCCTTCCTCTTCTTCAGGAGTTCAAAACTTATATCTGGATAGAAAAAATTTTTTTGACCCTTGTATTCCAGTGGTTTTTTGTCTTCTCTTATTTTTTTCATTGCCTTCTCCAATATATTTTCTCTTGTTATATATCTTAGGAATTTTACTAGAATGTATCTTGGTTTTTGTTGTGGTTGTGGTTTAGGGGCTAATGTTCAGTGTGCCCTTTCTATTTCCATTTCTTCCTGTAATTCTGGCCTTCCTAGGACCCTGGGGATACATTCTTTTATAAATTCTTTCATATTTTTGCCTTCTTCATCTTCCTTAAGGCCCACAATCTTTATATTGTTTCTTCTATTATAATTTTCCATTATATCTATCTTCTGAGCTAACAGCTCCTGTGTCTCTTTAACTTTTTTTTATCAGATTCTTCCAATTTCTTTTTTAAGTCATATACCTCCATTTCTATGGCTGCTTCTCATTCTTCCACCTTGTCTACTCTTTTTCCTATATCTGTCATGATCATCTCTAATCTATTCACTTTTTCTTCTGTACTTTTTATTCTTCTTTTTATTTCACTGAATTCTTGTGTCTGCTATTCTTTTAATGCTTCCATATATTCTTTAAAAAAATGTATCCATGTACTTGCCCTTCCCTTCATCTTCCATTTCTCTGTGTTCTCCCTCCTCTTCTTCTGGGTCCACTCCAGGATCTGTGTCCTTTACCTCAGTTTCTTCTGGTTTTCTTGTTGGGTTGTTTATTTTATTTTGTTGGGTTTTTTTGTTCTTCTTATTTTTATTAAAAGTGTCTTGGTGTTGGTGTTTTTCCTCTGAGTTGGTCATCTGTTGTTTCTTTGATTTCCTATTTTTATTCTCTTCCTTCTCTTGTTCCCGTTATTTTCTATGTTTTCCTGTTGGGAGCCTTGCTGTCATGTTATACTTGTCTGTTTCAGCTGTGGAGATTTACTCCTCAGCTGATCCCCCCTCCTGTCAGTGTTGTTTTTGTCTTGTGCATCGCGCATGCGCGAGGTGCACTTTTGTTTGGCTCCGTGAGCCATCTTTGTAGTCCTGAGTTCGGGGTTTCCACTGACCTCAGAGAGCGAGCTTCTCTCTCCACGGCGGGCTTCCTCATATTGGTAAGGCCTTCACCTTCCTCTTCCGACGTCCTTCCTTCTTCTTTTGTTTTTGGTTTTTCTTTCTTTGCTGCCATTTTCTCCACACTTTCACTTTCAATTTGTTATGGTTTCTGTGTTAGTGTCTTTGTTTTTTCTCTACTTTTTTTTACTTTTCTGGAGAGGGCTGGTATTTTCTTACCGGTCACTACTTCATCACGTGACTTCCCCCTGTCCTAAACAATTTTGATGAGGATGAGTGGCGGAGTCATTTTCATATGTCTCTGAATAGTTTTGACTTTGTATTGGAACTCGCTGAGCCACACTTGAGGCGCAAGACAACAAACTGGCGACAGCTTCTGGAAGCTTGGCTTAGATTCGCCGTTGCTTTGTGCTGGTATGCTACCCATTGTGAATAGCAAGCCATTAGTTGCGTTTTTGGTGTGTGTTTTGGTACACCAAGTTACTGAAGCATTGAAGGGGCCCTTTTTAAGCATTTTGTTGACCTGCTGAGTGGTGCATGTCTTTAGGAAACAATGGACATATTTGTAGAATGGGGATATCCAATGTGTATTGATGCCATAAATGGCACACATATTTCCATTGTTACGAGCCCAAAGGACCCCCAAGCCCAGCAGGAACAGACATCCACCAAGACAAGTAGGTACTTAAACAAAAATTGTTTTTAATTATCTTTAAACATGAAAACCGAATCAAACTTTAACTTATCTCTATTAACTAAACCCAATTTAACCCCCTTCTAATTCTAAGTGCATGTGTATGTGATATGAGTGTAAATGTAAGAAAAGTTTTTGGCGACACTAGGTATTAATACCTAGTGTCGCCGAGAATATTCTCCCAGAATCACAATGCGGCTTTCGCGCAAACAGAGGAACTACTGACATGGTCTTTGCCCTCAGACAGCTCCAAGAAAAGTGCAGAGAACAAAACAAAGGACTCTACATCACCTTTGTTGACCTCACCAAAGCCTTCGACACCGTGAGCAGGAAAGGGCTTTGGCAAATACTAGAGCGCATCGGATGCCCCCCAAAGTTCCTCAACATGATTATCCAACTGCACGAAAACCAACAAGGTCAGGTCAGATACAGCAATGAGCTCTCTGAACCCTTCTCCATTAACAATGGCGTGAAGCAAGGCTGCGTTCTCGCACCAACCCTCTTTTCAATCTTCTTCAGCATAATGCTGAACCAAGCCATGAAAGACCTCAACAATGAAGATGCTGTTTACATCCGGTACCGCACGGATGGCAGTCTCTTCAATCTGAGGCACCTGCAAGCTCACACCAAGACACAAGAGAAACTTGTCCGTGAACTACTCTTTGCAGACGATGCCGCTTTAGTTGCCCATTCAGAGCCAGCTCTTCAGCGCTTGATGTCCTGTTTTGCGGAAACTGCCAAAATGTTTGGCCTGGAAGTCAGCCTGAAGAAAACTGAGTTCCTCCACCAGCCAGCTCCCCACCATGACTACCAGCCCCCCCACATCTCCATTGGGCACACAAAACTCAAAACGGTCAACCAGTTTACCTATCTCGGCTGCACCATTTCATCGGATGCAAGGATCGACAACGAGATAGACAACAGACTCGCCAAGGCAAATAGTGCCTTTGGAAGACTACACAAAAGAGTGGAAAAACAACCAACTGAAAAACCTCACAAAGATAAGCGTATACAGAGCCGTTGTCATACCCACACTCCTGTTCGGCTCTGAATCATGGGTCCTCTACCGGCATCACCTACGGCTCCTAGAACGCTTCCACCAGCGTTGTCTCCGCTCCATCCTCAACGTTCATTGGAGCGACTTCATCCCTAACATCGAAGTACTCAAGATGGCAGAGGCCGACAGCATCGAATTCACGCTGTTGAAGATCCAACTGCGCTGGGTAGGTCACATCTCCAGAATGGAGGACCATCGCCTTCCCAAGATTGTGTTATATGGCGAGCTTTCCACTGGCCATCGTGTCAGAGGTGCACCAAAGAAGAGGTACAAGGACTGCCTAAAGAAATCTCTTGGTGCCTGCCACATTGACCACTGCCAGTGGGCTGATATCGCCTCAAACCGTGCATCTTGGCGCCTCACAGTTTGGCGGGCAGCAACCTCCTTTGAAGAAGACTGCAGAGCCCACCTCACTGACAAAAGGCAAAGGAGGAAAAACCCAACACCCAACCCCAACCCACCAATTTTCCGCTGCAACCGTGTCTGCCTGTCCCGCATTGGACTTGTCAGCCACAAACGAGCCTGCAGCTGACGTGGACATTTACCCCCTCCATAAATCTTCGTCCGCGAAGTCAAGCCAAAGAAAAAGGAAGAAAAGTTCTTTGGTTCACAGTTCAATTTCACTTCTCATTCTTCCAAGTTCTCTGGTTGCAGTCGATTCTTACACTGTGCACAGAATTTAACAAATATAAAGTTCACCAGGCTTTGATGCTTTAAAGGTAAATATTTACTACCCAGGAAGGTTCTTGTAGGGTTTGCAGAGAGAGATTCGTTGTTCCAGGATTTCCACAACTGAGGTACTGTGGCGGCGCACTCTTTCATGGTGAACTGGCCCCACGTGTAACGCCACGTGGCAGGACAGCCATGGGAATATGGCGCTGTCAGGGTTTTCTTCCTGCCCAGCGTGCACCTGGGGCAGCGATTATGATGTCACAATCCACAAGGTGACTGAGCTCATGCTGCCCTTAAAGGGGCGCACGCTGAATTTGAATAAAAACAGTCATTAATGACTTTCAATGTAGTGGCTGAGTCTTTCTTGACTGTGTCCAGCAGTACATTGGTGACCCCATTCAGTCCAGATGCCTCTCTGGTCTCAAGAACATGGATCCGGCAGAAATCAATGCCGTTGACATCAAACTGCCCCCCTTCTGGACCCATCGCCCGTATACGTGGTTTGGCCAGGTGGAGGCGCAGTTTCAACTGAGGAACATTTCAGCAGACGCCACAATGTTCTACCACGTCGTGAGTGTGATGAACGAAGAAATGGCAGCCAGGGTGGATGATCTAATACACAACCCACTGGCCGAGGGTAAATATCCTGCCCTCAAGAACCTGCTCCTTGGCACCTCCAGGCTCCTGCACCTTGACGGGCTTGGGGTCCACACACCATCGGTCCTAATGGACGAGATACTGGCGCTGGCAGAGGATCACAAACCTTGTTTCCTATTCCGTCAGATCTTCCTCAAGCAGATGCCTAGGGACATCCAACTACTCCTGGTGGATGAGGACTTCATGGATCCACACCAAGTCGCAGCCCGAGCGGACACCCTCTGGTGCACCAAGAAGGAGAATGAAGCGGGCCTCAGTCAGGTTGCGCGACCAAGAGCCAGCCGGCCGCAACACTCCCCCAAGCACAAGCCGGAGGAGCACCATTCCACCTGGTGCTTTTACTATCGGCGCTGGGGAGCTCAAGCTCGTAAGTGCTGACAATCGTGTGACTACCAGGGGAAACGACCCGGCCAGCCACCATTGATAGCTGCAACGTCTGGCCATGTGGACAGCATCCTTCACGTTACCGACAAGTCCACCGGTCGAGATTTCCTAGTGAACATAGGAGCAGAGCTGAGTGTCCTGCCCCCCACCGCCCTTGTGATATGCACCCGATCTCATGGTCCCACCCTGCGGGCAGCCAACGGTTCCACTATTAAGACTTTGGTACACGTAGGGCACAGATCCAGATCGGGAAAGAGAAACTCTGCTGGAAGTTCGTGTTGGCCTCAGTGGGTACTGTGTTGTTAGCTGATGACTTTCTGAGGGCACACGGACTGTTGGTCTACATGAAGTGCAAGAGGCTGGTCAATGCTCACACCTTCCATTCGGTGTGCCTACAAATACTTGCAGGCCTGGGATCGCCGCCATCGCCACTTCCAGGGATGAATATTCAAATATACTCCATGAATTCCCCGCCATCTTCAACCACGATTCAGCGCCACCTTACCCCAGTACGAGGTATACCACCATATCTCCACGCAGTGCCCCCGTTACACACCAAGCCCAGATGACTTCCGCCCAAGAAGCTGCAGCTGGCAAAGGAGGAGTTTTCCCGGCTGCAGGAGTTGGTGATCGCTCGAACAGTGCCTGGGCATCCCCTTTCCACATGGTCCGCAAATCCTCTGGGGGCTGGAGATCCTGCGGCAATTAGCGGCGTTTGAATGACGTGACCACACCAGACAGGTACCCGGTTCCACACATTCAAGACTTCTTGGCCAATCTCCACGGCGCGCAAGTCTTCTCCAAGGTCGATCTTGTGCGGGGGCATCATCAGATTCCGGTCCACCCTGAGGACATCAGCAAGATGGCGATCATCACCCCCTTTGGCCTCTTTGAATTTCTGTGTTTGCCCTTCAGCCTCAAGAACACGGCCCAGACTTTTCAGTGCCTCATGGATGCAATGGGTAGGGATTTGGACTTTGTGTTTATCTACCTGGATGATATGCTTATCGCCAGCCACAACTGCGAAGAGCACAAGGCCCACCTCCGTACCCTGTTTGCCCATCTGGCGGAGTTTGGCCTCACAGTCAATGTGGCCAAGTGCCAGTTCGGCAAGCAGACGCTGCAGTTCCTGGGGCACACCATCTCGGCAGCAGGTGCTGCCCCAGTGCCAGAGAAGGTTGCGGCCATCCAGTGGTTCTCCAAGCCAACCACCCTCGAGGGCCTGCAGGAGTTTGTGGGGATGGTGAATTTTTATCATCAATTCATCCCCTGGGCTGCCCACACCATGCGACCACTGTTCGCGTTGATCACCACTAAGGAGAAAGTCCTGACCTGGTCGGAGGAGGCAGAGACAGTTTTTGCCGCAACAAAGGAGGCCCTCGCCAATGCAACTATATTGGTGCACCCATGCCCGGAGGCACACATGGTCCTCTTGGTGGACACCTCAGGCATGGCGTTAGGAGGCGTATTCGAGCAGTGGCTTAACAGACAGTGGCGCCCGCTGGCCTTCTTTAGCAAACAGCTGCGCCTGCTGGAGCTCAAGTACAGTACTTTCAAGCAGGAGCTCCTGGCACTGTACGTGGCCATTCAGCACTTTCGATACTTTCTGGAGGGCAGGCCCTGCTCTGTGATCATGGAACACAAGCCCCTTATACAGGCACTCGCGATGGCCAAAGATCGGCTCACCAGCAATGCCACTTCTCCTATGTGTTGGAGTTCACCACCGACATCCGGCACAGGGCAGGCAAAGATAACGTCATGGTGGATGCGCTGTCTCGTCCGGTGATCAATGCTCTTGCCCCCAGCCTTGACAACACACAGTTGGCACGGTCCCAGAAGCTGGACACAGAGATGCAGGTTTTCCGGACCACCATCTCTGGCCTCAAGTTCCAGGACGTTCAGTTGCCCAACAGCCCAGACACGCTGCTTTGCAACATCTCCACCAGCTTGCCGCATCCGGTAGTCCCAGCTCAGTGGAGGTCGAGGGTATTCAGCTTAGTTCACGACCTAGCCCACCCCTCGATGAAGAATTCATATTCAGTGAATTTACAGAATCTATGGAGAATGTTGTGCACATTTCATGTCATTAAAACAACAAGCAGGAGACGCTCTGGCTGTTAAAAGCTCTTTGCAAGGGTTTTGACAGAAAGGTCACTCCTGCGTTTGTGTGGCACAGGCTTAAAAAGGAGGTGGCCGAGATAGCGAGGAACTGCACCAGGTGCCAGGCCTCCAAGGTCCACCGGCATATGCATGCCCCAATCCAGCAATTCGACCCTACTGTGCAAAGATTTCAGCATATCCACATTGACGTAGTAGGTCCCCTGCTGATGTCCAGAGAAGCGCGCTATCTTCTCACAATAGTCAATCGGACCACGAGATGGCTGGAGGCCATTCCCATCAAAGAGGCTTCCACAGAGATGTGCGCCAGGAACCTAGTCAGTCATTGGATCACTAGTTTCAGAGTCCCGACGCACATCACTAGTGACAGGAGCACCCAGTTCACCCTCGCGCTCTGGGCTCAGCCTGCGAACCTTTTGGGGGTTAAACTCCATCACACCACAGCCTATCACCTGAAAGCAAATGGTTTGGTGGAGAGGTTTCATTGTCATATGAAATCCACCCTCATGGCTTGCCTCACTAGCCCAGCCTGGGCAGACGAACTGCCCTGGGTCCTCCTCGGCATCAGAACAGCACCCAAGGAGGACCTTCAGGTATCTTCTGCGGAGATGGTCTACGGCACACCGCTCTTGCTGCCCTGTGAGTTCTTTGGCCCGGAGCTTTTAACAGCGTCTGAACACGCGAACCTGTTGGCAGATCTCCAAAAGAAACTATCCTTGCTAGCACCCCCCCGCCTCCCTTGCATCCTGGCGTCCGGCTGACACATTGTCCCAAAGAGTTGGACTCGGTGGAATTCATATTTGTTCAGCACGTACGAATGTCCATACAAGGTCCTCCAGTGGTCTGGCAGGACTTTCACTTTGGACATGGGTAAAGACGAACTTTACACCATGGACTATTTGAAGGCGGTGCACTTAGACCTATCACGGCTGTTGCAGATGGCCTTGCCCAAACACTGGGGCCGCCCACCCAAGCGGCGTGACACATAGCCGATTCTGGGGGGGGGGGTTTGCGTGGCGGCGCACTCTCTTGTGTCGAACCGACCCCGCGTGTAACGCCACGTGGCAGGGCAGCCATGGGAAGATGGCGCTGTCAGGGTTTTCTCCCTGCCTCATTTCTCCTGCCCATCGCATGCCTGGGGCAGCGATTATGATGTCACATTGCACGAGGTGACTGAGCTCATGCTGCCCTTCAAAGGGCACGCATTGCGTTTGAATAAAAACAGTCATTAACGACTTTCAATGTGGTAGCTTAGTCTTTCTTGGCTGTGTCCAGCACTACAGTACCCCCATTAGTCACCTCAATGTTTTGCTGATGCAACTAGCCCCATCAGATGGTAACCTCTTTCTTTCAGGTCGCTACAGTGTTCCTTTCTGTTTCCATTATTCCAAGAGAAACATCAGACAGATAATACTTCCAGCCATCCGCCGCTCTGGAGTTTGCTTCTCCTGCTTGTTTCAGCTGTCTGTCTCTTTCTCTCCCTTTCCAACTACCAGAAAGGCCATGTGACTCTCTCACTTGCAAAACCCCTGACCTTCTCCAGCAACAATAGGAGTTAGTCTTCTTGGTCAAACTGTTGTCTTTAGGTAAACAAAAACCCAGGAGTGACCTTTCTGTCAAAACCCTTGCAAAGAGCTTTTAACAGCCAGAGCGTCTCCTGCTTATTGCTTTAATGACGTGAAATGTGCATAACATTCTCCATAGATTCTGTAAATTCACGAAAATTA
Organism: Narcine bancroftii; assembly: GCF_036971445.1. NCBI lineage: Eukaryota > Metazoa > Chordata > Chondrichthyes > Torpediniformes > Narcinidae > Narcine > Narcine bancroftii. The sequence goes on along the minus strand of NC_091469.1, from coordinate 482,039,307 downwards.
ATTCTTCAATTTTTCAAATAAGATGTGTTTTAAAGTGTGTGTATGCATGTAACCTACTCTAATTTTACCAATGCATTTCCCATATATTCCATTACACCATTATTGCCACCATGAAGATGCACCAGCCTACTACAATCCATAGTTCTCCATTGGTCACAACTGCTGTTAAGGATCATGGCCTGATTTACAATTATTTGTCTTTAACAATGAATGTGTTTCCTATGTGGATCCATATAAAGTCTTTTTGTTGTTCCAACTTCACAGATGTGTATGTGGGTTGGCCTGGTCACACACATGATGCTCGAGTTTTAGCCAACTCACCCATCTACAGAAGGGTCGAAGATCAAGGCGGGTACCTCAATCAATCAATCGTGTTTATTTGTCACATGTAGGATACAATCACAGTGAAATATATATTTTTAAACTGAAGGAATGGTTGACTGAGTCTATTTAAAATCAAACTTATGACAATTCCAAGAGTCAGGTTCAATCCTTTTATTGTAAAATGGCCACTAGAAAACATTAGTGAACTGATTGTGATCTCAGAGGTTGCATAAAGTACTTGTATATCTACTTTGTTTTTCCCACAGAAATCCAAAACTGAGGGAAGGGGGGAGGGGGAGTTTTGTTTTTCATTGTATTTTATAATTTTCTTGGTTATTTTTATAGTTTTGTAAAATCCTTAAATAAAATTTTCAAAAAAAAAGAAATCCGGAAGTGTTAATGGAGTGGAAATAACAACTTTTAGAAATGTATATTGCACATGTCAGAGAATTATAGTGTACAGGAAACATGTAAATGACAAAGGGGTGAATTCAATGGCATATAACTATTTACAACTGTGCAAATAAACAAAACACCAAAAACCATTGTAAGCTGCTAAGAGTGTGCAGGGTGACTTGGACAGGTTGGGTGAGTGGAAAATGCATGGCAGATGCAATATAATGTGGATAAGTGTGTGGTTATCCACTTTGGAGGAAAGAATGGAAGGGCTGAGTATTATCTTAATGGTATCCAATTAGGAAAAGGGGAAATGCAAAGAGACCTGGGTGTCGCTGTGCATCAGTCATTAAAAGTGGGCAGGCAGGTGCAGCAAGCAGTAAAAAAGGCGAATGGTATGTTGGCGTTCATATCAAGAGGATTCGAGTACAGGAGCAGAGAGGTATTGATGCAGTTGTATAGGGCCTTGGTGAGACCTCACCTGGAGTATTATGTTCAGTGTTGGTCTCCTTATCTGAGGAAGGACATCATTGCCATGGAGAGAGTGCAGAAAAGGTTGACCAGATTAATACCAGGGATGGCGGGACTTGCATATGAAGAAAGACTAGAACGATTGGGCTTGTACTTGCTGGGGTTTAGACGATTAAGAAGAGATTTAATAGAAATGTTCAAAATTCTTAAGGGATTTGACAGGCTAGATGCAGGAAGATTGTTCCCAATGTTGAGCAAGTCTAGAACCAGGGGTCACAGTTTAAGGATAAAGGGGAAGTCCTTTAGGACTGAGATGAGGAAGAATTTTTTTCACTCAGAGGGTGGTGAATTTATGGAATTCTCTGCCACAGGAAGTGATTGAGGCCAGTTCCATAGCTATATTTAAGAGAGAGTTAGATTTAGTACTTGTGACTAGGGGATCAGAGGGTATGGAGAGAGAGCTGGAACAGGGTACTGAGTGGATGATCAGCCATGATCAAAATGAATGGTGGTATAGGCTTGAAGGGCCAAATGGCCTACTCCTACACCTATTTTCTATGTTTGTTTCTATGTTTTACCATGTGCAAAAATAGCAAGGCATAACACAGTATGGACAACTGTTAAATCACTCCAGCAGTTGGAGGAAAGAGGAGGAAGAAGGTGGTTGAAATTACTCGCATGTCTCGTCCATGAGGTGAATGCTGTCATTCTGCTGTGGTGGCGAAGAATAATACTGCTTCTGGAGTGCAGGAGTGTGGTACTGTCATGTGGGAGTTTGATGCAGTTGAGCAGGAGCAGGGTGCTGTGGTACAGGAGCTGCCATGAGTACAATCAGGTCCCGCATAAGTGAGACCTGATTCTGAATGTCCTTTAACATGTTGGTGAATCCATTCATTTCATCTGTCTGCTCCTGTCTATTGGCCTCCTGTGCTGCCTTTTCCGCCTCCTGTGCCTCTCTTCTCAGTTGCTCCTCATGGGCCCTCTGCACTTCCAATCAAAGGCGCTCCCTCTCCACATCCTCATGGTCCATTGCCAGTAACATCCTTCATTTCTTTTGTCACCACTTGTGCTTTGGTTTCTGCCTTTTCTGCTGCGGCAGGCATCCTAGAGAACAATAGAACACAAGCGACATCAGCGAGATAGTGCTTTTTGGCCAACACGATCTCAAAAATGCAAGAAAAAAATGTTAATCACAAATTTTTTTTTATCTGGTCGATTGTGAGACACAGATTCACCACTTTTATTGCTGGCCTCTTGTGTCCATGCCGCTAAAAACTCCAGCATCAGCACAGCTGCTGGAAGAGGGAGACGCAACTGGAAAGGTCTCAGGGGAAGCTGGATCCTTTATGTTGTTCAGGAGAGCAACTGGGTTTGCACAGTGGCTTGTGCCCAAAATGGAATAGCACAGATTAAAATATGGCCAGTCCAAGCACCCTCTACCACTCCTGCCATTATGATAGTTATTTCAAAAGCTTTTCAACTTCCTTGTTACCTGTGCCTTGTCCCGAGCAAAGACGCAGTCTCATCGGCATTGTGCCAGCCTTTCAAATATCAGGCCATCCTTTACCGTCCCAGTTATTTGTCACTTTATTTCCACCTCTGCTCGGAGGGTAAGGAGCTCACAGACCACTTTGTCTCTCCAATTCGCAGACATTGAAACAGCTGCTGATTGCTGCTTGCTTCTTTAAATTTCCTACTGATATGTCGCACACATAACACATCATCAAAACGTCACATTCCTTTCCACTACAAAAAATGTGTAGGACTACATAGAGAGTGAAAACAAGGATCAGACAACAAAAATCCATTGACCTTCTGGCCCTGGACCAGGAAAGGGACAGTTCAGATGGTGAATACTATGTAAACAGTTTGTCTACTAGAACAACAAGCGGCCCGTCACGCTCTAGTGTAAGAAGAAACAGTGAGACATTTGTCTTGATGATGGCCGACAGCATAAGGACAGAAATTAAAATAGATATAGGGGCCAAGTGCAATGTAATACCCCTCAAAGTCTTCAACTGGCTCAGATATAAGGAAAAGCTCCAGTCAAATGGCAAATCCACAAGCCTCATGGCCTATGGAGCGAGCAAGATCCATCCTTTGATGTCCGCACAGCTGCGGTGTGTTATTCAACGACACAAGCACATCCTTGCGTTCTTCATCACGAAGGAGAGTTTAATTCCATTACTTGGCATCAGTGCATGCATGGAACTTGGTCTTGTGTCGTTCATTGCAGAGGTCCACCAAGTCAGCCTGCCATCGAAAGATTTTTCGGAGCCAGTCCACTTCAAATACAGGGAGCTCTTCAGCGATGACCTGGGGAAGCTTCCAATTCAATGCGACTGGATCCTGAAGTGTGACCAGTAGTCCACCCGGCTTACAGGATTCCAGTGGCTATGAAGGACAAAGTCAAAGTGGAAGGTCTAGGGGTGATAGCCCCGATTTCCGAGCCAACGGAATGGGTGTTCTCGATGGAAGTGGCAAAAAAGGATGCCAATGAAATCAGAATATGCATCAACCCCAGAGATCTGAAAATGGTGCTCAAAAGACTACACAATCCCATCCAAACTGTAGAGGAAGTCACAGCACAAATAGCTGGTGCAAGAGTGTTTTCCATGCTGGACACTAAGAACTCCTTTTGGCAGGTTAGCCTTTGACCACTTTTAGGTGGCTTTCAGCCATTACAGATTTCTAAGTATTTCCTTTGGTATAAACTTGGCCAGTGAAGTCTTCCAGTGCTCTATCTTTGTCGGTTACCCATGCACCACGATCATTGATGATATCCTGGTCAGTGGCAAGACGGTTATGGAGCACAATGCTAACTTAAAAAAGGTACTGGACAGAGTGAAGAAGGTGAATCTTAGAGTCAAATCCCAAGAAATGCAGGTTCTGTCTGGACCAGGTGGGGTACGTAGACAATGAAGGTCTCAAGGCCGATCCTTCCAAGACCAAGGCCATAAACGATATGCCGGTGCCCACTGATGTAGCAGTGTAACAGAGGTTCCTTGAAATGGCAAACTATCTTGGAAAATTTATTCCTAATGCCAGCGAGCTGACCGCACCACTCAGGCACCTCATGCACAAGGATGCAGAGTGGGCTTGGCAGGACCACCAGTAGAAAACATTTGACTCCCTCTAACAACATATGTCCAGCCCTCCGATTTTTGCTTATTATGATGTTAAACACCCAGTACTGCTAACATGTGATGCCTTCGCAGAATGGGTTTGGAGCAGCATGCCTCCAAGATGGAGGCGTATACATCCAGATCCTTAACAGACAATGAACAAGATACACCCAAATAGAGAAGGAGTTGCTGACTGTGGTGTTTGCATACTCCAAATTTAATGATTACATTCATGGTTGACCAATAACCATCGAAACTGATCATCTTCCCCTAGTCAAGATGAGACTCCTGCGCATGATGCTACAGAAATATAACTTGCAGCTAGTTTACAAGGCAGGCAAGGAAATGCACTTGGCTGACACCCTGTCAAGGTCCCCCAGTAAAAGACGTGATGGCTGTCTCCTACATCTCTCCATCTAGACTGGACAAACTCCGGACCCATACTGTTGAAGACGGCACTTTAGGCATCCTCCCCCTAAGTACTTAACATTAGGACTGGCTGGTTGGCAGCAATCCAACCATTTTTCCCATTCAGGAACAAACTGGCTATCTACAATGGCATTGTTATGAAAGGCCAGAGGCCAGTCATTTCTAAGCAACTACAAGCCAGGTACATCATAATTATCCACAGGGGCCACACAGTCATTGAAGCGACAAAGCGCAAGGCCAGAGATCAAAGAAAATAATCACCCACCATGTCCAGGGCTGTGCTGTGTGCAACAGTACCAAGCCCCATCAGGCCAAAAAGCCCCTGCAGCTCCAGCCTGTGCTGGATTTATCCTGGTCAACTGTTGCCATGGAGCTTTTTGAGTGGAACCAGCAGCACGAGCTGGTGTTAGCCAATTCCTACTGCGGGTGGTTGGAGATTAATCAACTCAAGGAGGCGACTGCAACTACAGTTATAACGAAGCTTAAGCGCCATTTCGCAGAGCACAGGACCCTGCACATTGTACTATCGGACAACGGCGCCCAATTTTCGAGCCAGAAATTCAGATACTTTTCTGCTGAGTGAGATTTCCAGCACATAACCAGCAGCCAGAGTATACCCAGTTCAACCGGACAAAACCGATGTGTTCCTGAACCTCCTCAACTTAGGAACTTACCCTGAGTCAATACACTGGGCTGATGTCATGGCAGACCCGCACGACCATCCCGGTCTCCAGAAAATTATTAAAGCCTGCACCCATAAGGTCGGAATCTGTCCAGGCGCAGCTCCTCAATAGGAGACCAGCACAAAAAAAGTATTACGATAGGTCCAGCGGTCTCTCTCTCCACTCCACCAGGGTCAGGTTGTACACTTGATATGACCACCCTGCATTGGCGAAAGCTTGCGAAGAGCCACTATCTATCTTGTCTCGTCCAAGGGGAAAGAGTACCAGAGTAACCAATGCCACATCCTTCCAGTACGTGGGCCACCCCTGCTACAATCCAACTCAACCTTTACACTGCCACCTGTTTACTTGGAGAGTTGCCCATGGAACAGAACACCTCAGAGACCACAAAAATCTGCTCTAACCGTTCCAGACATCCTGGAAAGGAACCCTTGGGGTGAAGAACAGTCTCCAGCTAAAGCTGTAGAAACTGAGGACACTTGTCCTGAGATTGAAGCAGAGGAGAGAACTCAGGATGTAGTACTGCAGCCCTCTACCTCATCCGATAGGCTGTTGAACGCAAGCTGCTCGTGTTTGCAGGCACAACCCCAAGTACATTGACGGACTTACCTCTGTGCCAAGTATGAAAGGACTTTGGTGTCTATGGTATACCATGTATGGGATGGGAGAGTAATCATTGCTACATGTTTTAAAACCTTTTACTGCTGTTTTACTGTGATGAAATTTTTATTGCTGTTCCAGGACACGCGAGGGTCAACTAACGAAAGGGGATGTAGACAGCTGCTACAATCGGCTGTTCTTGTCCATTAGAATCACGTTTGGGCCACCATACTTGGACCCATGCATTGCGCAGGCATGAGACCCGCTCTGACTTGTGTCAATTGAATCTAGTGCTGGCCGGGAGCAGGAGCTCCAGAATCTCCCACATTATATGGCATTTGTATTTATTTAATAAAGTTCTTGTTTGTTTTAAAACTACTGGCTTCAAGTCTCTTCATTGCAAAGCACAATTGCAAACACTGTTTAAAAGAAAAAGTTGTTCCATGCCTCTCCTTTGAACTCTTTCCCTGCCCCTCCTCTCCTTTCATACTCAATGTTCTGCCCAAGCATACCATATGCCTTCTTACCACCCTATCTACTTTCAGTGAGCTATTAGACTCCCGGATTTTTCTGCAGATCAATGCTTTTAAGAGACATGCCTGTAACTGTTCCCAGTGCATTTGACCAGAGAGTGGTAAACCTCTGGATTTTACTATCTCAGGCAGCTGGGGAGGCCAAGTCATAAGGCGTATTTAGGCCGAGATTTTTTTTTAATTTAATTTTTTATTTCTCACACTATAAACCACATTGATCAAGATACATACATTTTCCTTTTCAAATATATACAGTGTCATTTTCTCCCCCACTTCCCCTCCCACCCTCCCTACCACCCCTCCCATTCATTTAAAGTTCAGAATCTAAGATACATTAAACCCACCAAACAATGTTGTCACTCAATAAAAATAAACAAGAAATTCCACTGAGTCAGTTCTTTTCATTCTCTTCTCCTTCTGTCATTTTAGGTGGTAGATGTCCCCGGTAGGTTTTCTCTATTATGTTTCATGTATGGCTCCCATATTTGTTCAAATATTGTAATGTTATTTCTTAAATTATATGTTATTTTTTCTAATGGAATACATTTATTCATTTCTATATACCATTGTTGTATTCTCAAGTTATCTTCTAATTTCCAGGCTGACATAATACATTTTTTTGCTACAGCTAGGGCTATCCTAACAAATCTTTTTTGTGCACCATCCAAATCAAGTCCAAATTCTTTGTTTTTTATGTTACTTAGGAGGAAGATCTCTGGGTTTTTTGGTATATTGCTTTTTGTGATTTTATTTAATATCTGGTTTAGATCTTCCCAAAATTTTTTCACTTTCTCACATGTCCAAATTGCATGAATTGTTGTTCCCATTTCTTTTTTACAGCGAAAACATCTGTCAGATACTGTTGGGTCCCATTTATTTAACTTTTGAGGTGTAATATATAGCCTGTGTATCCAGTTATATTGTATCATACGTAACCTCGTATTTATTGTATTTCTCATAGTTCCTGAGCATAACTTCTCCCATGTTTCCTTCTTTATCTTTATGTTTACATCTTGTTCCCATTTTTGTTTAGTTTTACCATTTGTTTCCTCATTCTCCTTTTCTTGTAGTTTAATATACATGTTTGTTACAAATTTTTTGATTATCATTGTGTCTGTAATCACATATTCAAAATTACTTCCCTCTGGTAACCTCAGACTGCTTCCCAATTTGTCCTTCAAGTAGGATTTCAGTTGGTAGTATGCCAACACTGTATCGTGAGTTATATTATATTTATCCTTCATTTCTTCAAAGGATAATAATTTATTTCCCGAAAAGCAATTTTCTATTCTTTTGATCCCTTTTTTCTCCCATTCTCTAAAGGAAAGGTTATCTATTGTAAAAGGGATTAGCTGATTTTGCGTCAGTATTAGTTTTGGTAGTTGGTAATTTGTTTTATTCCTTTCTACATGAATCTTCTTCCAAATATTGAGCAGATGATGTAATACTGGAGAATTCCTGCATTGTACCAAATTTTCATCCCATTTATATAATATATGTTCGGGTATCTTCTCCCCTATTTTATCTAGTTCTAATCTAGTCCAATCTGGCTTTTCCCTTGTTTGATAAAAATCTGATAGGTATCTTAATTGTGCGGCTCTATAATAATTTTTAAAGTTTGGCAGTTGTAAGCCTCCTTGTTTATACCATTCTATTAATTTATCTAGTGCTATCCTCGGTTTCCCCCCTTTCCATAAAAATTTCCTTCTTATTTTCTTTAACTCCTTGAAGAATTCCTCTGTCAAGTGTATTGGCAATGCCTGAAATAGGTATTGTATCCTTGGGAAAATGTTCATTTTAAATCAGTTTATCCTTCCTATTAGTGTTAGTGGTAAGTCTTTCCAATGTTCTAAGTCGTCCTGTAATTTTTTTCATTAGTGGATAATAATTGAGTTTATATAGATGGCCGAGGTTTTTATTTATTTGTATCCCTAGGTATCGCATTGCTTGCATTTGCCATCTGAATGGTGATTCTTTCTTAAATTTTGAGAAATCCGCATTATTCATTGGCATTGCTTCACTTTTATTTGCGTTAATCTTGTATCCCGACACTTCTCCATATTCCTTCAATTTCTTATACAATTCTTTTATTGATATTTCTGATTCTGTTAAGTATACTATAACGTCATTTGCAAATAAACTGATTTTATATTCCTTGTCTTTTATTTTTATCCCTTTTATTTTATTTTCTGTTCTTATCAGTTCTGCTAGTGGTTCTATGGCTAACGCGAACAATAAGGGCGATAGTGGGCATCCCTGCCTTGTTGATCTGCTTAAGTTCAATTGATTTGATATATATCCATTTACTGTCACTTTCGCCAATGGCCCCTTATATAATGCTTTAATCCAATTAATATATTTCTCTGGTAAGCTGAATTTTTGTAGTACTTTGAATAAATAATTCCATTCTACTCTGTCAAAGGCCTTCTCTGCGTCTAAAGCAACCGCTACTGTTTGAGCTTTATTTCCTTCTACTGCAAGAATTAAGTTAATAAATTTACAAGTATTGTCTGTTGTTCGTCTTTTTTTAATAAATCCAGTTTGGTCTAGATTTACTATTTTTGGTACATAATCGGCTAATCTGTTTGCTATTATCTTATAATCTGTGTTAAGTAGAGATATTGCTCTATATGATGCTGGTGCGAGTGGATTTTTCCCTGTCTTTGGTATTACTGTAATTATTGCTGTTTTGCGTGAATCTGGTAAGCTTTGTGTTTTATCAATCTGGTTGATTACTTCCAGGAGGGGAGGAATTAATAAATCTTTAAATGTTTTATAGAATTCTATTGGGAATCCATCTTCTCCTGGTGTTTTATTATTCAGTAGTTTTTTTATTATCTCTTGTATTTCTACTATTTCAAATGGTTCTGTTAATTTATTTTGTTCCTCTCTTTGTAATTTCGGTAGTTCAATTTTAGTTTAAAATTCATCTATTTTGTCTTTCCCTTCGTTTCCAGTTTGGTATAATTGTTCGTAGAATTGTCTGAAGTTTTCATTAATCTCCGTTGGATTATATGTGATTTGTTTGTCTTTTTTCTTTGATGCCAATACCATTCTCTTAGTTTGTTCTGTCTTAAGCTGCCATGCTAGAATTTTGTGCGTTTTTTCTCCTAGTTCATAATATTTCTGTTTTGTCTTCATTATGTTCTTCTCCACCTTATATGTTTGTAGTGTTTCATATTTTATTTTTTTATCTGCCAATTCTCTTCCTTTAGTTGTGTCTTCCTGCATTGCTAATTCTTTTTCTATATTTGCTATTTCCCTTTCCAACTGCTCTGTTTCCTGATTGTAGTCCTTCTTCATCTTAGTTACATAACTTATTATTTGCCCTCTGATGAACGCTTTCATTGCGTCCCATAGTATAAACTTATCTTTCACTGATTCCGTATTTGTCTCAAAGAACATTTTAATTTGTCGTTCAATGAATTCTCTAAAATCCTGCCTTTTAAGTAGCATGGAGTTTAATCTCCATCTATACATTCTTGGAGGGATGTCCTCTAACTCTATTGTCAATATCAGGGGTGAGTGGTCCGATAATATTCTAGCTTTATATTCTGTTTTCCTAACTCTGTCTTGCATGTGAGCTGATAATAGGAATAGGTCTATTCTTGAGTATGTTTTATGTCTACCCGAATAATATGAATATTCCTTTTCCTTTGGGTGTTGTTTCCTCCATATATCCAAAAGTTGCATTTCTTGCATCAATTTAATTATAAATTTGGTTACTTTGTTCTTTCTGTTAATTTTTTTCCCAGTTTTATCCATGTTTGAATCCAAAGTAAGGTTGAAATCCCCTCCTATTATTATGTTCCCTTGTGTGTCTACTATCTTCAAAAAAATATCTTGTATAAATTTTTGATCTTCTTCGTTAGGTGAATATATACATTGAGTAAATTCCAAAACTCCGAATATATCTGACATTTTATCATTACATATCTCCCTGCTGGATCTATTATTTCCTCTTCTATTTTAATTGGTACATTTTTACTGATTAATATAGCTACTCCTCTAGCTTTTGAATTATATGACGCTGCTGTTACATGTCCTATCCAATCTCTCTTTAATTTCTTGTGCTCCACTTCAGTTAAGTGTGTTTCTTGCACGAATGCTATATCAATTTTTTCTTTTTTCAGTAAATTTAGCAGTTTCTTCCTTTTGATTTGGTTATGTATTCCATTAATATTTAAAGTCATATAGTTCAACATAGCCATTTCATACTTTGTTTATCTTTCCTTTCCATTTCCTCATCATCACCTTTCCTTCTTATCCATTTCTACTTTTTTTTTGAACACTTTATAAGACAACATTTCTAAAACATCAAACATTTCCCTTATTCTCCTATCTAAAATTTCTTTAACCCCACTATCCCCTTCCCTTCCTGAGTTGCCCTTTATCCCTTGTCGGGCAACCACATCTCCCCTCTCCATTTGGATTTGCGAATTCACTCGCAAGCGTCAACTGATTTCGCAATGACCATATCTCCTCCCCACCCAGCCCCCCCAGAAAAGATTTCAATTTTCATATACAACAAAGGTCACTCTCTTAATTCCCTCCTTACTTCCTCTCTTCCCTTTCTTTCCCTTATTAATTCTTATCTATACTCCATATATTTTCTTTTAAATACACATACACACATGTTTGTGGTCATTTTTGCTCTCGTTACATGTCTTCATCTCTCTGTCTGTTTTGTAGTTGTTCTGCAAATTTTCGTACTTCTTCCGGATCCGAGAATAGTCTGCTTTGCTGCCCTGGAATAACTATTTTAAGTACCACTGGGTACTATAGCATAAATTTATATCCTTTTTTCCATAGGATCACTTTTGCTGTATTAAACTCCTTCCTCTTCTTCAGGAGTTCAAAACTTATATCTGGATAGAAAAAAAATTTTTGACCTTTGTATTCCAGTGGCTTTTTGTCTTCTCTTATTTTCTTCATTGGTTTCTCCAATATATTTTCTCTTGTTGTATATCTTAGGAACTTTACCAAAATGGATCTTGGTTTTTGTTGTGGTTGTGGTTTAGGGGCTAATGTTCTGTGTGCCCTTTCTATTTCCATTTCTTCCTGTAATTCTGGTCTTCCTAGGACCCTGGGGATCCAATCTTTTATAAATTCTCTCATATTCTTGCCTTCTTCATCTTCCTTAAGGCCCACTATCTTTATATTATTTCTTCTATTATAATTTTCCATTATATCTATCTTCTGAGCTAACAGCTCTTGTATCTCTTTAACTTTTTTATTAGATTCTTCTAATTTCTTTTTTAAGTCATTTACTTCCATTTCTATGGCTGTTTCTCGTTCTTCCACCTTGTCCACTCTTTTTTCTATATCTGACATGACCATCTCTAATCTATTCATTTTTTCTTCTGTACTTTTTATTCTCCTTTTTATTTCACTAAATTCTTGTGATTGCCATTCTTTTATTGATTCCATATATTCTTTAAAAAAAATATCCATTGCCTTGCCCTTCCCTTCATCTTCCATTTCTCTGTGTTCTTCTTCTTCTTCTTCTTCTTCTGGGTTGGTCATCTGTTGTTTCCTTGATTTCTTTTTACTCTCTTTCTTGTTCTCGTTGTTTTCTATGTTCTCTTCTTGTTGTTGTGCTGCGGCTGTCATTCTCAGCTGTGGAGATCGACTCCTCAGCTGGTCCCCCCTCCCGTCAGTGTTTTTTTTTTGTCTTGCGTGGTTGCGCACTTTTGCTTGGCTCCACAAGCCATTTTTGTAGTCCCGAGCTCGGGACTTCGACTGACCTGAGGGAGCGGGCTTCTCTCTCCACAGTGGGCCTCCTCGGACAGGTAAGGCCTTCACCTTCTTCTTCCGATGTCTTTTCTTCTTCTCTTCTTCCTGTTGCTTTCGACTTTTCTTTCTTCATTGCCATTTTCTTCCCACCTTTACTTTCACTTTATTTTAATTTTCGTGTTTGTGCCTTTGTGTTTTCTCTGTTTTTTTAAACATTTCCAGAGAGGGCTGGAGTTCCCCGACCGGCCACTACTCCATCACATGACTCCCTGTAGGCCGAGATTGATAGGCATCTGAATAGTCAGGGTATTAAAGGTTACAAGGAGAAGACAGGGGAGTGGGGCTGAATGGGAGAATGGATCAGTTCATGCCAGAGTGGATGAGCCGAATGGCTGCATTCCGCTCCTATATCTTGCGGGTCTCCCAAAATACAACCTCTCAAAATTAGAAATAGAACACCACAGGACATGATCTGGCCTTTGGGCCCACATGTCTGTGTTGAATACAGTAAAACTCCTGTTATTCAGAATTCAAACAACCTGCAAAAATTTGGAGGAAAATAAATTTTTTAAAATTGCAGAAAAATGCATAAAAGTACAAGTAAAAAAAAACTTAATTATAAAATTGTAAATTGCTCTCTGAAATAACACATAAATCTTTGGTGAAGATGGGAGCAAATATTCAGGCAGCGGAGTGCCCTGCTCATCTTTTGCTCATAGCAGCTGTTTGAATAAAGTTGTATGGAGCGCCAATGGTGTCACCCGGGATGAAGAGCTGATTGATGCCACTCGTTGCTGGGGTGACTCTCTTAAAGTGTCTCCTTATCCCTGCTTAGTAAGAGTTACCTGGTCAGAGACTTCATTTGTAAACTTGGAGGAGGGAGGATTAATTATCTATGATATTGTTTGTCTTTCGGGAGGCTCTGTGGAGTGTAGGAATCTGCATATGCAGTGACGGTTAAATGTTTTCAAAGAATGTGACTGGGGAAAAAAGTAAAATGCTTTAAGGTTTATGTATTCAAGCAAGTGTAAATACAAGAAAGCATTTTGGTCATTTAAACTGTTTATTCTTACTGCAGGTATATTAGTTAGGCATTGTAAGAATAAGTCTCAAGCGAACAGAAAATACTTATCTGGCATCAACAATCCCAATAGTTTCACTGTATAATCTCAAAATAAAGCTAAAACTCTGCCTCTTGCACCTGATAGCTATCCATCAATCTCCTTCATATTCCTCTTAAATGTGACTGTTGTATCTGCTTGTACTAATAATTCCTAATAATTCATTCCAGACACCTACCATTCTGTGTAAAAATATTTGCCCCGCACATCACTTTTAAACTTGCTCCCCCTCGCCTTGCCCTGGGGATCAGATTCTGAATGTTCTCCATATGATGGATTGGGGAGCATGCCTTATCAGGAAAGGATGAGTGAACTTGGTCCTTTCTCTTTGGAGTGATGGAGGATGAGAGGTGACCTGATAGAGGTGTGAAACATTGATCATGTGGATGGCCAGAAGTTTTTTCGCAGGGTTAAAATGGCTAACACGAAGGGGTATAGATTTAAGGTGCTTGGGAGTATATATGGGGGGGATATAAGAAGAAATTTTTTACACAGAGTACTGGGTGCATGAAACACACTGATGGTGGAGGGAGATATAATTGGATCTTTTAAGAGACAATTAGAAACTGAGCAAAAATGGAAGGTTATGCAGTAGGGAAATTCTAGAAGTGTTTTGTTCTGTGCTGTAGATTTCAATGTTCTGTAGTTTTATACACCACTATCAGGTCTCCCCTCTGTCTCCTTTTGTCCAAGGTTTGTCCTATATTTCATCCCCATCTATCATCCCCACTGAACCAGGCAATATTCTGGTAATTATATTCTGTGCCAAAGCATCACACCCTCACTGTAATGGGAGGACCAGAATTGCACACAGTATTCCAAGTGCAATGTGATGTCCTTACTTTTATAACCTGCCTAATGAAGCCAGCATACTACATGTGTTCTTTGCTATTCCCATCTACTTGCATGACCATTTTAATGGGCTATGAACCTGGCCTTCTAGATCTATTATGTATTCCCCTTACATTTGTCCTCCCAAAATGCAACACTTCACAATTGTCCAGATTAAATTCCACCTGCCATTTCTGAGTCTATTGTCTGTAACTGATCCATATCCTATTATTTTTTTAAGTAGCCTTCTACATTGTCCACAAGTCCACTAAATCTTAGTGTTGTACACACACACGCACACACACACACACACACACACACACACACACACACACACACACACACACACACAGATATATATATATATATATATATATATATATGTATGTATGTATTGAGAGGTCCCAACACTGATCCCTGTAGAATTCCATGGTCATGGACCTCCAGCTAGAATACCAACCTTTCACTACAAACTTCATTCCCCTCTGGCCAGTCATTTCTGAATCCAAACTATCAATTTACCATGTATCCAAATATCTAGCCTTCTGGACCAGCCTAACATGAGGGAAACAGGTGAGGCAACTAGTGAAGAGGAAGAAGGAAGCATACATTAGATATAGGAAGCAGGAAACAGGAAGGGCTCATGAGAAATGTATGGTGGCAGGAAGGAGCTTAAAGAAAGGACTATAGGAGAGAGCTAAATGAGAAGGCATTGGCATGTAGGATTAACAAGAACCCCAATGTGTTCTATATGAAGAGCAGAAGTATGATGGAGGTCTTTAAGATGATGAGAAGCATTGATCGTGTAGACAGTCAGAGGCATTTTCCCAGGGCTGAAATGGTTGCCATGAGAACATGGGTTTAAAGTGCTGGGAAGTAGGTACAGAGGAGATGTCAGGGGTAAGTATTTTACACAGACAGTGGTGGGTGCATGGAATGGGCTGCCGGCAACGATAGTGGAGGAGGTTATGTTAGGATCCTTTAAGAGACTTTTGGATAGGTACATGGAGGTTAGAAAAATAGAGAGCTATGAAAAAGCTGAGTTTTTTCTAAGTTAGGGGCATGTTTATCACAAATTTGTAGGCCGAAGGGCTGTACTGTGCTGTAACTTTTCTATGTTTTTTCTATGATGAGAATGGAGGTGGGACACTAAAGGATAAAGGAGGCAACATGTGCCTGGAGGTGGAAGAGGTTGGGGAGATCCTAAATGAATACTTTGCTTCAGTATTCACAAGAGAAAAGGAGCTTGTTCAGGGTGAGGTCAAAATAGAATAGACCCATGTGCTGGATAATGTGGAGATTAAGGAACAGGGAGTATTGGAACTTCTTTAAAATATCAAGATTGATAAGTCCCTGGGGCTGGACACAATATACCCCAGGTTGCTGTGAGAAGTGAGAGAAGAGATAGCTGGGGCAGTAGCTATGATCTTTGATCCTCTTTGGCTGTTCGGGAGGTGCTGGAGGATTGGAGAATAGCAAATGTCCCCTTGTTTTGTGCAGGCTGCACCAAAGGAAAACACAGGCACAATACTGTTTGGAGCAACACAGCTTTATTCTACTCACGTAAAGATCTAGTTGGCTGCTAGCTGCTTGCAGGAGTGATCCCGGGGGGGGGGGGGAGAGAGAGAGAGAGCACATGGTCGGGACCTCGGCTTTATACCATGGACCCTCTGGGCCCACCTTTATACCATGGTTGGATGTCATTAGGCCGGGTGCCGTGTCTCTAGGCCACCTGTTGATCGAGTGATGTACTGCAGCGTATCATCACGTTTAAAAAAAGTAATAGGGAGAATCCTGGGAATTGTAGACAAGTGAATCTTACATCAGTGATGCATAAAGTATTGGAGGGGATTCTTAAGGATCAGATCTATGAGCATTTAGAGAAATACAGTCTACTCAAGAATAGCCAGTATGGCTTTGTGAAGGGAAGACCATGCCTCATGCGCTTAATTGGATTTTTTTGAGGAGGTAACAAAAGAAATTGATGAGGGTAGAGCAGTAGAATGATCTACATAGACTTAAGCAAGCCATTTAATAAGGTCCCCATCGAGAGACTCATCCAGAAAGTCATGAGGCATGGGATCAATGGGATCTTGGCTACATGGATAAAAAATGGGCTTGCAGGAAGAAAGCAGAGAGTAGTAGTGGAAGGAAAATATTCTCCCTGGAGGTCAGTGACTAGTGGAATGCCACAAGTATCTGTTGTGGGACCGTTGCTCTTTGTGATTTTTAAAAAATATAAATGACCTGATGAAGAGATGGAAGGATGGGTCAGTAAGTTTGTGGATGATATGAAGGTTGGGGGAGTTATGAATGAAGCTGAAGGTTGTCGAAGGTTACAAGAGGGTAGAAAAGTGGCTGATGGATTTCAATCAGGATAAATGTGAGGTGATGCATTTTGGAAGGACAAACAAGAAGGCTGAGTACAGGGTTAATGGTCAGTTACTTTAGAGTGTGGATGAACAGTGGGATCTTGGGGTCCAAATCCATACATCCCTCAAGGTTGCCACAAAGGTTGATAGGATAGTTAAGAAGGCCTTTGTGTTGCTGGGCTTCATTAATGGGGGAATTGAGCTCAAGAGTAGAGGTAATGTTGCAACACTACAAATCTCTGGTATTGTGTTCAGTTCTGGTCACCTCATTATGGAAGCTATAGAGAGGATGTAGAGGAGATTTACCAGGATGTTGCCTGGGTTGGAAAATTAGCCGAATGAGGCAAGGTTAGGAGAACTGTGACTTTTCTTATTGAGTGTAGAAGGATGAGAGGAGACGAGGTAAAGATCTACAAGATTATGAGAGGTATAGATAGGTGGACAGCCAGTACTTGTTTCCCAAGGCAGGATCACCAAAGACCGGAGGACATATGTACAAAGTTAAGGAAGGGAAGCTTACAGGTAGAATCATGGGTAAGTTTTTTGTGCAAAGACTTGTGTGTGCCAGGGATGGTGGTGGTGGAGGTTGAAACATTAGGGGCATTTAAGAGACTCTTAGGCACATGGCTGAAAGAAAAATAAAGGGTTATGGGGTAGAGTGCGTTTAGTACTTTTTTTTGAGGAATATATGGGTCGGCACAACATCAAAGGCTGATGGGTCTGTAATGTTATTTGTTTTATATTCTAAATGCAACATTCACCTTCTTAGCATTGTCAACTTTATTTGTCACCTCCTCAAAAAACTGCAATCAGATTTCTAGGACACAAAACCACACTGATGTCCTTAATCTGATCACGTTCTTCCAAATCTGCATTAATCCTATCCCAAAATATCCTTTCCAAAAGTTTCCCTGTCACTGACGTGAGGCTCACTGGCTTAGAATTGCCTAATTTATCCCTTCTTCCCTCTTGAACAATAATACATTAACTACTATCCAGTCCTCTGTTACCTCTCCTGTTGCTAATGAGGATATAAGTATCTTTGTCAAGGTCCCAGCAATCTCCTTCCATGCCTTTTTCAGAAACCTGTGATATTAATGCTCTTCAAAAGACCCAGCACAATTTCTATTATGATCTCAAAATGCCTGTAACATTTGAATTATTCCTATGATGTTCCCTATCACTATCCAAGTCCTTCTCCCTGGTGAATACCATTGCAAGGTATTCATTTATTACTTCACCCTTTTCCTCTGGATCCAAACATAAATTTCCTCTTTTGTCTGTGAGTGGTCCTGTTTCTTCCTTCATCATCCTCTTGTTTTTAATGCAAATTTAAAATGCCTTAGGATTCTCTTTAATCCTGCTTGCAGAGGATATATCATAGCCCCTTTTGACTAGATTTATGACCTCTTGTCATCCAACTGGCATGATTCAGTGAGGAGGAAGGACAGGGATACCTCTTATCTTGCTATCTAAATCCTTCTTGCTTACTGGAATTTGCTGGTCCTGGACTCTCATTAGCTGTTCCTTAAACAATACCAAAATGTCAGTTGTAGGCTTTCCTAATAACAGTTGCACTCAACTAACTTCTCCTAGTTCCTGCCTAATATGTTATAATTTGCTCTCCTGCAATTTAGTTTTAATCTCATTAGTTCCATGCTTCTCCTTATTCATAAATTAAAGAATTGTGATTACTGTTCCCAAAATTCTCTAACACTGAAACTCTGATTACCTGGCCAAGCTCATTTCCCAAAATAAGGTCTACTTTGCCCAGATTAATGCATATGATAAACAGTTGGAGAGTCGACACTGATCCCTGCGACACACAACTGGTTACAGGTCTCCATTGTGAAAAACATTCCTCATTTATCATCCTTTGCCTCCTTTCACCAAACCAATTTTGCATTCAATTGACTAACTCAACTTGGATCCCAAACAATCTGAACTGCTCCAATAGCCTATTATGTGGAACCTGGTCAAAGGTTCCTTTTATTGTCATCTAATAATTCACTAAAGATGTAATATATATGATATACTTCAACTTTTGTGTGCCAAAAGGCAAATAAAAAGTCTCCATGAGCATTGCCTGGCACCTCTAACGATAGGAGAAAGCGAAGCAAAAGAGTGTCCATTCAGAGTCACCAAGTGTCCGTGGATTCACCTCCAGCGCCCCTGCACCCTTTGCATCTGCACAGACTCCAGTTCAAACCACTAGCAATTTGAGCTCCAGATCTAAACCTCCAATATGTTTAGGAATCTTCGTGCCAAAACCCCTTTAGGAGCCCTTCTTGCTCTCACCACCCTCTCGAATCCCAGTACCCATGAATCAGACTCCAGTAGCCTGCATTCTGTGTGAGTCCTTCAGCCACTGCAGTGGTTACCTTTATTGTAGGTTTCTCTCCTATGCCAAAGGTCTTGCTGAAGTCTGTATGGACAATGTGTACTGCTCTGACTTCATCAATCCCTGTTTTGTTATTTCTTCAAAAAATTCAATCAAATTTATAAGACGTTAGATCGTATAAATAAAGCCATGGTCACTACCCCTAATCAGTCCTGGTCTTTAGAAGTGCAGAAAATCCTGTCTCTCAGAATCCACCACTGATGTTAGGTTCACTGGCCTGTTGTTCCCTGGAAGGGAACCTCTTTAAATTTTCCTCTACCTCACCTTAAATGCATGACTTGCTAGTTTGTTAGATTTTTACCATATCATTGCCTCTCATAATTTTATAAATTTCTAACAGGTCATCCTTCAGCCTCCGATGTTTCAGAGAAAACACGTCTGTCACAATAATGGCACAATATTAGCCACCCTACAGTCTTCCGGTATATCTCCCATTGTTAAGGAAGATACAAAAATCTTTGCCTGAGCAATATTTTACCTTTCTGCTCACATTATTGACATCACATGGTATGACATGACACACTGAAAGTAGAGGGGAACCAATATACTCACAAGGAGTTTTGTGGGAAGATTAAAACATGAGCAGCAAAGGGGCTAGAACCAGAGCAATAGGACATCAAGTGGAAGAGTTGAAGAGATGGCAGGTGTTATGGCCAGTAACCTGTAAGAAAGGACAGGAGGTGGCAGATGAAAGAACACAGTGAGACTGATAGGCTAAAATGTGTTTGTTTTAATGCAAAGTGTTGTGGATAAGGCAGAGGAAGTTGGAATAATGGTGTTCTAGCCATTACAAAGACTTAGCTATAAGTGGGACAGGGCTGGCAGCTCAATATTCATGAGTTTTGATGCTTTAGATAGAAGAGAGAGGGAATTAAAAGAAGTGGAAGGGTTGTATTACTATCAGTGTTTTGGCTGCACTTATAGAGAATGTAATGGGGTGCTCCATTGAAGCAGTATGGGTGGAGATTAAAAAAAAGGGTATTCACTCTGGTGAGGTTATATTTTAAGCCTTCTAATAGTCACTGAGAGAAAAGGACAGATATATAGACAGATGAGGGAAAGGTGTAAAGATAGTTATGAATAAGGATAATCCTCAAACTTGTGGGAAAATACTAAACTGCAAAAGGGCAAATTATGACCTTATTAGGCAGGATCTTGGGGGAGTTCATTGGATGCAGCTGCTGTCGCACAAGTCTGCAACTGACATTTGGGAAGTTTTTAAGGATCAGTGCATGAGAATCCCGATGGAATGCTTCAGTAATGAGGAAGGACAAGAATGGCTAGGTAAGAGCATGTTTGATTACAAGAGGTCATGATTCTCAACAAAAAAGAAAAAGAGAACATGTATAAGGTTTAGAAAGCTAGAATTGGACTGAGCCCTGGAAGAATCTAAGGATTGCATGAAAAATTTCAAATAGGGCATTGGAAACGTTAAAAGGAGACACAAAAAGTTTATACCTGTATTAAAAAAGTGTGACTAGGAAAAGGATAGGTGTGCTCAAGGGCAATGGGGAGGGGGAATTTATGCTTGATGTTAGAGGAAGAGATTCTATATGAGTATTTTGCATTGATATTCACCAAAGACATGGAAGACAGCGATAGGGAGCATAGTGTGGGAAATGCTAATGTTTTGGAATGTTTTGAGATCAAGAAGACGTATCCCAGGATATTGAAAGAGGAAGAGATTGCTGGGGCCATGATGAAGATCTTTCTAACCTCACTAGCAACAGGAGAGTAGCCTTTGTTCAAGAAAAGAAATAGTGGTTATTCGTGAAATTGGAGGCCGGTGAGCCTCATATCAGTAATAGGAAAATTATTGGAGAGGATACTTAGAGATAGGATTTATGCACATTTGGAAGGGGGTAGTCAGCATGGCTTTGTCCAGGACAGATCTTGTCTTTCAAGTGTTTTTTTTAAGGTGACAGGTGGATGACAAGGGTAGGACAATGGATATTGTCTACATAGATTTTGATAGATTCTCATAGACTGATCCAGAAGATACGGATCCATGGAGAATTGGTGGTCTGGATTCAGAATGGGCTGGCCCATTCAATAACAAAGATAGTGGTTATTCTGGCTGGAGATCCATAACCAGTGTGTTCCACAAGGAATGGTGTTGGTGAAAAGATAGGTGGATGGCTAAGTAAATTTTCAGATGACACTGAAATTGGTGGAGCTCTGTATTGTGCAGAAGACTATCAAGGAACAAAAGTAAAACACATAAGTCTGTAGACATTGTGGTTGAAGTAAATCCACAATGCTGGAAAAACTCAGCAGGTCAAACAGTGTACTTTATATAGCCAAAAATAAAGATATATAATCAATCCCTTTCCTCCCCTTGAGCCCTTGAAGGGGTCAAGCATCCCTTCCCATTCCCCTTGTCTTCTTTCCCTCAGCTCTCCAACCCTTTCCCTCTCTATTGACAGAGCCATCCCTCCTCCTCTTGCTTGCTACTGCAACATCCCTCCCTTATCCACCTGTTACCTCCTGCCTTTGGGACTGTGCTCCTTGTGGCACTATCACCACCCGCAGACACGAAGCAAGTAGTCAAAGACTTTATTAACCAGAAAACATTGGCATGCCTCTTACATGCTGCTGGCTCATGTCCAAGGCTGGTATGGAGGGAGGAAACTTGGGCAGCATTTATTTGGGATTTTAAAGGGAGGAGCTACAGGGATGGAAGGCAGACCAGCCTGCCCAGTCCAGCGAGGTCATGCCTGCAATACAGTGTTCCACCACATTCATCCCTTTTTTTAGATGAAACTTGGCGGGGTGAAGCGGGGAAATGTCCATCAGCACTGATCGTGTAGTCCATAACAGTTCAAAAATTCAGCCAATCTGGTGGTTTTATCTGGTGTTGCGTACGCCGCAGCACCGGCTGTGTCATCAGTTCCTGCGGAACGGTAGCTTGTTTGGCAGGCTGAGTGCTGGAGGGCTGAACTGTGTCTGTGTCACAAGGGGGTTGGGAAACTTGATTTGTAAGGTAGCCTGAGAGGCTGTGGTAGTAAATTCACTTTATTGCTTTTCGGGGTGATCCCTGGGAATGACTGATCGCTGACAAGAGCTACTGGGTGCATCTCCCGTGCCGAAGCTCCTGCTCAAGTCAGATCCTGGATGGACACTGTGTCATCCCGTCTGACTGGGTACCATACCAAGTCATTTCTGTAGGTTAACATGCAGGAGATGCACTTTCTTGACCAGTGGGTCCTAGCATGCTTACAGAGAAGCACCGGCCCTGGGGTCATCAGCCAGACTGGCAGCATGGTTTCCAACGCCAACCTCAGAGGAAAGAACAATTTTTCATGTGGGGTGGCTTTAGACTCAGTGCAGTCGGAACCTGGTGGCAGGCAGCGCTTCTGAAGGACCTCTTGCCACTGGGATTTGGGCATCCCTTTCAAGTTTTTTTTATTTATAACTTTTTATTTTTCACACTGTGAACCATATCAACCAAAATATGTACAAACGTTTCACATTAAATTTACACAGTGGCATTTTCTCCCTTTTTTCCCCCTTTCCCTCCCTCCCCTCTTCCCACCCCCCTCCAAAACCCATAAATATTCAACATATACAAAACAGTAAAACCATAAAACAATATCTTCACACAAAGGAAAATAAACAAGAAAAATGAGCCATCTATTTGTTACACACTGAATCTAGTCATTTTGTCTTCTTATCATTTTCATTTTAGGTGATGGAGGTCTTCGGCAAGTTCTCTCTGTTATGTTACATGTATAGTTCCCAAATTTATTCAAACAATGTGACTTTATTTTTTAAATTATATGTTATTTTTTCCATTGGAATACATTTATTCATTTCCATGTACCATTGCTGTATTCTCATGCTCTCTTCCATTTTCCAAGTTGACATTATACATTTTTTTTGCTACTGCTAAGGCTATCATAATGAATTTTTTTTGCACTTTATCTAATTTGAGGCCTAATTCTTTACTTCTTATGTTACTTAAAAGAAATATCTCTGGATTTTTTTGGTATGTTATTTTTTGTAATTTTATTTAATAACTGATTTAGTTTTTCCCAAAATGTATTCACTTTTGTACATGCCCAAATTGCATGTACTGTTGTTCCCATTTCCTTCTTACAGCGAAAACATCTATCCGATAATGTTGAATCCCATTCTTTTAATTATTGAGGAGTGATATATACCCTGTGTAACCAATTATACTGTATCATGCGTAACCTTGTGTTTATTGTATTCTTCATAGTTCCAGAACATATCTTTTCCCAAACTTCATTTTCTATCTTTATGTTTAAATCCTTTTCCCACTTCTGTTTAGGTTTATAGTTAATTCATCATTTTCCTTATCTTGCATCTTAATTACATATTCGATATAAATCTTTTAATTATCATTGTGTCTGTAATCAGATATTCAAAGCTGCTTCCTTCAGGTAATCTCAGTTTGTTTCCCAATTTATCCTTTAAATAAGCTTTCAATTGATGATATGCAAACATTGTATCATGAGTTATTCCATATTTGTACTTTAACTGTTCAAATGTTAATAAATTATTTCCCAAAAAACAATTTTCTATTCTTTTGATTCATTTTCTCTCCCATTCTCTAAAGGAAAGATTATCTATTGTAAGAGGGATTAGTGGAATTTGCGTCAATAACAATTTTGGTATTTGGTAATTCGTTTTTTTCATTTCTAAGTGGATCTTCTTCCATGTATTAAGTAAATGACGCAATACTGGTGAGCTTTTATATTGCACCAACTTATCGTCCCACTTATAAAGTATATATGTTCCGGTACATTCTCCCCCATTTTATTTAGTTCTATCTTAGTCCAGTCTGGTTTTTCCCTTGTCTGGTAAAAATCTGATAAATATCTTAATTGTGTGGCTCTATAATAATTTCTAAAGTTTGGTAACTGCAAACTACCTTGGTTATACCTCTCCGTTAATTTATCTAACACTACCCTTGGTTTCCTCCCTTTCCACAAGAATTTCCTTATTATTCTCTTTAGTTCATTAAAAAAAATTCTGTTAAGAGAATTGGTAACGTTTGAAATAAGTATTGTATCTTTGGGAACACATTCATTTTAATGGAGTTTACCCTCCCTATCAACGTTAGCGTTAATTCTTTCCAATGTTCTAAGTCTTCCTGCAATTTCTTTATTAGTGGCTGATAATTTAGTTTGTATAAGTGGCTTAAGTTATTATCTAACCTGATACGTAGGTATCAGATTGCTTGTGCTTGCCATTTAAATGGTGATTCTTTTTTAAATACTGTATAATCTGCATTACTCATTGGCATCACTTCACTTTTATTTGCGTTGATCTTGTACCCCGATATTTCTTCAATTTCTTATGTAATTCTTTTTTTGATATCTCTGGTTCTGTTAGGAATACTATGATGTCATCTGCAAATAAGCTGATTTTATACTCCTCCTTTATTTTTATCCCTTTTATTTTATTTTATTTTCTATTCTTATCAGTTCTGCCAAAGGTTCTATTGCTAAGGCAAACAATGAGGGGGATAAATGGACATCCCTGTCTAGTTGACCTACTTAATTTAAATTGATTCGATACATATCCATTTACTGCTACCTTCGCCAATGGTCCATTATACAATGCTTTAATCCAATTTATATATTTTTCTTGTAGATTGAACCTCTGTAATACTTTAAAAAAAATAGTTCCATTCTACTCTGTCAAAGGCTTTTTCTGCGTCTTCAGCAACAACACTGTTGGTTTCTTATTTCCTTGAACTGTATGAATTAGATTAATAAGTTTACAGACATTATTTGCTGTTTGTCTTTTCTTAATAAATCCAGTTTGATCTTGTTTTACTATTTTTGGTACACAATCGGCCAATCTGTTTGCTAATAATTTTGCTGTTATCTTATAATCTGAGTTAAATAGAGATATTGGTCTATATGATGCTGGAGTTAATAGATCCTTCCCCGTCTTTGGTATAACTGTAATTATTGCTGTCTTACATGAATCTGGCAAGTTTTGTGTTTCTTCTACCTGGTTCATTACTTCCAGGAGAGGAGGAATTAATAACTCTTTAAATGTTTTATAAAATTCTATTGGAAATCCATCCTCTCCTGGTGTTTTATTGTTCAGCTGCTTTTTTAATATAGGCATCCCTTTCAAATTGAGGGCCAATAAGACTGCCTACCAGATCGTGCCATTCTCCCTTTCCACCTGCCTGTTCCTGTGGGGGTTGTGGCTGGTGGTTCTACTTGTGGCTATGCCCTTGGAAAGGAAATACTGCCACAACTCCTCACTCATGGATGAGGACCCCTGATCACTGTGAACATAACTGGGGTATCTGAACATGTGAAGATGTTGCGGAGGACTTTAATGACCATGGATATGGTCATGTCTGGGCAAGGGATGGTGAATGGGAAGCATGAGTACTCGTCCACAATATTAGGGAAGTACACATTCTGATTTGTGGATGGGAGGGGCCCTTTGAAGTCCATACTGAAATGTTCAAAGGGGTGAGTATCCTTGATGAGCTGGGCTCTCTCCGGTTGGTAAAAATGTGGCTTGCAAGTTAGCTCTCTGACCTCCTCTACTGAATAGTAGAGGTCCTCATAAAATGGTAGAGCTTCGTGACCCCAGGATGGTGAGGCTATCGAGAAGGTTTGGACGTGGTCTACTTGTGCCCTGGCACTAGTTCCCCTGGACAGGGCATTGGGTGGCTCATTGAGCTGCCTGGCCAATACAAGATCTCATAATTATAGGTGGACAGTTCAATTCTCCTCCTCATGATCCTGTTCATTTTGATTTTCCCCCACTGTATATTATTAAACATAAAAGTGATAGATCACTGGTCTGTCAGCAGGGTGAACAGTCTGTTGGCCAAATAGTGTCTCCAGTGGCACACGGCCTCTAACAGAGGCTGTGACTTCTTCTCAATGGAGGAGTCCTGAGTTCAGGATCCTGGAGGGTTCGGAAGAAAAACGTCACTGGCCTGTCTGCTTGGTTCAGCATGACATCCAGGACGAAGTCAAAGGCATCGTTCTCCACATGGAATGGGACGTATTCATCAATGGAGTGCATCACTGCCTTGGCAATCTCGCCATTAATGCCTTCAAAAGATTTACAGGCTTCTGGCGATAGGGGGAAGGTGGTGGTTTTCACCAGGGGTGGGGCCTTGCTTGCATAAGTAATGATCCACTGGGCATAGTACGAGAAGAACCCCAGGCATCTTTTTAAAGCCTTGGGGTTCTTGGGCAAAGGAAGTTCCAGAAGGGGGCACATGTGCTTGGGGTCAGGGACAATGACACCATGCTCCACCACATACCCCAGGTGAGAGATTTAGCGTTGGCCAGGAACCTCTGCACATTCTTGTTGCATTCCTCCTGGTTCCAGCCACAGTTGGTGAAATAATTCAAATATGGATAGGTAGGTTTTAGTTTGTTGTCATCCACCATGCGATCCAATCTCACTTCTCACTCCTCCAAGTTCACTGCTATCCAGCAATTCTTATACTGTGCACAGAATTTAACATTTATGAATTTCACCAGGCTTTGGTGCTTGAAAGGTAAATGGTAACAGCACAAGAAAGTTCTTGTTGGTTTTCAGAGAGAGATTTGTTGCTTGTTGGACACGCGCAACTGATTCCTTCCAATCTTGCCGAAGAAACTTGTCCCATCAGGGTTTTCCAGATGATATCCTCTTTCTTTCAGGTCATCACTGAGTTCCTTTTTGTTTCCCTTATTTCAAGTGAAACATACAGCCAGGCATCTCCTCTTCTATGGACCACAAGGGCTTTGAACAGGCTGAACTAAGAACTCTCAACCTGTCTTCAAAATGGGGTTTTTCCACAAGCTTGCCAGCTTGTCCTGTTCCAGTCCCAGCTGCTGCTCCTGAACTGTAAAATAGAATTCTCTCTCTCTCTCTCTCCTCCCCTCTCTCTTTCTATCTCTCAGAGAAAGCTACAAGACCCTCTTAGAGCAGCAAACTTCACTCAGACTGTGGCACCAGACCCAATCTTCTGAATTCATTCATCTGTTACTTTCCAAAACAATAATTTATTACTCCACAGCATGTCCAATTAACACCGACTTGTGAAGTCCTTATAGGCACTCTTCAAAATTTTTGCAAAGGCACTCGGAGCCTGAACTGTCTGGCTTGAGCAAAGCTCTGGCATTTTAAATGAGATCTGTTTTGAAGTGTTTGTGTTTGTTTGTGACATGCACTTTAAAAAATCCTGCCACAATTTATCTCCTTTAAAACATGTTAAAAAAAACAATCTGTTACACTTTCCCCTACAAAGGAATTTTAACTCGAGTTAAAATTCAGTTATAGTTAAACTGATTTTACAATCACTAAAGAGATAACAATATACAATGTAACCCAATGTTGAGAGTATATATTTCTATACATGATCAATTTTAACATCTTGACAAACAATCTGCTATCACATTATTTGAACCTCTGCTATGATTATTTGCAGCTTATATAATTGCAATATTAAGCTCCAGTTTAACAATCTTCTCTTTTTATTCTTCATTTTATTGAAAAATACCAGGAGGATTGTGGTCAGTAAATATTACAATTGGTTCATGAGAGGTACAGAGATATACATCAAAATTCTGCAGAGCAAATATTATAGACAACAGTTCCTTCTCAATAGTGTAATAGTTCCTTTGATGAACATTGAATTTTTTTTGAAAATTAGGCAACTGGATGGTCAATTTCATCATGTTTTTGTAATAAAACTACACCTGCTGCTCCCTCACTGGCATCCACTGCTCAAGAAAATGGTCTGTCAAAGTCAGGAAATTTTAAAACAGGGTAATGGCATTGCATCTCCTTTAAATTTTCTAAAGCTGTCAGACAAACTTTAGTCCACACTAATTTCTCCCCTTTCTTCAAAAGATTGGTTAAAGGAAGAGCAACTTCAGCAAAAGTTCTGAAAAAAATCCTATAATATCATGCCATTCCTAAAAACCTTCTCACTGTTTTCTTGCCTTTTGCCTTAGCTTGAATAGGTGTAACTTTGACATGACCAACCACATGACCTAAGTATGTTGCAGTAGCATGCCCAAATTCACTTTTAGCTAAACTGACAGTTAAGTTTGCTTTGGATAATCTTGCAAATAAATTGTCTAATTCCCTCAGATGTTCTTCCCATGTGTCACTTTTTGGTGACTAAGTCATCAATATAGGCATCTGTATGTGTCAACCCTTGGATTACCGAATTAATCATCCTTTGGAATGTTGCAGGGGCATTTTTCATGCTGAAAGGTTATACTCATATAAACCAGATGGAGTAACAAAAGCTGAAATATTCTTTCCTCGTTCAATTAAAGGCACACACCAGTTACCCTTCAACAAATCCAACTTAGTAAGAAATTTAGCTTTCCCAATTTTATCAATACAGTCATCTATTCTCAGAATAAGTTAAGCATCTGTTTTAGTTACTGAATTAACCTTCCTGTAATCTGTAGAGAACCTGACAGTTTCATCTTGTTTAGGTACCAGAACACAAGGAGAACTCCAATCTGAGTTTGAAGATCTAATAATATAATTTTTCAACATATATTCCATCTCCCGATCCATGATTTTACTCTTCTGAATGTTTATTCTATATGGGTGTTGTTTTATGGGACTTGCCTCCTCCACATCCACATCATGATAAATCACTGACATCCTTTTTGGAACATTAGGAAACAAATGTACATATTTCAAAATTAATTCTTTCATCTGCATCTGTTCTTGTGATTTAAGATGGCCTAACTTTCCCTCCAAATTTTCCAATATTGGTGCGTTCGACAGGCGCACAGGAACCATGGTTTCTTTAAGGTTACCCTCACAAGATTCTGTTTCCATAATCTTATGATCCATAACTTCCTCAATCCTGTCAACAACTAACACCTCTGATACAGATTGTTCTCCACTACCCTTATCCTCATAATAAGGTTTCAATATATTTTTTATGTGACAAACCTGAATTGAATCCTTTGATCTGGAGTATTAACAACATAGCATCATTCAGTTTTGATTTAACTACGTACGGTCCAGAATATTTAGCTTTTAAAGGATTGTCATGTGTTGGGAACAAAATTAAAACTTTACTTCCTGTCTTAAAACTCCTCACTTGAGCTTTCCTGTCAAATGCTTCATTTTACCCTGAGTCATTTCTAAATTTTCTTAAGCCAAAGTCCACACTTTTTGTAACCTATCTTTAAATTTAGAAACATAATCCAGAAAGTCCAACTGCACATCCTCATTAACCCACTGTTCTTTTATCAACATTAAAGGTCCACTAACCTGATGTCCAAATACAATTTCAAAAGGGCCGAAACCTAATGAATCCTGCACAGGCTCCCTTGCTGAAAATAACAATAAATGAATACCTTCGTCCCAATCTTTTCCATTCTCCAGACAATAAATCTTCAACATATTTTTAAGAGTCGAAAGAAATCTTACCAAAGCTCTCTGAGTTTCAGGGTGGTACGCAAATAAGGTGATTTGTTTTATTCACAACTCATAAATCAACTGCTGAAACAAGACATAAAGTTAGATCCTTGATCACTCTGGATCTCTTTAGGTAATCCAAAAACTGTGCAAAATCTTTCCAAAGTCTTTACCACCATTTTGGCTTTAATATTCCTGAATGGTAGAGCCTCTGGAAATCTCGACACTGTACACATAATTGTTAACAAGTACTGATTCCCAGACTTAGTTTTAGCCAGGGGACCTACACAATCCACAATATCCCGAGTCAAAGGTTCCCTAACAACAGGAATAGGTTGCAATGAACCTGACAACCTGACAACCTGACAAAAGTGATATGTTTGGCAAACCAGGCCAGAAAAAGTGTCTCAAAATCTTTTTAATTGTTTTCTTTACACCAAGATGACTGCCCAAAGGTGTACTATGAGCTAGATTTAAAATTTCACCCTGGTAAATTCTTGGAATGACCACCCGATGAATCACCCCCTTCCCCCACCCCCCCCCCCCCCACTCTTCATTATCAGGAATATCAAGAGGTCTCCATTTCCTCATCAACAATTCACCCTTCAAGTAATATCCACAAGCCATTTCTTTTAATCTCCTGTTCACTTACTGTTTTGTCCCTTAAGTCAATAAGATCTGTATCTGTTCTTTGTTACTGAATTAACTCTTTCCTTGACAAAGAGAAACCTTTACTCTCACAATTAACCTGCTCTTTCAAGACTATTTCAGAAGTACTGGGCAAGTCTCTATCAACTGGATCTTCATCTGCCCTCATCATTTTCTTAGACAAAGACCATGTTACAGCACATGCAGGATATATCTTATAATCATGTTCAACCTCATCCTTAATAGGCCGATTTGTTAATCTCAAAATTGACCCAACTTTATCCTCTGCCAAATCATTCCCTCATAAAATTGAGACTCCCTGTGTGGGTAATTTTGAAATAATTCCTACTACAATGGGTTCTTTAACTAATTCTGAATTTAGCACTATGTTGTGAAGAGATACTGACTCTACCTCACCTCCAACACCTTTAATCAGTTGTCTCCCCTGTGTCAGTCCTTTGATTCACAGTAAAGCTGTGTTCTCGCACCAACCCTCTTTTCAATCTTCTTCAGCATGATGCTGAACCAAGCCATGAAAGACCCCAACAATGAAGACGCTGTTTACATCCGGTACCGCACGGATGGCAGTCTCTTCAATCTGAGGCGCCTGCAAGCTCACACCAAGACACAAGAGAAACTTGTCCGTGAACTACTCTTTGCAGATGATGCCGCTTTAGTTGCCCATTCAGAGCCAGCTCTTCAGCGCTTGACGTCCTGCTTTGCGGAAACTGCCAAAATATTTGGCCTGGAAGTCAGCCTGAAGAAAACTGAGGTCCTCCATCAGCCAGCTCCCCACCATGACTACCAGCCCCCCCACATCTCCATCGGGCACACAAAACTCAAAACGGTCAACCAGTTTACCTATCTCGGCTGCACCATTTCATCAGATGCAAGGATCGACAATGAGATAGACAACAGACTCGCCAAGGCAAATAGCGTCTTTGGAAGACTACACAAAAGAGTCTGGAAAAACCAACTGAAAAACCTCACAAAGATTAGCGTATACTCATACCCACACTCCTGTTCGGCTCCGAATCATGGGTCATCTACCGGCACCACCTACGGCTCCTAGAATGCTTCCACCAGCGTTGTCTCCGCTCCATCCTCAACATCCATTGGAGCGCTTACACCCCTAACGTCGAAGTACTCGAGATGGCAGAGGTCGACAGCATTGAGTCCACGCTGCTGAAGATCCAGCTGCGCTGGATGGGTCACGTCTCCAGAATGGAGGACCATCGCCTTCCCAAGATCCTGTTATATGGCGAGCTCTCCACTGGCCACCGTGACAGAGGTGCACCAAAGAAAAGGTACAAGGACTGCCTAAAGAAATCTCTTGGTGCCTGCCACATTGACCACCGCCAGTGGGCTGATAACGCCTCAAACCGTGCATCTTGGCGCCTCACAGTTTGGTGGGCAGCAACCTCCTTTGAAGAAGACCGCAGAGCCCACCTCACGAACAAAAGGCAAAGGAGGAAAAAACCTAACACCCAACCCCAACCAACCAATTTTCCCTTGCAACCGCTGCAATCGTGTCTGCCTGTCCCGCATCGGACTTGTCAGCCACAAACGAGCCTGCAGCTGACGTGGACTTTTTTACCCCCTCCATAAATCTTCGTCCGCGAAGCCAAGCCAAAGAAAACACTTCCCAACAACAATGACTGAGCAGCCCCAGTATCTCTAAGAATTTTAATTGGAATCTGTGATTCTCCCTCCTTTACTGAAACCAATCCCACTGACAAAAAAGGTTTGAAAACATCCATAACACCCTTACTAGGTTTAGAACATGTGCCCTCCTTAAATGCAACTGTCTGAAAACACACTTCTGGTAAAACCTCTTTTTCTCGTCTTTTTTTTCAACACTAAACAATTCGCAATAACATGACCAGGTTTCTTACAAAAATGACATACAAGTCCAGAAATTCTGTCCTTTCCCACCTTAACTTCATCTTTTAATCTCCCCAGACTTAATTTCAGATTTACTAGTCTGCTTCACGTTAACCCTCTGAAGAGGCTTGCTAATCTGTTCCACATTAACCCCCTGAAAAGGCTTACCATTCTGAAATTTGTTTCTGTGAATCAGGGTTTATTCGTCCATTAACCTAGCTGTTGGCTGCCATGTCCCCTTGTCTTTCTCATCTAGGTATAATTTAATTTGGAACACACCTTTTAATTTCCTCAATTAATATTAATTCTCTCAATCTGTCAAAATCATTATTTATTCCTTTTGAGGTGTACCAGTGGTCAAAACACACAGGTTTTCCCAGAGCAAAATCCATATAAGATTGATTCTATCTTTTCACCAAACTCCTAAATTTTTGTCTATATGCTTCTGGAACCAACTCATAAGCTAGCAATACTGCTTGTTTAACAGTATGATAATTTCCACTTGCTCTGTCGCCAAACTAGAGTATTCAATTTGTGCTTTTCCCTTCAATACACTTTCAAGCATAAGAGGCCATTTTTCTATTGGCCACCTTGAGGTCTCAGCAATCTTTTCAAAAAGCTGAAAATATGTATCTATATCTCCTTCATCAAAAGGAGGAACTCGGTTTACCTCTCTACTAGCCAAAAACCTCTCCCCAGGAGTCACAGCCTCAATTGTTTTACCTCCCTCCATCTCAATTTTTAATTTCTCTAATTGAAACTGTCTTTCCCTTTCAATTTCCTCCCTCTGTTTTTCAGCTACCTCTAACTCCTATATCCTCTGTTTTTCAGCTTCCTCTGCCTCATTTTGTTGTTTCTGCAACTTAAAGTTCCATTTCTCTCTTTCTTCTTCCACCCTAAATTTCGCCAACTCCAATTGCAATTCAAGAGATCTATCCTCAGGAAAATTTTCTAAGTCTTTATCAACAAATTTTCTCTCACTGATATAATATTTCACTATAATCCTCTATATTTGTATTTTCCTCATCCAATGTTCAACTTCAGTCAGCTTTAATGCCTTAGAAATGACCATCAGTTCCCCTTTTCTCTTGCTCTGCAGCTCTGCAGACGATGGTTGTGACAAAAATGTACTGAAATCCATTGCTGCTGTTTTCCACACACAAGCTTTAAATTAGTAAATCAACGAGTAAATCATAAAAATTCCAAAAATTTAAGATCCCAAAACTCCAATTTTCAATCCGAAAAGTTAAGCCCCCAAAACCCAGCAGCAATAGAAATTCATCAAGACAAATGGTTACTTAAACAAAAGTTACTTTTAATTGTCTTTAAACATGAAAACAGGATCAAACTTTAACTAATTATTATTAATTTAACCTAACTTAACCCACGTGTATGTAATGTGTGTGTAAATTCAGAAAAGTTCTTTGATTCACAGTCCAATCTCACTTCTCATTTCTCCAAGTTCACTGGTTGCAGGCAATTCATACTGTGCACAGAATTTAACATTTATAAAGTTCACAGGCTTTGGTCCTTGAAAGTTAAATGATTACTACTCAGGAAGGTTCTTGTCAATTTTCAGAGAGAGATTTGTTGCTCGATGGACACCCACAATTGATTCCTTCTGATCAGCCACTTCAATGTCTTTCCGAAGAAACTTGCTTCATTAGGGTTTCCCAAATGATATCCTCTTCTTCTGCAGGTCACCACAGAGTTCCTTTTTGTTTCCCTTATTTCAAGTGAAACACTATACAGCAAGCCATCTCCTTTTGTATGGACCACAGGGGTTTTGAATAGGCTAAACTAAGAACTCACAATCTGTCTTCAAAATGGGGGTTTTCCACAAGCTTGTCATGTTCCAGTCCCAGCTGCTGTTGTTGAACTGTAGAACTGAATATCTCCCTCCTTCCCTCTCTCTTAGAGAAAACCACATGACCGTCTTAGAGCAGCAAACTGAACTCAGACTTTGGCACTGGACCCACTCTTCTGAGTTTGTTAATTTATTGCTTACCAAAACAATAATCCATTACTCCCACAACATGTCCAATTGACACCTACTTGTGAAGTCCTTATAGGCATTCTTCAACATTTTTTGCAAAGGCACTCGGATCTTGGACTGTCTGGCTTGAGATCTGTTTTGAAGTGTTTGTATTTGTTTGTGGCCTACATTTTTAAAAAAACCTGCCACAATTTATCTCTTTTAAAACATATTTATATACAATATAAAATATAACATAATCTGAAACATTTGCTATTCGTTTCTTTCTGCTATGCCCACTCAATACAGAGTTTTGTTTGCTTTAAATAGTGTTTTCAAGGACAACATCAGACTCTATGGTCAGTGGTCTTGGCTCGGAACATCCCCGGTTGCTCTCATTAGGTCTTTTACAATATCTCTTTGTATTTAACTAAGCAGGTGCAGTTACGTCTTTGTAGCTGAGCATACAGATTCAGTTACACTCTATCTTGCAGTTTTGAAAACATGATGTCTGGTTACTTTTCTTTGTCTGTTAATGCTAACAAACTTACATCAATTTATTTTTGACAACAGAAGCCCCCTAGTTCCCTTACATTTTCCTACTCTACCCTTCAACATTACTTCCTTTTTTCATTTCATGGTAACAACTACAATGTGGTGGGATCGGTACAGCTGATACAACAAGCATATAATATACATAAACAAATAAGAATCAAAACGATAATAATTACAATAAGATAATTCTTTAATAGTTCCACCATCAGGAGACCCTGAGCGAAGGTCATGCAGATCTGCACCGAATTTATTGAGCTTCGAGATTTCAAGCTTTATGTGCTCAGATAGAGAAGTAATATTTTCCAACTCATCTGGGATAGAAGGGCAATATTCCTGTCCAAGGCCATTCAATTTTATAATACAGTTTGTCGCATAGTCATCATCTTAGTATTGGCTGCCTTCATCTGATCCTTAACTTAACCAAAAGCCTAGCTGTTATAATCTCTAATTGTTCCAGAGAGGTGGCTAGATTAATAATTTCCCTTGAATTTCTGGCTGTTCCATACAAGGGAAAAGTGACCAGCCAGAATCTTTTGGATTCTGAAATGCCCCACCGGTAGCGAGACAGCATTCCCGGATAATACAGGTGATCCTTGCAGCAGATCAGATGGTCTTTTAAGTTAAAAACAAGGCAAAGATATGATACTAGGTAAGACATTTCCATTTCTTATTTATCTTTATAACATCACCCAAACCTTCACCAGGAAGCCAGAAATAAGCTCTCTTCCCACAAATCCATCTGGTACCATTGACTGGAGCTGGTGGATGTTTCCCTATATTTGCCAGTCAAGGAGATAGTGGGGTTGTCTCTGTTAAAGTCTGATTTTCTTT
The DNA here is from genome assembly GCF_036971445.1 of Narcine bancroftii. Taxonomy (NCBI): domain Eukaryota; kingdom Metazoa; phylum Chordata; class Chondrichthyes; order Torpediniformes; family Narcinidae; genus Narcine; species Narcine bancroftii. The sequence continues at coordinate 482,003,994 of NC_091469.1, read as the reverse complement.
ACATTTGCTGTACCCAACATTCATTGGGTTATTACAGTAGCATAAGATATGTACAACAGGTATGGACGGCAAATAAGTATGCCAAAGTATGATATGTTGGTGGGTATAATTACAGTCTAACCCACACATGTCAAACTCTGGCCCGCGGGATATAATTATATTTGGCCCGCAAGATCATATCAAAAATGTATTAGAGGTGGCCCGCTGGCCGCCGTGCCAGTATAGCACATGCACAGTAACCGCTGTGTCCCAGGGTGAGAGAGAGAGAAAAAAATCCTGGTCCTTGAAAAGTAATGGTGGGTGGTTTTATAAACAGGCTATCGTGTCCCCCCGCCCACCCCACCCCCCCCACCGCAACGTGGCCTGGCCGGTGTCAGGGGAAGCCAAGGCCGCTTCCCAGCACCCGGAACCCCAGCGGCACAGCGTTTCTTGGAGCTGCAGATGGAGTTGGGACGCCGGAGGGAAGATTGGGGCTCCCCACCGGGCGATGGGGGCGCCGGCCGCCCTGCGCCTTCCCACCGGACCAGCAGCGGGTGCCCGGAGTACACGTGGAGAGCGAGGCTGGTCGGGCAGGTAGGGTGGAACCCCCCGCCAATCTCGGGAGTGGCGTGGGCTGGATCGGGATTAGCCACACTCACCTGCTCCTCCACCGCTGACCGGGATCCCAGCGCGGTCCTGAGCGCGGAGACTGCCCTGGAAAAGTCCTGGGACACCAGCACGGAAAGAAAAGCAGGGTCCGTAGAACATTACAGATCAGAAACAGGCCCTTCGGCCCTTTGACCCTACCTCATGAAAACCCAACACTGGAGAAACTCAGCGGGTTAAACCGTATCCTTTATCCAGCAGAGAGGTACCTGACAATGTTTGGCCCTTGATCCCCCTCATCAATGTATGAGCGAAAGTCTGTGGTTCTCGTAAAAACACCAGAAGGAAGAAACTCAGCAGGTCAAAGGGGGTCCAGGAGAAACTCAGCAGGTCAAGGGGGGTCCGGCAGAAACTCAGCAGGTCAAGGGGGGTCCGGGAGAAACTCAGCAGGTCAAGGGGTGTCCGGCAGAAACTCAGCAGGTCAAGGGGGGTCCGGGAGAAACTCAGCAGGTCAAGAGGGGTCTGGGAGAAACTCAGCAGGTCAAGGGGGGTCCGGCAGAAACTCAGGGGGGTCTGACCTCGCCAGGACTGTTGCCCACTCCCCCTCCCTGCCGCAGGCTGACCCGCGACTCACAGTGACGGGGCCGCTGATCCGCCGAGATGCTGCCCTGCAGCGAGAGCCGATGCCCCCGCACTGTCGTTGTCCAACCCGATTGCCCGCAAACCCCGCCCTCCCGCACACAGGCCTGAGTAAGGATTATGAACTTTAATCTCAGGATAAAACGATCTTCCAATAGTTTCATGTCACAGTGATAAATATATTCCTGGTTAAAAATGGTCCTGCACCTGGATACAAGCTCATTAGGCATAAAACTTGAAAAGTGTGTAAATCAAAGGATATCTGTACCAATGGAAAAAGGGCATGGCAAATAACCCTGCTAGAGTTCATGCCCACAACCAGTCACCCATTTGATTGTTTCAGGAATCATGTTATTCTCCCACATTCTCAATAGCCCTCAGATTTTACTATTCGACAGCACACTAGCAACATTTGACAAATCCTCTATAGAGAAAGATTATTTATTGAATATTTTATTTCTCATTTGTTAATGCTTCTGGAAAGAGTTTATCCAAAACTATTATTAAACATTTATTTTAATAAGAAAAAGTTTAACATTACAGATGTTGAAAGAAGAGAAAACATGCAGATGTTGAAAATTTTCAATAAATATTTAGTTCGGCCCTCGACTTAGTCCAAGTTTTTAATTTTGGCCCTCCGTGAATTTGAGTTTGACACCCCTGGTCTAACCATTCCTCAAAACACTGACAGCCACAATCATTTGTATGTTTTGGTATTCCTCACACTGTCCTCGCTCAGAATCTCCTATTCAGTTGGAGAACGACTGCACTGAATATATTTCACTATTATTTAGGGCACCACAGAATATACATAGTGACTCCTTGATCAGATTGGGGTATAGATGCATAGACCTAACAAGCTGCTTGTGACACTTTTTCAGCATTATTTATGGCATAATGAAAGAAATATATTCTTTCTTAAGTTTACTGCAGTCTCTCCTCAGAGTTCAAAACCCCCAAAATTGTCAGTTTAAGCCACAACATTCTTATTTAATCGAAGGTTTACAGTTCGACAAATGAATCCAGCAAGATTGTCCTTCAATTTTTACAGCAGTTGATCTTATTAACAGCATTTAGTATAGTCCCTTCCAGCGAGGTGATAACTTTTTTTGATCCCAATTTTGCATTAGCACATAGTCTTCTGGCTGTCTCTGGGGCACCAGGATGCGTTCCGCCAGCTGCACTGTCAGTCGATCGAACTCCAGATCATTGTCGAGCCACCCGGGAACAGCAGGTCTGAGTGTGATGGTCCCTTCCCGTCTAAGGGTCCCTCGGTTAAACATGGCCACCACCATCCAAACTCATAGTGTCACACGTGGCAGTGACCTGCTGCCACAACCTCTTATTGAGTTGTAAACACTACTAGCTGCTCCTGCACATCCTTATCAATCATTTGTTTGGGATGCTTTCTCTGCAACCTGCTTGCAGCACCAAATGTATTGTACTGAAGGGTTCCTGAGGTGCAGTAGAAAGCAAGCTCCAAGACTCAAATCACAATACAATGATCTTTTATCAACCTACAGCGCAGCTCACTGGCTCTCCCACTACACACACACACATGCAAGCACTCGCACACTCCTGCTATCTCGCACCCAGACCGTGGGACCCGCCGGGGAAGGAAGGGGCTCAGTGCAGTGGGAGGCAAGAGGGGAGGATTCCTTCTGTGCTTCCCACGGGGATTTCACAGTCTCCCACTCTGTGGAATTCAGAGGACTATGGCTCTGCCCGGGTATCTCCGTACACTGGGATACCCTGTCTAGCCTTAGGGAACGTAATGTCCCATTACCTGCGATCCTCATGGACGGAGTCTGTGGTAGTGACCTCGATCTGGGCAGGAAGCATAAGCATTGCTATGTGGAGGGGAGGAAAAGAGCAAGAAACAGCCTGCTCAGACTTAAAGATGCCCTGCTCCGTTGAGCAGGACCCAATGAATGAATTTGAATTTCCCGCTCTGCAGAGCAGGGGCCAATGACCAGGGCCAACCAGTGGCAGTGCACACTCAGGCTTGTGGGTGGGTATGCACCTGGTTGCTGGTCAGTGGGGCGTGGCTTTCAGTAAAGGAGATCGCTGATTGGCCAGCGGTACATAGGGTAAAATTGTAACATATTAGAGGTCATGCATTTAAGGTGAGGAAGGGGAAAGTTTGAAGGAGATGTATGGGGGAAAACATGTTCAATAAAATGGTATGCGTCTTGAAGAGGTAGGGGTGGAAGCAGATGTGAGAGTTTATTATCCCAAGCTATCTACAGATGCATCAAAATTCTTACTTGTTGCAGCCACACTGGTAAGCAAGCTACCCCAATAGTGGTACAAATTGAATTACCACAATGAGCCAATAAAGAGATAATAAATATAAAAGATGTGATGTGCTGTGGTGCAGCAAACAAACACAAATCTTGAGAAGACTGTACTACAGGCGTTAATCAATATAAAGTTGAACACCAGGTCTGCATAGCCTCTGGTTCCACGTGCCTGACTGATATTAGGAAGGGGCTGGCTTGAGTCTTTCTATGGGCTGGTGATTGAGAGCCGGCATGGTGGGGTCAGCCTCCCAGCTTGCCTACCTGCAGGTACAATGGTTGACCCCTGCAGTAGGCTGGTGGGTGTGTAGCTATAGTAATGGTTTTAGCACCTTAAAAGGATAGTTTTATAAATGTTCACAGTTGCATTTGGTGCAAAATTGTGATGTTTCAGTGATGATTTATGTGAAGCTAAAGTGTCTTCGGTTGATGTTGCATTCCCCTCCTTTTCCCTTTAAAGATGGAAACAATGAGGTAGAGTTCCATGGGAACTATATGAAGTGCCCATTGTAAGTACATACAGTGAGATTCTAGTTATGTGTTCATGCAGTATCAGTCATGTTTAATTTAGTTATCACCTGAAATCTACAAATGGTGGTAGTCAATCAGAAAAATGAAGAAAGACTTTAAATTTCACCATATCTTTAAAACGTAATCTATATGCTGTAGTGGCCCACGCCTCAGTTGACACAGGAAATGGCTGTTGAATGCAGCAACCAGCAAAGCATTGTGCGGGCTGAAATGCCCGTTTCTATAGGCCATCGGCAGAAACAGGCCAGTCACTGCTGGTGGATCCTAGGGGGCCCATTCGGGGCCTGGGCATCCAAGGTAACCAATCAGCAGCTGGCGCTCTCAAGCCATGCCCTAGTGGCGGCACGGCTGAGCTGACTATAAAAGGCAGAGCTGCCACTGAATAAACTCAGTGTCGAATACACTCCATTGGTGTGTGTGTGTGTGTGTGTGTGTGTGTGTGTGTGTGTGTGTGTGTGTGTGTGTGTGTGTGTGTGTGTGTGTGTGTGTGTGTGTGTGTGACTTCTCCTGCAGATTTGAGCTACAGCCTTAGGGCTATAACCGAGAGCTATAAACTACCTGTAGCTGTAGCAACCTCGCTACAATGGTGACCCCAATTGGTCCAAATGGTGCTTTGGACCCAAAGATGGGAGAGCAACCTGCGATCAACACCGTACTATTCAAGCTGCCTGGCTTCTGGACGTCGCAACCACAGGTGTGGTTCTAGCAAGCCGAAGCTCAGTTTTCCATTCGACGGATCTTCGCCGATGACACGTGCTACTACCACTTGGTCAGCACCCTTGGTCAGGACACTGCAGCCGTGTCATTGACTTCCTCCAACAGCCCCAGAAACAAGTAAAGTATGTGGCCATCAAAGAGCTGTTAACCTGCACTTTTGGGCTCTCAAAGTGCAAGCACGCTGCCCGACTGTTGCATATCGATGGTTTGGGGGAGAGGGGCCCCTTCCACCCTCATGAGCAACATGCTTGCTCTCAACAATGGCCACACCTCCTGCCCGCTGATCCAGCAGATCTTCCTGGAGAGGCTGCCTGAGGACATCTGGCTGCTCATTGCGGAAGAAGACTTCAGTGACCCCAGGAAGGTGGCTGCCCGAGCAGACTTGCTATGGGCGGCGAAGAGGAACACCTGCACTTCGCTCGAGCAGGTGAAAGCACTGTGTCATCAGTGCCCGGCCAGGAAGACCATCACCTGACCGTCCTACCGACTGACCACCCGAACGCCACCGGTGAGCAGTGCCGTCGATGCCGCTCCCCCTGCGTGTTCCATGGAAACTCCCAGGCCGGCCGTCATTAATGGCTGTGACAACCAGCCAACTGCATAACCTGCTACACATTCAATAATCCGTGTTGGGCTGACATTTTTTGGTGGACACTGGGGAACAATACAGTAATATTCCCCCAACCAGCCTAGAGGCCCACTGCAGCAAAGTAGGCCTGGAGCTCCGACTGTTCCCACCTCAATGAAGCCACCATACCAGATATTCCATGCCCCAAATCCAAGACTTCACCATTAACCTGCAAAGGGAATGGATATTCTCAAAGGTGGACCTCATCAGGGGCTATCCCAAAAACCGCCATCATAACCCCCTTTAGATTGTTTGAATTTCTTTGCATATCCTTCGGGTTAAAAAATGTGGATCAGACCAGGATCTGCATTTTGCCATCGTCTCCCTCGACGACATTTTAATCCCCAGCCACATCTGCACAGAGCACGCCGCCCACTTAAAACAATTATTCTCCAGGCTGAGCGATTTTGGCCTAACCATCATCCTGGCCAAGTGCCAGTTTGGCTGAGAGACTATAGACTTCCTGGACCATCAATTGACCAACATGAAGCCAGACCATTACCCACTAAGATGGATGCTATTCGCTCTTTCCCCATGCCATCGACGGTGAAGGGACTACAAGAGTTTGCAGGTATGGTCAACTTTTATCACCGCTTCATACCTGCAGTGGCCCACATCATTAGCCCACTCTTTCCCCTCATGGCAGGACCCAGAAAAAACATACAATGAACCCAAGAGGCAACTGAGGCCTTCCAGCCCACCAAAAATGCCCTAGCCAATGCCAACCTCCTTGTACACCTGCAGGCAGAGGCCCCGACCGCCCTCTCGACAGAAGCTTCCAGCACAGGGTCCGGGAGTATACTTGAACAACTGGTGAATGGACAATGGCACCCGCTGATCTTTTTCAGTAAACACCTCAGGCCACCAGAGCTCTAGTACAGTGCCTTTGATAGAGAACTGTTAGCTTTATACCTAGCAATTTAGCACTTTCATTACTGCCTGGAGGGCAGGAAGTTCAAAATTTCCACAGACTACAAACCTCTTTCCTCTCCTCCTATAAGGTGTCAGATCCGTGGTCAGCCAGGCAACAGCAGCACCTGTCCTACATTTCCGAATTTACATCGGACATTAAACACATAGCTGGAAAATCCAACATGGTGGCTGATGCCCTATCTCATCCAGGTATCTTGGAAGTGCACGACCCTATCCCTGGCATTGACTACGCAGCCCTGGCTGATGCGCAGCAAGCAGACCCTGACATTCTGACGTACTGGACAGAGCTCACTGGCTTACAACTGGAGAATTTCCAGATTGCTCCCGGCAAACGCAAGCTGCTCTGCAGCACCCCAGCGGATAAATCTCGCCCTTTTATTCAGGCTGCATGAAAGAAGTGGGTTTTTGACTCGGTCCACAACTTGACTCAACCCGCCATCAGGACTACAGTCAAAATGGTGGCGAACAGGTATGTCTGGCACAGCCTCCACAATGAGGTCACCCTGTAGGTCAGGACTTATACTCAGTGCCAGTCATCCAAAATCCAGACTCATAACAAAGATCCACCACAGAGATTTGAGCCAGTATGTTGCCGCTTCAGCAATGTGCACATTGATATTATGGGGCCCCTTCCCATTTCTAGAGGCGCATGTTACCTTCTCACAATGCTCGACCAGATGGCCAGAGGTGCCAACCACCTCTGTTTCCCCGCCTCTGTTTCCCCACCTCTGTTTCCCCGCCTCTGTTTCACCACCTCTGTTTCACCACCTCTGTTTCCCCGCCTCTGTTTCACAATGCTCGACCAGATGGCCAGAGGTGGTGCCACTATCAGAGGCTTTCACAGAAGCACTTTACTCAACACTTGGGAAGCACGTATTGGGGCCCCTGAACATCTTACATCAGATGGGGGGGGCCCATTCACTTCCAGTCTGTGGACCTCCTTAGCCCATGAACTGGGGACTCAACTCCACCACACCATGGTGTATCACCCACAGGCCAACGGGTTGGTGGAGAGGTTCCACAGACACCTTAAGGAAGCCTTAATGGCATAGCTTACGTGACCTAACTGATGAACTTCCTTGGGTCCTGTTAGGCAATTGCACTTCACCCAAGGAGGACCTCAAGGTATCTTCTGGCGAGTTACCCCAAATTATACTGGGCAAATTCGTGACGGCACCTGAGGACTTAGGGGAGCTCCCGGTGACCACATTGTCCCACCTAGGTACTGTAATGGATAAATATTGGGAGCAATTTGGTAAAATTAGTGGGTTACATACATACACGCATTTTAAAACAGATCTTATGTGAAAGACTGAAGAATTCATATTCAGGAACATTGCAAAAACTATGGAGAATTTTATGCACATGTCACACGTAGGTACTAAAGGTCACACCTGGGTTTTGTTTATCTAAAACAACAGATGAGAGCATTCCTGTTGTTTGCTGAAGAAGGTTTTTGCAAGTGAGAGAGTTACATGGACTTCCTGGCAGTTGGGGGGAGGGAGGGAGGGAGGGAGGGAGGGGGAGAGAGAGAGAGAGAGAGAGAGAGAGAGAGAGAGAGAACGAGAACAAAAAATTCAAAGTGGTCTTGTGTTGATTGCAGAGAAAGGAACAACTGGCTTGGTCCGGATCCTTCTGGCTGCCTTTGGAATGTTCATGCTTTTTGAAATCCCAACATTCTAAACTGTCCTCCAGACTATGACATGCTCTGGGCCTTCTTCCACTCCACAGCACCACCCAGTGGTGGTTTATTATCCAAGTCCAGAAATTTTTAGATCATTTTCTGCACATGCTCAGTCCGTCTCCCACTTCACCTTGGCTCTCTAAGGCAAACTGTCACTTTTTAACATAAAACCACACAACACATAGGCCAATACACAACACAGAACTCTGTAACACCTCCCTTGCTAAAAAAAAATTGGTACACAAGAACACATTTTTAACAATTAATGGAAGTATTACATAAATAAAATAAACACTCCATTTCTTTTACAATAAGTATGTGATTAGATTCATATCTACCCAGATTAACATCTTGACAAACAATCTGCTATTACATTATCCATCCCCTTTATGTTTGTAATAATTAAATCATACTCTTGTCTCCAATTCAATAACCATCTATTCTAATTTTTAATTTTAGACAGAAAAACTAATGGATTATGATCAGTATACATTATTAATGGTTTTTGAGCAGTACAAATATACACATCAAAATGTTGCAACACTAAAATAAGCGCTAATAACTCCTTCTCAATGGTCGAGTAATTTTGTTGATGGTCGTTAAACTTTTTCGAGAAGTATGAAATAGGATGTTCTACTCCATCACCATCCTTCTTTTGTAACAGTACATCACCAACTACTTTTTCACTGGTGTCCACGGCTAAAAAGTATGGCTTTTCAAAGTCAGGGGATAAAATGACCTTTAACTTCAGAAACACTTCCTGGCATGCATCTGACTAGATACATTTTTCTTTCTTTCCAAGTAGTTTTGTTAATGGGAGTGCAATTTCTGCAAATTTTTTTACAAAATCTACAATAGTAACAAATCCTACCTAGAAATCTCCGAAGAGTTTTCTTATTACCAGGGATAGGGAATGCAGTGATAGCTAATACTTTCACTCCAACTGGTGCCACTGTCCCTGTCCTACCACAAAACCCAGATAAATTACAGTGGCATGTCCAAACTCACTCTTGTGCAAATTCACTGTGAGGTGTGCTTCCACCAGTCTCTGAAATAACTGCACTAATTCAAGCGTGTGATTTTCCAATGTATCCGTACTAATTACTAAATCATCGATTATAGGCTCCTGTGAGCTGAAAACCCTAAATTACTGCATTAATCATTCTCTGACATGTGGCAGGTGCATTTTTCATCCCGAAAGGCATAACATTATACTCATACAATCCCGAAGGTGTAAAAAATGCAGAAATCTCCCTGCCTTTCTCTGTCAAAGGAACACACCAGTATCCTTTTAAGAGTTCAATCTTTGTAAGAAACTTAGCCTTCTCCACCTTATCTATACAATAATCTATTCAGGGAATAGGGAACGCATCAGTCTTTGTCACCATGTTTACCTTTCAATAATTTGTACAAAACCTCATTGAGCCATCTGGCTTAGGCACCAGAACACAGGGTGAACTCCATTTTGAACTTGATTTTAGGATTATGTCATTTTTGAGCATATAATCCACCTCTTGATCCAACAATATGCTCTCTTCCTGAATAACACAGCAAGGATGCTGCTTAATAGGCTTAGCATCACCGACCTCCACATCATGACAAGCCACAGTAGTTCTTGGAATATATGGGAATATATCCTTAAATTTCATAAGTAATGTCTTCATTTCTTCCCTTTCTGATTTAGTCAAATGCATTAACATGGTGTCTAAGTTTTGCAAGACTATAGAATTTTCCAGCCTGTGTCTTATCACTTTCTGTGCTCCATGAGCTTCCACAAAACTTATCTCCTCCTTACTTTCCTCTATGACTAGCACCTTGGTTGGAATCCTAGTCCCCTCCTCAGTCCTTTTCTCAAAGTAAAGTTTAAGCATGTTCACGTGACAGACCTGTGTCTCTCTTCAACGATCAGGCGTCTCAATGACATAGGTGACTTGGTTAATTTTTGATTTCACTTTATATGATCCTGAAAACTGAGCTCTCAAAGGGTTTGGCTGCATTGGAAACAAAACCAATATATTGTCGCCACATTTAATGTCCCTAATTTTTGCTTTTTGATCATACAGAATTTTCATTTTTCCCTGAGCAGTTTTTAAATTTTTCCTTGCCATCTCACAAGCCTGATGTTATCTGTTTTTAAATTTGAAAACATAATCCAACAGATTTGATTGTATATCATTATGTATCCACTGTTCCTTCAACAATAGTAATGGACCCCTGACTTCATGACCAAACACCAACTCAAATGGACTAAAGCCAAGAGACTCCTGAGTTGCCTCTCTAACAGCAAACAATAACAAATGGATTCCTTCATCCCAATCCTTATTATTTTCCATGTAATAAGCCCTCATCATATTTTTCACAGTTAAATGGAACCTTTTCAAGGTGCCTTGACTTTCAGGATGATAGGCAGACGACACAATTTGATGGGCTCCCAATTCGTACTCCACCTGTTGAAATATTCCACACATAAAATTACTCCCTTGGTCCGATTGAATTTCCCTTGGTAGGCCAAACAGTGTGAAACATTTTAGCATGGTCTTCACAATCGTCTTCACTTTAATGTTTCTCAGGGGAAAAGCCTCTGGAAACCTTGAAGCCGTGGACATGAGTATTAACAAATATTAATTTCCTGCTTTGGTTTGTGGCAATGGGCCAACACAATCCACTATCACTTTTAAGAAGGGCTCCCCAAAAGCAGGGATGGGTTGTAAAGGTGCCATGGTGGTCCTTGATTAGGCTTTCCCACCAGTTGACAAGTGTGACAGGTTCTACAAAAATTCACATAATCCTTTCTTAATTTTGGCCAATAAAACTGTTTCCTTATCTTTTCTACCATCTTCTTCACTCCAAGATGACCTCCTAAAGGTGTTCTATGAGCCAACTTTACTATTTCAATCCTGTAAGTTTTGGGAATTACAACTTGCATTACTACTGCCCAGTTTTCACTGGCAGGTATCACTTGTGGTCTCCACTTTCACAACGATATTCCATCTTGAACAAAGTAACCTACTGGCACAGTTTCAATTTCCTGGTTAGACAGAATCTTATCTCTTATCCCAGCAAGATCAGGATCCTGCTTTTGTCTAGCTATTAAATCTTCTCTTGACAACAGCAAAGCTGGATCCTTAGGTTTGTCCTCAATGCTTTCCTCCACTACAGGATCATCACAGACTTTGTCTACATCTACCTTTTTTCTAGACATGGCTCTAGTAATGGCACACGCAGGGTAGATTTCCAAATCCTTTTTGGACTCATAAACCAATGGCTTACTTGTGAGTTTCACCGCAGGTATGACTTTACCCTTTGCTAAATCATTCCCTAACAAAAGAGAAACTCCATCCACTGGCAGACTTGATCTTGTCCCTATTGTAACCGGGGCACTAACTAAGTCTGATTTCATCACTATGGGTATCGGCTCTGCTTCGTCACCAATTCCTTTAATTAAATTCACATCTCCAGTATCGGTCTCCTCACCAAAATTAAAAATGTTGCTTAATACAAGCGATTGGGCTGCTCCAGTATCCCGCAGGATTTTAACTGGCACTTGATTGGATCCTTCTTTAACCGAAATGAAACCTTCAGTCATAAATAGTTTAAAAATATCCCTAACTTTCTCACTCTGAACACAGGCAGTTGGTACCACCCCTTTCTCTTTCTTCCTTTTCAGTACAGGACTATTTGCTATTATGTGCCCTGGCTTCTTACAATAGTGGCAAATAACACTCGAAAAATTTTCCTTCACCCATTTCTCTTCCTCTCTTCCTTTAACTTCACTTCTAGATTTTCTTTCTACTCTACTTGGATTATCAGCAGTATTCCTTTGAAAGGTTTTCCCTGGTGTCCACTTAGGCTTGTGGGTTAAAGCATAATCCTCTGCGAATTTAGCCAATTCTTGACAAGTTTTTATATTTTTCTCTGCCAAGTACACGAATATCATCAGGAACACAATTTTTAAACTCCTCTATCAGAATGATTTTCCTCAATAAATCAAAGTTATTTTCTACTTTCTTTGTGGCACACCACCGATCAAAACACACAACCTTCCTATGAGCAAAATCCAGGTAAGATTGGGTTGCTGCTTTTTTTAAACTCCTGAACTTTTGTCTATAAATCTCTGGGACTATAAGATTGGAGTATAGCCTGCTTTACAAATTCATAATCAGCTGCTTGGTGTACAGTGAGACACGAGTACACCTGTTGGGCTTTCCCTTTAAGAACACTTTGTAGCAGGAGATACCACTGGTCTAGTGGCCATTTTAAAGTTACAGCAACTTTCTCAAAATGCTGAAAATACTGGTCTTTTTCAGCTTCCTTAAATGGAGGAACTAACCTCACTTCTCTACTGACCAGAAACCTCTCCTTGTGTTATGGTCAGCTTTAATTTAGCTAGTTCTAGCTCATGCTTCCATTCTTTCTCTCTCTCGTCCATTTCTGCCTGCCTTACTGTTTCCCGTTTGGCTTTCCTTTCTGCCTCTTTTTTCCTCTAACTCTAGTTTTCTCAAAGCCAACTTTACTTCTTCTGAAGTTTTCTCCTTGGAAACTGTTCTAATGCAGCTTCTTCAAATGCCCCCTTTCCTACATAGTGCTGAACAATCTTCCTGGCCCTTTTTTCATCCCAGTTCTTACTGTAACAAGTTTTAACTTGCCAACTATAACCATCAGTTCTGACTTTTTAGCCATTTTTAAATTAATCACTGAAGGGTTCGCTATGGTCAATATTCATAGTGGCTGGTTTTTCTGCTGGTGATTTATTTATACACTTGCCGTTTATTTTTAATTTCAAGCTGGAGGTTGAGTCAAACTTATGTTACAAGATCAAACCAGCAACCACAAAGAAGGCAGATCACACAGGGGCAAAGATGAACAATTACTTTATTAATAAAAAATAAAATTCACCTTCAAACTTTAATTCAAAAATCCCCCCTTTTATAACAATGTCCACTGATTGCTATGCAAATTTATATAACTGTAAAACTAATAAATCCCCCAGCCTAAATATAACTTGGCTGACCCCTACTCCATGGCTCCACCTGTGTTTTGGACTTGAGCGTTTGAAACCGGCTTACTTGGCCGACCCCCCCCCCCACCCCACAGTGCAGGGGTCAGCCTCCTATAAATAGTTCCCCGATCGCCGGTTCTGATGTGGGCGGGGGGGAGGGGGACGTCATGTACTGGACCATGGTCCATGCTTCAGGCCAACATAGGAAATGGTCGTCAAATGCAGCAATCAACAAAACATCGTACGGGCTGAAATATCAGTTTCCATAGGCCGCAGGCAGAGCGGTGGAACTGGCCAATCATTGCCAGTGGATTGTAGGGTGCCCAATTGGGGCCTGGGCATCCAATGTAACTAATCAGCAGCTGCCCTGCTCAAGCAACGCTCCGGTGGTGATGCGGTGAAGCTGACTATAAAAGGAAGAGTTACCACTGAATAAACTCACTGCCGAATGCACTCTACTGGTATGTGTGTCTTTCTTCTCCAGCGGATTCGAGCTACAGCCTTAGGGCTATAACCTAGCTGTAGCCATAGCGACCTCGCTACAGCACGTGAATTTCTGTGATGATTTGCCGTAGATACTGGTTTCATAAATAACAAGCCAGCTGACTGGTGAAACAGAGCATTAGTATGTCTACTGTCATAGGCAGTCTAGCCATTTATGGTTCGCATACTGCTGGCACGGCTGGGAGCAGCCAGCTTTGCACTGCAGCCCTCAATAATCCTTGAATTCTTTACTTCACAACAAACATGCTTATCATTCCACTGGTGGTAATTTATAATGAGAAATTAAATTTTGATAAGTTAAAAATAGAACCTCTCATCTCTCCATTTAGCCAACAAACTCAAGTCAAAAAGTCTAAAAGTCCAATAGCTGAGAGACTTTGCTGCCCCAATACTTTGAGGGACTGTAAATAATAATCATGTAAAATTATTCCAACCATCAGTGAATGAGTTCAATGCATCAATTCAGTTTTAGAAATAGGACTGTGTGCAGGGGTTTTCCTTAAATGGGCATTTTGTCTGTTTCTTTAACTTAATATTTGGTATCTGTTATTTTCAGACAATGATTATGCTGCAAAAAAAAAATTACTCTCTCTTGGGTATAATTTACATGGCTCCATTGCCCTAATCTGCCCTTTGAGCACTTGAACAGAAAGTTAAAAAAACTGAAAATCAGTTTCCTATTCTAACAATTCTAAACATGATGCACCAATAATATAACAGAGTTTTAAATTCTTGTTTAAACAACATGTCTGTAAATGGATAACTCTACACACAACAGCTTGGCAATCATCGATGTTCATCAGTTTGTATTCTTGGTCAAATCATTTGTGAAACAAGTACCTATTAGAATATTATCCCGTGGTTCAGCTATGATCATTCTCACATATACTTTATTCAAAGGTAGAATACTAGCAACATTGAGTTCCATTTCCAGTGTATCCCTGTTTCCTTAAAAGTATATCAAATATATTTGGTGTAATGATGTACAGTACAACTCTGATTTATCTGAAATAGGATAAACATTTTTTTTCGGAGAACTGGTCATTTATTTAAAACAGCCCAGTAGCAACAGCAAATCACTCGTAACAGTGTTTAAACAACAATAAAGGAAGGCTTTTTAAGAATTCATTCTTTAATTCTTACCAGAAATAATTCTGGCTGCTGCCAAACCTTGACACATCCCCACCGCCGCCACCGATCACTGAGACCTCCCATCCACCGCCACCGATCCCCAACACATCCCCACTGCTGCCATTGATCCCCGGGAAGGTTTCCTGGGTTAATGGAACACTCACTGATGAGTCAGCAGGCTACTTTTCCCCTGGTCACTGGAACTCCTGAAGCCCAAGTCCTGACTCCAAATCCTTCCCTAAGCCTACCGTACATGCACACCAGGGAGTCCAGTGTGCGTGTGATAGTAAGCTAATGGGAGGATTCCGAGTTGGCGTCGGGTGCTCTGGTTTGCCAAGGAAGGAGGGAGAGAAGGGGAGAGAGAGAAGAAAGGGGAGAGGAGGGAAGGAGGGAATGCCACTGAGTTCGAGGTCCTGCTCCTGCCTGGGAGGCCACTCTCCTTGATGACACTGGGACAAGGGTTTCTTCTGACCGCTTGCAGTTGGGAGACAGTGATACACAGTTTGAGAGGGAGAGTTGGAGAGAAAAGTCAATAGGGGAATGTAAAGAGAGAGGGGAGGGAATTACCTGAAACTAGGACAATCATCATTCTAATTTCATGTCGAGTGAATTTTTTTTCAACCTGTGAGATCAGTTCAGCTCTGAAAATTTTTTGGCATAAATGAAGATTTCTGATTGTTTCGTATATCCTCATTAATCTGGAATTTTTTTTTGAATTGGATAAATGAGAAATGGATAATTGGAGTTGTACTGTATTTCAATTTGCATCTTATTTTTAAACTTTATTGGCAATTGAGGTATGTACATAAATTGTTTTGCAGTGAATTATTCAGTGTGATGTAACTTGACTCAAATTGGAGATGTATTTCATTTTTGTCAAGTTGTAATTTTTCAAAACATTTTAACCTTTTGCCCTGAAATATTGTGATTTATTTTAAGATCTTTTGCAATAAAAATGGTAAAACATTGAATTATTCTTTGTATGCTCTGTGTGCAGTTTAGGGTGTTACGAGTTCAGTGAACTCATATACTAGCAGCAGTAGAAATACACCAAAGCAATGGTTCCTTAAACAAAATTAGTTTAATTCTCTGAATATAGAACAAGTGCAAATATGTGTAATATATTTTCAATCTTCCACTGTCCGTTCCCCCCAAGGCTACAGTTTCCAGTAATCTTCAATCCTGTGCACATAAACAATCATTACATTCAAGCAAACTTCAGTTACCAGGCAGGAAAGTTGTGGAGGGTTACAGAAAGATGATTATTGCTTGTTGGACACCCCAAACATGAGTGCCTTCCAGAAGAAACGTCTTTTTTCCAGATTCTTCTCACAAATTTCTCCTCTTTGCCACACCAGGAAGACTAGCCACCACTTCTGATTTACACTCAGGCTACGATATTAGAACTCTGCCCAGTCTTGAAAAAGAAGCTTTTTCAGCAGACTCCTCTTCTGTCCAGCTTTTCTCAGGCCACTTTCAGGTGTTCAGATAGAATATTAGGAGTTCAGCTAGCACATTTAGGTGGCCATGGAATGGATGGCTTTCTGGCACCTAAACATACCAGCTGAATGCTAGCTGTCTAGTAGCGAAAGCTGGCTACTCTGGACAGGTGCCTAATCCTTCCCATGCTGACCTCACGTCATAGCAGCGTGTCAAGGCATGCCTGACAAACAACTCAGGCATGACTTGATTCACGCTGCCGGTCTCCCCCTCGCCCGTCCAACTCCCGTTGCCGCTGCCAATTCTTCCCCCACCCCCACCCCGCACCCTCACTTGCCCGACTCCCACTGTCAGTCTCCCCCCTCTCCCCCACCCTCGCCCGTCCGACTCCTGTTGTCGCTGCCAGTTCCGGGGGTGGGGGGAGGGAGACCGGCAGCGGGAGTCGGGCAAGCGAGGGTGGGGGTGGAGAATGTCAGTGGCAGTGGGAGTTGGGTGGGTGAGGCGGGAGGGAGACTGGCAGCGGGAGTCAGGCAGCGGTAACAGGAGTTGGGCGGGAGAGGGTGGGGAGACCGGCAGCAGGAGTCGGACGAGCGAAGTGGGGGGGGGGTGGGGGAAGAAGTCTACTTTAGTCTGGCTTCCTTGTCTCAGGAGTCAATGGCTGGAACTGTCACTGCAACGTCAGCAACACACCCCCTGGTAGCCCGCTGCTTTCAGCTGCCACAATCAATACTCCGAGCAGGATAGTTATACCTCTCGGAGAAGGGTTAGGTGAGTAACCCTCCTGGCCGGCTTTTCTGGTTTCAGGTGGCCACCCTACAGCCACACAGGAGTATTCTGTGCAGCTTTACAGTCGGGCTTTGTAGCCACCTGAAAGTGGCTTGTTTCTGAGGTGTGCCTGCAAATCTTGCTAAAGCCCAGAACCTTCTGTTTGCACCTATCCTTGGACTTTGCAAGGCATTGTTCTGTCTGTAAAATGCATACAACTTAACAGCTAACCCATTTCTAATCCCTTTTATAAGCATATATTTAATTAACAAGGGGCCATATAGTTTCTATGAATATTCAGGACAGATGGAGCATATAGAGCATTACAGCACAGAAACAGGCCCTTCAGCCCTTCTAGTCTGTTCCTCGTCCCACTCAATATCCCACCCATCCATGTCCAATATTTTTCTTGTGTTAAAATTGAGTCCACACTCCTACTAACCGGGAAGGAGGCTGCGGAACATTCTGGAGCCTGTGGGAGGAGCCACAGGCACAGTCGGCAAATGGGTATGCCCAAACAGACAAATATATACATACATTGGTTTACCACAAACATACAGCATAATAACAGGCTATTTCAGCCCACAAGTCCATGTGTCCAATTTACACCCCATTAACCTACATTTTTGAACAGTGGGAGGATGTGAAAGACTGATTTATTTATGCCCTTCTGTGCTAGTAAGCAGGATAATAAATTTTATTTCATGTTTTCATCCATAGGATTTGGAGAAAGATGCAATAGATTAAAAAATTAATTATTCTATTGGATAAAAAGGCTGCTAGATGTAGTGCCGACCATGCAGACTAAGCTATTTTCAAATTTAATTGTATGAGGTATCTAACTGAAATCATTTAGAGGAATAACTGAGGCACCATTGTGTGATGCACATATTTTCCGAGAAAATATAGAAGGATCAGAAAGTTAGATGGCCCCTTCCTATATTGTAACAGGCTGTTAGGCCTTGGTGTCAAAGCTCGAGCAAGAAGAAATGCCTCTGGCAATAGTCATTCACAACCTTATCTTTGGTCTATGGCCCCCTTAAGACTCTGCTCAAAGTTTATGGGCCGCCTTTCCTGTCAAGCTTAGTTGGTTTCTTCATACTTCTCTTCACCCGACTACATTAAAAAAAAATTGTGATTTCAGTCTGAGGACTCTCTAAAATGTGCCGTATAGCCCCTGTTGAGAATGGCTGGTCTAGAACATCTAAAAATTTGTGATTACTGTCTGGTATAGAGAAAGTTTAAGATGTATACCTTTTTTGTATAAAAACAAATTAAAGATTTATCAAAATCTATTAAATTATTAACAATTTACTTTTGGTCTCCTAATCACCAATTGATATAAGGCCCCATTTTCATGATTTCTTTTATGAAGCCTCTTTTAAAAAAAATGTTTCATTAAGAATTCTAGATCATCAAATCATACAGCACAATTAGCTCATGCTGATAAATGAAGCATATGATAAATGAAGCAATACTCCTATCTTATTCTTCCCACATTCCCAACAATGTCTTTTAGATTCTACCATTCACCTATGCATTAGGGCCAATTTATAGTGGTCATTTAACTTGCCGATATCCTTGGGATGTTGGATGAGATTATAGGAAATCTACAAGGGAAAATCCACACTGGGGGAATGTGCAAATTCCACAATAGCGAGGCAGCACAGTTAGTGCCATGCTGTTACAAAGCCAGTGGTCCGGGTTTGAATCCAGCGCTGTCTATAAAGAGTTTGTATGTTTTCCCTGTGTCTGCGTGGGTTTCTTCCGGGTACTCTGGTTTCCTCCCACCCTTCAAAACGTTGGGGGGGGGGAGGTGTTGTAGGTTAATTGGGTGTTTTTGGGTGGCATGAGCTCATGGCCTGTAACCCTGCTGCATGTTTACATTTAATATCAGGGGTGATAATTGAACCCAGGTATTACGCACTTCCTTTTTCATTTATTATGAGTGTCACTTTAAAGGCTAGTATAAGCTGTGACCTTTCACAACTACGGAGAAGCTGGGACTAGAACAGGACAAGCTGGCAAGCTTGTGGAAAACCCCATTTGGCAGATGGGTTGTGATTGCTTAGTTCAGCCTGGTCAAAACCCTTGTGGTTCATGCAAGAGGAGAGGACTGGTTGGCCTAATGTTTCACTTGAAATATGAGAAACAAAAAAGAACTCTGTGGTGACCTGAAAGAAAGAGGTCATCATCTTGAAAAACCTGATGGGGCAAGTTTCATCAGCAAGACACTGAAGTGGCTGGTTACAAGGAATCAGTTGTGGGTGTCCAGATACAACAAATCTCTCTCTGAAAACCGACAAGAAGCTTCTTGAGCAGTAACCATTTACCTTTTAAGCACAAAAGCCTGGTGAACTTTATAAGTGTTAAATACTCTGCACAGTCTAAGAATTGCCTGCAACCAGTAAACCTGGACGAATGAGAAGTGAGATTGGACTGTGAAAGAACTTTTTTGAACTTACACACACATTACATACACGTGCGCTTACAATGAGAAGGGGGGTTAATAGTGATAAGTTTAAGTGTGATTCTGTTTTCATGTTTAAAGATAATTAAAAGTGACTTTTGTTTAAGTCACCATTTGTCTTGGTGAATACCTATTGCTGCTGGGTTTTGGGGTCCCCTGGGCCTGTAATATCAGGAATTTGAGAAAATCAGTGAAGCAATTATATATGGATTTTGCATAATGCATGTGCTGTGACTGATGCTGCACGTCAAAAAATATAAATATGATTGTAACAGATTGAGAGAACTGGTGTTAGTTGAGGAAATTAAAAGGTGCGTTCCTAATGATATAAAAGCATTTTTAGATGAAAATAGAGTGGAGACTTGAGTATGCTTTAACCCACAAGGTTAAGTTTGTACCAATTAGAACCTTACAAAAGGATAATGTGGAATATCCACAAAAGTTAGAAAATAAACTGGGAAATATGCTATGGGGTGAAGATGAAGAGAAGCAAGAAGAGGAAAAAATCTTCTGGTCCCCTTTCCCACTCTTGTAAAAAACCTGGTCTTGTAATAGCAAATTGTTCTGTGCTGAGAGGAAAAAGAGAGAAAAGGAGGCAGTGTCAGATGCCTGTATTCAGAGAGATGAAAATCCGTGAAATCTACACCTCCTGGTAACTTTAGGGATGAATTCAAATATTTTGTGTCCCAGGGTTTGATTTCAGTATAGGAAGGGCCACCACAAGTGATAGTGAAAATCCTTTGAGATACTGGTACCTCGCAGTCACTCATGTTGGACAGCAATTTTGAGTTTGGTGATGAGACTGCCATGGATGAAATAAATTTGATTTGAGGTTTGTGGGGTGATCCGGAGTCGATAACTCTGCACAGGATAATGTTTAAATCAGAATTAATTAATGGACCTGTTACGAAAGGGGTCAGTGCAAGTTTACCAGTGGAGGGGGTGTCATTATTATTAGGAAATGACCTTGCAGAGGGTAAAGTTGATCTTGCAGAGGGTAAAGTTGACCCTGCGGTGAGGTTGACAGTTAAGCCAGTCATTGATGAGACAAAGATTAATTCTGATATATATCCAGCCTGTGCAGTGACTCAAGCCATGGCTAAAAAGCTTGCCAGTGCAGACGGTGCTGTGCAGACTGATTTAAAAAGGACCGGAATCTGTGATATTGCAAAACACCACTCAGGTTGTAATGGCCTGCAAAAACTTTACATCCATCTGTATTGGATAAGAGTTCTGGTGTTAAATCCGAGAGTAAGAGTTTGTTGTTATCTCGAAAAGAATTTACAGCGGGACAGAACAGAGATTCAGATCTTACTGAAGTGAGATTCTCTCTGATGATGAAATTAAGAAAATGCCAGTTGGATAGTATTTCAATGGAGGTGTGTTGATGGGGAAGTGGAGACCACCTGATATCCCTGCCAGTGAAGAATGGGCAGTTGTTCACCAGATTATAGTTCCTAAAGCTTATAGGGATTAAATTTTAACCTTGGCCCATACCATGCCCTTTGATGGTCATCTTAGTGTAAGGAAAACTATATATAACATTATGAAACAATTCTATTGGCCTAGTTTAAGAAAAGATGATGTGACATTTTGCCGGACCTGTCACATTGTCAGGTTGTGGGTAAACATAATTAGGGTTCCCCAGTGGCTCCTTTACAACCCATTCCTGCTTTTGATTAACCCTTTTCTAAAGTTATGTGGATTGTGTTGGTCCATTGCCCAAGACAAAAGTTGGGAACCAATATTTGTTAACTGTCATGTGTCCAGCCTCCAAGTTTCCAGAAGCAATACCACTTAGAAATATTAAAGCTAAAGCTGTGGCAAGAGCTCATAAAATTTTTCACTTTCGTTAGTCTGCCTAAATATAAGAAACTTAAGAAATAGGAACAGGAGTCGGCCATCTGGCCTGTCGAGCCTGCTCCACCATTCAATAAGATCATGGCTGACCTGATCATTGACTCAACTCCACCTACCTGCCTTTTCCCCCTATCCCTTAATTCCTTTTTTATGTAAAAATCTATCGAACTGAACCTCAAATGATTTTAATGAAGTAGCCTCAACTGCTTTCCTGGGCAGAGAAATCCACAGATTCACTACTCTCTGGGAAAATCAATTTTTCTTCATCTCTATTTTAAGTCTACTCCCCTAAATCCTGAGGCTGTGTCCCCTAATTCTGGTCTCACCTACCAGTGAGAACAATTTTCATGCTTCTATCTTATCTATTCCTTTCATAATTTTATATGTTTCTATAAGATCTCTCATTCTTCTGAATTTGAGTGAGTCTAATCCCTGACAATTTAGTCTCTTCTCGTGGATACAATCAGACCAGGGAAGTAATTTTGTGTTGGGGTTTTTTCAGCAAATAGTTTATAAATTGGGAGCTACCCAAATTACATTATCTGCATATCATCCAGAATCTTAAGGAGCCTTAGAGAGGTTACATTCAACCCTAAAAACCATAATGAGGACTTATAGTTTTGAGAATGAGAAGGACTAGTATGAGGGTGTCCATTTGCTTTTGTTTACAGTGAGGGTGTCTGTACAAGAATCATTAGGCTTTAGCCCATTTTAGAGGACCTTTAGTGTTGTTGAAGGAACAATGGGTTAATGAGGATATGCCATTGAATTTGTTAATTATGTCTCAAAGTTTAAAGATCATTAGGCAGAAACTCTGAGTTAGCTCAAGAGAATTTGAAATTGGCTCAAGGCAAAATGAAGATCTGATATGATAAAAAAGGCTGGGGTGATAATTTTTAAACCAGGGGATAAAGTATTAATCCTTTTCCCAACCAATTCCAATGCCCTTATGGAAAAATGTTCAGTGAATGAAGTCAACCACCTAGTTAAAACACCTAATCAGAGACGTAAAATGCAGAACCTTATTTTAAGAACTTGGCTTTTAGCAAGGAACAGCCTTCACTAGAGATATTGGTTGTTGATAGAACTGAGGAGTCTCGGGATCTTGAGACATTACAACCTGACTATTGTGAGGGTGGCTTCAAACAAAACATTCTCCCAGTTCGTCTGTCTAATTCGATTGTCTTGCAGAATTTTGATGCTAAATTGGCTTATCTTCAGCCTCAGGAAAAGGAGGAAATGAAACAGCTACTTTTAAAATTTAGGAATTTGTTTCCAGATGTGCTTAAGAGAACCCCAATAACTTGTCATGATGTTGATGTTGGAGATGCCAAACCTATCAAACAACATCCATATCAAATAAATGTTGAAAAGTACAAACTGGAAGATCAAAAGATTGAATATATGTGAAAAAATGATATTATTCAACATTCTACCTCAGATTGGAGTTCACCTTGTGTCCTGGTACCTCAATCAAATGGGATGGTTAGATTTTGAATTGATTATAGAAAAGTTAATGCGGTATCAAAGATCCCTAGGGTTGATTGTATGGACAAGATTGGAAAGGCTAAGTTTCTTCAGAAAATGAACTGTTTGTTTTACGAAGATGGACTTATTAAAAGATTACTGGTGTGTTCCCTTAACAAACACAGGTAGGGAAATTTCTGTATTTATGACCTCATCAAGTTAACATGAATACAATGTTTTACCATTTGGGATAAAAAATGCTCCAGGGACATTCCAAAGAATGATCAATTCTGTGATTGAAAGTTTAGAGCATACAAGTGCTGATATTGATGATTTGGTAATAGGGAATGACATTTGGGAAGCAGATATCACTGAGTTAGAGAAATTGTTTGACTAACTTTTAAAAGCAAACCTTACTCTTAATTTAGCAAAAAGTGAATTTGGCCATGCTACTGTGTCTTATGATGGTTATGTTATTGGCCTAGGCAAATTGGCATCTGTCCAGGTGAAAGTTCAGATGATTTCTGAGTTTCCCATTCCCATGGGTAAGAAAGCTGTTAGGAGGTTTTTGGGAATGATAGGGTATTATTAAAAAGTTCTGTAAAAAGTTAGCTGATATCACTGTTCCTTTGACTAACATTCTGAAGAAGGGTGAAAAGTTTGTTTGGACAGAACTTTTTCAGGATGCATTTGATAAACTGAAAACCATTTTATATCATCAGCCTGTGCTTAAGTCAGCTGTCTTTGAAAAGCCATTTTCTTTCGCAGTAGATGCTCGCGATGAAGCTGTGGGAGCAGTACTATTACAAAAGCATGGTTATGATGATATTGACCATCTACTGGCTTACTTATCCAAGAAATTCCATAAACATCAAAAGAATTATTCTACCTTAGAGAAAGAAGAATTGTTCCTTGTACTGGCTTGTAAAATTTCGATGTTTACATCTGAACAGCTCAGGGACCACTTGTTGTCTTATTCTTTGGCTTGGCTTCGCGGACGAAGATTTATGGAGGGGTAATGTCCACGTCAGCTGCAGGCTCGTTTGTGGCTTACAAGTCCGATGCAGGACAGGCAGACACGGTTGCAGTGGTTGCAAGGGAAAATTGGAGGGTTGGGGTTGGGTGTTGGGTTTTTCCTCCTTTGTCTTTTGTCAGTGAGGTGGACTCTGCGGTCTTCTTCAAAGGAGGTTGCTGCCCATCGAACTGTGAGGTGCCAAGATGCACAGTTTGAGGCGATATCAGCCCACTGGTGGTGGTCAATGGGGCAGGCACCAAGAGATTTCTTTAGGCAGTCCTTGTACCTCTTCTTTGGTGCACCTCTGTCATGGTGGCCAGTGGAGAGCTCGCCATATAACACGATCTTGGGAAGGCGATGGTCCTCCATTCAGGAGACGTGACCTACCCAGCGCAGTTGGATCTTCAGCAGCGTGGATTCGATGCAGTCGGCCTCTGCCATCTCGAGTACTTCGATGTTAGGGATGAAGTCGCTCCAATAAATGTTGAGGATGGAACGGAGACAACGCTGGTGGAAGCGTTCTAGGAGCCGTAGGTGATGCCAGTAGAGGACCCGCTCAGTCCAAGAATCCGCCCTGCTCCAGCTCCCTCAACAGCCCCTAAGGCTAGAGCTAGATGAGGTCCTCACCCGCGAAGAGACATATAAGGCAATTGAACAACTGAAAAGTGGCAAAGCAGCAGGTATGGATGGAATCCCCCCAGAGGTCTGGAAGGCTGGCAGCAAAACTCTGCATGCCAAACTGCATGAGTTTTTCAAGCTCTGCTGGGACCAAGGAAAACTGCCTCAGGACCTTCGTGATGCCAAAAACAAAGGCGAGAAATCAAACTGCTCAAACTACAGGGGAATCACGCTGCTCTCCATTGCAGGCAAAATCTTCGCTAGGATTCTCCTAAATAGAATAATACCTAGTGTCGCCGAGAATGTTCTCCCAGAATCACAGTGCGGCTTTCGCGCAAACAGAGGAACTACTGACATGGTCTTTGCCCTCAGACAGCTCCAAGAAAAGTGCAGAGAACAGAACAAAGGACTCTACATCACCTTTGTTGACCTCACCAAAGCCTTCGACACCATGAGCAGGAAAGGGCTTTGGCAAATGCCCCCCAAAGTTCCTCAACATGGTTATCCAACTTGTTGTCTATACTGATCATAATCCCATAGTGTTATTGAGTAAAATGAAAAACAAAAATAGATGATTGTTAAACAGGAGTCTAATAGTGCAGGAATATGCTTTAATGATAACTCATATTAAAGACAAGGATAATGTAATTACTGATTGCTTTTCAAGATGTTAAATTTGCAATGTTGCTGTATTATATCATTTAAAAATAGTCAAACATTGTAGGTTGCAGTTAAAATTTTGCTCTTATAGTTCAATTTTTTTTGTTGGTGGGGGGATTATGGATTATAAACTGCGATCATTCACAACTATGGAAGGACTGGGATGGCAACCATCAGGTACAGACTGTGCCCAAAGTTGATACTTTGAAGACAAGAGAAGAAATGTGTTGCTTTTCCAGAGACAGAGGTGGAGAGTCTCATTTGACCAACACTTAAAGGAACAGCATACTTTAAGATCAGCAACTCTTTTATGAACATTGAATTGGAGAGACTCTGTAGTATTGGATAATTCCATTGATTCTCCCTATCAGGGTAATTATTGGATCACACCATGACCAAAGGAAAGATCACTTTGAAAGGGGAATTTTTTACCTCTATCATGGCCAAAGCAAAGGTCATTTTGATTGACCCATATTTGAGTTTTGGAAGCAAGAGAATTACTGCATTTGGATCGTAACTATTGTGAAAGTCATTTTGACTGACCCATGCTGGGATTTTTAGAAGCTTCATGGAAGTCACACATTTCATTTCTCCTCGCCAAGGAGAAAGTTGTGACTATTGTTTATGAGGAAAGACATTTCTCTGGAAGCAACTCAACAAGGATTTGTGAGTTTTTGACAGTCTGGATACTCAGTCTCTCCCACTTCCTTCATGTTTGCTTCAGTTTAAAAGTCCACGTTTCAACACTGGATATCTAAGACAGAATTTCCAGAAATGTGCCTAAGGTGTAATGGTTTGGTATGGGTAACACACACACACACACACACACAATTGGAGTTATGTTACTTAGTGAGTTATAGTATTAATAGTTACCATGCTGCTAGATCTAGGAGGGGATGTCGAGAGGGTGGGTCTGGACCTGTGCATCCCTTACAAGCTTAAAGCCATTCACACACTCGCTGTTCCTTTCTGAGGAGTGGGGTATCCTCATATCAAACTCTAAAATTTACTGAAAGGAACTATCATCATCCTATGGGATGGATAACCAGAAGTTATAAATAAATATAGAAGTCACAGGATTTATTGGCCCAGAAAATTGACATACTTGAAAACTTTAGTGGACGTAATAATATAAAAATTGCAGACTTGAAAGAAGGTGTGGAAGGTACAGATATAAAAGGATTTCTAAAACAATGGATCCCACAAATTCTAGAGACTGAAGAACTTCAGGAAGAGATGGAAATTGAAAAAGCCCACAGGGCTTTGGCACCAAAACCACAGTTACACGAAAAGCCGTGCTCCATTCTGGTTAAGTTAATAAGATATCCGACAAGGGATAAAATATTGGAGCGGGTGACCAGAAGAACAAAAGAAATTAAGGGTCCATTGGAACATAATGGGAACAAAATATTTTTCAACCCGGACATAAGCTTTGAACTTTTGAAGAAGCGCAAGGAGTTTAACCTGATAAAAGACACATTATGGAGAAACAGTTACAATTTTGTCTTGCAAAGGCAGCAATAAAAATATTTATCCTGGGCAGACAAAATAGACCAGGAAAGGCTCAGTGTTTCGTTGAACAATTGCCAAATATTCAACAAGGAAAAGAGTAATCGACAGAACTAAGAGACAGTTCAAGATAATATATATGTAAATATGTTTGGAAGTTAATAGTTTGATTAATAATTGGATTCTATGAAAGCTTTGTTTAAGTCTTGAGAAAAATATATTGTAAATTCTCTGGGGTAGGGACGGGGTTGGGGAGGGATAGTCTGCTGCAAAATCAGTTACAATTGCTGTTTATACTGCAGCCTGCAAAGATAAGGGTGTTGTGGTTGTCCTGCAGGTCAGCAAGGGCAACTCAATCAAGGGGGTTTTCTCTACTTTTTCCTTTCTTCAGTTTCTTAGTCTTCTTATGGTTCTTAATTCTTTTTTGTAGTTGTTTGTGTCATCTCGTATAGTAAAATATATTAACTTTCAAGTGTGTGGTTGGAGAGGAATAGAACTGGAGGATCTGAGAGGGTGATATGTAGAAAAGCATGGGCTAACAAAATGAATACATTGAAATTTATGACTATTAATATTAATGGAATACATAACCAAATTAAGAGAAAATGATTATTGACATCACTAAAAAATAAAAAAAATAGATATAGCATTTGTACAGGAAACACACTTAACAGAAGTAGACATGGTTACGTCATGTGTTAGCATAATCTTACAACTCGAAGGCTAGAGGAGTAGCTATTTTAATTAATAAAAATCCTGAGAGGATCAGTGGTGACTTTCCCACCCCCCCCCCACCCCCATCCCATAGACGTGATCTGAAGAGGGTAGGCAGAATCATTGAGGACGCCTTCCATCCTGCACACAGCAACTTTCAGCTATTACTGTCAGGAAAGAGATACAGAATATCAGAGCCACCACAGTTTCTTCTCACGGGCAATGAGAATGCTGAAAGACCAAAGGAACTGCTCATACTAGCTATCCAAGACTCTGATATTAACAAAACAATATTTATTTATATGTATTGTTTGTCTGACAATAGACAATAGGAGCTGGAGTAGGCTATGTGTATTGTGTCTGGTTGTGTGCTTGCATATTTTGCACCGAGGACTGGTGAACACTGTTTCATCGGGTTATACTTGTGCAGTCAGATGACAATAAACTTGACTCTACTTGAGAATCATTATCTGATATTATCAGAAAAAGATGATTCTGGGTTTTTTTTTAGCTTCATTCCTAACATCTCTATATTCACTCTTCAAGATCATCCCTTTTCCTATCTATGTTGCTGGTACACCAATGTGCAGCATGACCTCCAGCTGCTCACCATACTACTCAAGAATGCCATGATCTTGATATTTTTTTAAAATATTGGATAATTTTTAATTTTTTCTAAAGGTCTAAAAAAATGGCTGCAAGAAAATTTAAAGCTCAAACTGTCAAAAAAAAAAATGGCTGCAACAGAAATAACTGTAATAGAAGAAACTGAGCCTACCTTGAAAGTTAAGCCTCTGATCTTGATTCTGTTTGGTGTAACTTCCTCGGGTAAGAATCCAATCTCCAGCGCCACCTTCTCAGGGAACTAGAGAAGATAGTGCTGGCGCATGGCAACCTCTATACCTGCAGGAGTGTAAGGGGACAGGACAACACCTGGCCGGCTGTCAATCAGTCGGCCTGAATGATCAAGTCCCACCCAGTCGGGTGTCAATCACCCTCCGGGATATAAGCCTGCACCAGCCTCCCAAGGCCTCACTCAGAATTGTTGCAGCCACAGCAAGCCTGGCCCTGTGGAAGTCTTTGTGGATTAAAGCCTGTTGTACAGTCTTTATCTTTGTGTGTGTCTGATTCAGGCTAATAGTGCACCATAAGGTCAATCTTCTTTCTTTCTTTGGCTTGGCTTCGCGGACGAAGATTTATGGAGGGGGTAAAAAGTCCACGTCAGCTGCAGGCTCGTTTGTGGCTGACAAGTCCGATGCGGGACAGGCAGACACGGTTGCAGCGGTTGCAGGGGAAAATTGGTTGGTTGGGGTTGGGTGTTGGGTTTTTCCTCCTTTGCCTTTTGTCAGTGAGGTAGGCTCTGCGGTCTTCTTCAAAGGAGGTTGCTGCCCGCCAAACTGTGAGGCGCCAAGATGCACGGTTTGAGGCGTTATCAGCCCACTGGCGGTGGTCAATGTGGCAGGCACCAAGAGATTTCTTTAGGCAGTCCTTGTACCTTTTCTTTGGTGCACCTCTGTCACGGTGGCCAGTGGAGAGCTCGCCATATAACACGATCTTGGGAAGGCGATGGTCCTCCATTCTGGAGACGTGACCCATCCAGCGCAGCTGGATCTTCAGCAGCGTGTACTCGATGCTGTCGACCTCTGCCATCTCGAGTACTTCGACGTTAGGGATGAAAGCGCTCCAATGGATGTTGAGGATGGAGCGGAGACAACGCTGGTGGAAGCGTTCTAGGAGCCGTAGGTGGTGCCGGTAGAGGACCCATGATTCGGAGCCGAACAGGAGTGTGGGTATGACAACGGCTCTGTATACGCTTATCTTTGTGAGGTTTTTCAGTTGGTTGTTTTTCCAGACTCTTTTGTGTAGTCTTCCAAAGGCGCTATTTGCCTTGGCGAGTCTGTTGTCTATCTCATTGTCGATCCTTGCATCTGATGAAATGGTGCAGCCGAGATAAGGTCAATATACTCAAGGTAAAGTGGGTACATATTATGTTATTCTTGAACCTTTTGGCCAGCAGATTTCTGAACAAATTAATTTAATGAATGAAAAAATAGATTTGCAGAAGTAAGAACAGATTTTACTGCACAATTTGGTGCTATTAAGGAATAAATGACTGTAATGAAAACAGACATGGCAAAGTGTATTAAAACTGTTGATAAAATTAAAATTAAGGTTCAAAAGTTTGAAGAAAATTGTCTTCTGGAAGTAGAAGAATGTAAAGATAGAAATTTTTTTACAGCATGGGAAATTCAGAAAGAGAATTTATTGCAAAAAGTTGACATGTTGGAAAATCAGAGTTGAAGAAATAATGTCAAAATTGTTGGTCTTCCTTAAGATTTTGAGCGTATTAATCCAGTATAATTTTTTCAAAATTGGCTGCGTGAAATTCTGGGACCTGAAAATTTTCCGAATGGATTGGAACTTGATAGAGCTCTTAGAAAAAAAACTATATCCAGGACAACCGCAATGCTCTATTTTGATTAAATGCTTACATTATCAAGATAGAGAAATTATTTTGAAAATAGCAGTTCAAAAAGCCAGGGAAACACCAAGTTCCTTAATGATTTGGAATAATAGAGTTTTTTTTAAATGCAGATTTGAATAATGCTGTGTTAAAAGAAGAAAAGAATTTAATTCAGCAAAGTCAGTTTTATGGAAGAAAGGATATAAATTTTGCTTTCGATATCCAGCAATTCTTAATGTCTTTTATAGAGAATACAAAGCATAATTTTTTGCTAATGAATCTGAAGCTTTAGAATTAGCTAATTCATTGCCTAATAATAAGCAAAATGGAAGGCAATGTTATTCATCTCAGCAAATGAAAAGGAGTCAAGATAAATCAAAAGAAGATATTCTAACAGAAAGGCAAAAGCCGACTGAAATTCAAGTTGAAATTAATGAGGATCAAGTTAATAGAGACCTTGAAGAAGCTTACTAAACCTGATTGACTGATTGATATTATTTTTTGATATTCTGTCTGGGGGAAGGCAAATTTCTTTTTTTTTCTTCTGTTTCCTTCTTCCAAGGCCTCGTGCCACTAGTGGCGAGAGCTACTTCTCATAATAAAGGGTTCACCCGGCTTTGGTGCTTGAAAGGTAAATTGTTACTGCTCAGGAATTTCTGGTTGGTTTTAGAGAGGGATTTGTTGTTCGCTGTATACCCACAACTGATTCCTTGTAACCAGCCACTTCAGTGTCTTGCCGACAAAACTTGCCCCCTCAAGGTTCTCCAGATTATAACCTCTTTCTTTCAAGTCACCACAGAGTTCCTTTTTGTTTTTCTCATTTAAAGTGAAACATTAGACAGCCAGTCCTCTCCTCTTGCATAAACCACAAGCACTCACAACCCATCTTCCAAATGGGGTTTTCCACAAGCTTGCCAGCTTGTCCTGTTCCAGTCCCAGTCACTGCTGGTGGCTCTAAAACTGCAGAACTGAATCCTCACTCTCTCAGAGAAAAAGCCTGTTTTACCCTCACTGCTTGCAAAACCACATGACCCTTTTAAAACAGCAACACTCCAGACAGCCTGCAGCTCTGACAAGTTCTTTCATCTGCTGCCTTTTGGTAAACAACAATTCATTAGTGAAATCTCTTGGGCACTCTACAAAGCTTTGGCAAAGGATCTTGCCACCGGCCTGTCTAGCATGTGCAGAGCTCCAGTATTTTAAATAAGATCCATTTTCAAGTGTTTGTATGTGACCTTCACTAAAAAAAACCTGCCCCAATTTATCTCCCAAAAACATATCTATAATTTGTCACACAGTTGTGATGAAATAATTCTGTGCAAACAAGAGTAAATAAAATAAAAATTAAAAGATGAGAGCAAAACTGGAGATATAGCACAGTCATTGTGGAAAATTTATTCAAGTACTTGGATAGACAGGAACTGATTAGAGATAGGCGACAGGGCTTTGTGCGTAGTAGTTCATGTTTAACCAATCTTATAGTTTTTTTAAGGAGGTTACCAGGAAAGTTGATGAATGAACGACCGTAGATGTTGTCTATGTGGACTTTAGTAAGGCTTTTGACAAGGTCCCACATGGAATGTTGGTCAGTATTCAGAATGAGGTAGTGGTCACATCTCTGGCATCAATACTGGGCCCTCAACTCAGAAGGGAAGGAGGGAGGAGAAGAGTGTAAAAGTGATGAGGGATTCGATAGTTAGGGGGACAGATAGGAGGTTCTGTGGGATAGATTGAGTATCTCAGATGGTCTATTGCCTCGCTGATGCCAGGATACAAGATATCTTGGAATGAGTTCTCCTGATTCTAAGGAGGGAGAATGAGTAGCCAGATATTGTGGTCCATGTAGGGACCAATGATGTGGGTAGAAAGAGTGAGGAGGTTTTGCTAGGAGAGTTTAGGGAGTTAGGTGCAAAGTTGAAGCATAGGACCTTCCAGGGTGGTGATCTCAGGAATGTTACCCATGCCATATAGTAGTGAGGCTTGAAACAGGAAGATAATGGAGTTAAATACGTGGCTAAAGGGATGGTGCAGGAGGGAAGGGTTCATGTTTCTGGATAATTGGGGTTTGCTCCAGGGAAGGTGGGACCTGTTCTGACGGGATGGTTCACACCTGAACTGGAGGGGAACTAGCATCCTTGTTGGTAGGTTTGCTAGTGCTGCTCTAGGGGGTTTAAACTAGATTTGCAAGGGGGAGGAGAACAGAGTGATAGAGTAGATAGTGAGATGGAGGATGGAAAGGGTCATTCAAGGAGTGCATGTAAAGTCAGAAAGCTGAGGTTTGTACATGATAGAAATGATCTCAGATGTATTTATTTCAATGCGAGGAGTATTGTCAGTAAGGCAGATTAACTTAGGACGTGGATTTGCACATGGGATTATGATGCTTTTGCTATTAGTGAGACTTGGTTGCAGGAGGGTCAAAACTGGCAGCTCAGTATTCCAGGGTTCAGACATGATAGAGGGTGAGGAGTGGCATTGCTAGACAGGACATCACTGTGGAGTGGCCTTCAGAGACCTTATGAGTGGAGATAAGGAACGGGAAAGGTGTGAACACATTAATAAACTTGTATTATAGACAGCCCAATAATCCAATAGAATTTTCAGAAGATAGCAGACCATTGAAAGAAACAGAAAGTTGTGGTAGTAGGAGATTTTAACTTTCTACATATTGAATGGGACTCCCAAACTGTAAAAGGACTGGATGGCTTGGAGTTAGGTAAAAAGTTAAAAGACAAGATCCCGAGGTAATGTATGGATTGCTGCCTGTGTCACACACTAGACAGGGTACAAATAGGAAGTTATGTCAGATGAATGCGTGGCTGAAAAGTTGGTGTAGGGGGTAGAGCTTTAGATTCCTAGATCATTGGGATCACTTCAGGGAAAGGACAGACCTCTATAAAAGGGATGGGTTGCACCTGAACTGGAAAGGGACCAATATCCTGGCAGGTGGATTTGCCAGAGCTGTTGGGGAAGGTTTAAACTAGCTTTGCAGGGGAAAGGAAATTAAAATGTGAGCAAAGAGAATAGGATAGCAACGAGTCAGGGAGTACAACAGAGGTAGAAATTAATAGTAAAGAGGTGGTCAATAACGACAGAAGGGAAAGGCAGGTGAGCAGATGGGAGAAAGAGATGTTTAACAGGAATGCAGCACAAACAACATGGATAATGAGCTTATGGGCACTTTAGTGCATGTAGCATCAGAAACAAAGTAGGTGACCTGATTGCTCAGATTCAGCTGAAATGGTATGACATTGTGGCCATTACTGAAACATGGCTCAATGAGACGTGGGATTGGGAATTCAATATCTGAGGATACACAGTCTATAGGAAAGATAGACAGGAGGGTAGAGGTGGAGGGGTGCCTCTGATGGTAAGTAATGACATTAAATAATTAGAAAGAAGGGACAGAGGGTCTAAAGCGGTAGAATCGGTATGGGTTGAATTAATAAATGCCAAGGGCAATAAGATTATATTGGCAGTTATAGACAGGCTGCCAAACATCAGCTGGGACTGATGGAAATACAAAGGGCATGTCACAAAGATAATATCAAAATAATTGTGGGAGATTTTAATATGGCAGGGGATTGGGAAGAACATGAATTTACAGGAGAGTGTTTGTAGAAAACCTAAGAAATGGATTTTCTCAACAGCTTCTTGAGAAGCCCACCGGGCTTGCTTATGTAGTCTATGGTGGCACTGGTGTTGTTCTTTGCTCTCCAGAGCATGTCTGCCCGAGCTGTGTCCCTCCGATGGTCACTGAAGTCCTCGTCCATGAGCAAGAATCAGATATCCTTGGGCAGCTGCTCCAGAAAGATCTGCTGAAAGAACAGACAACGCTTGTGGCCCTCAGTTAGAGTGAGCATCTTGCTCATTAGGGCAGATGGGGCACTGTCCCCTAATCAGTCCATATGCAGCAATCAGGCGGCATGCTCACGTCAGCAGAGCCCAGAAGTATGGGTTAATAGATTTTGAAGGCCATATATTTGCCTTGCTTCTGAGGCTGCCATAGGAAATCTACGATGCCTTCCACTATGTCCTGATCGAGGGCACTCCCATCATAGAAATAGCGGGTGTCGGCAGCGGCAATGTGCCAAAGCTCGAACTGAGCCTCCAGCTGCTCAAACCACAAGTGTGGCTGTGACACCCAAAACGTTGGGAGCTTGAAAGAGACCGCATGGGTGTTCGCTGGCTCTGCTTGATCTGTCATCTTCAGGTCCAACCGTTGATTGGACCTGTTGGGGTCACCAATGTTAGCGTTACATGAGCATGGAAAAAAATGGCATGCACACCAAAGCCTTGGAAATAGAGACTGGTTTATTGATCTGGCCATTGCGCTTATATTGGCCCCAGGTGCTGACGTCAGGGCCTTGTGTCATCAGATCGTCAACCTGGGATTGGCTGGCATTCCTACAGTGTTCCCCATTTTCTTACGGTGTGGAGGTCACTTGGGACAATGGCAGGTCTGCAGGGTCACCACATTCATTGGCCATTTTGCAGGCTGGTCTGTATCTCCACAAGTGGGCTGCTACAGGACCACGAACAAAAAATGTTTCAGATTTTGGATCATTTCGGATATTCAGATAAGGGGTACTCAGTATGTCTTCTGCCTTGTCATACTGTGATAATTTGATTTTTATTACCATAGTTCTGCATCTTGTGTACCTTTGTGGCTGCAGCAAAGAAGAATTTTGTACATTGTATTTATTTATACGTCAATAAACTCTCATTGAGTCAACATAACAGTCATATCCATCCTGTAATGAGGTGACCAATGTGACAGTATATAGAAATGTTTTTGGGAGATAAATTGGTACAGGTTTTAGTGTAGGTCACATACAAACACTTGAAAACAGATCTTATTTAAAATACTGGAGCTCTGCCCCATGCCAGACATGTAAGGGCCAACAGTCTTTGCAAAAGCTTTGGAGAGTGCCCAAGAGACTTGACTAATGGATTGTTGTTTACAAAAAGGCAACAGATGAAAGAGCTTGTTGGAGCGGCCTTCTGTCTGGAGTGGAACTTGCTGTTCTAGAAGGGTCATTTGGTTTTGCAAGTACAGAGAGTCAAACAGGCTTTCTCTCTGAGAGAGAGAGAGAAAGAGACACACACACACACACACACACACACACACAAACACACACACACACACACTCACAGAGATCAGTTCTACAGTGCAAGAGGAGAGGACTGGCTGTCTAATGTTTCACTTCAAATAAGAGAAACAAAAAGGAACTCTATGGTGACCTGAAAGAAAGAGGTCATCATCTGGAGAACCCTGAGGGGGAAAGTTTCATCAGCAAGGCACTGAAGTGGCTGGTTACAAAGAATCAGTTGTGTGTGTCCTGGAACAACAAATCTCTCTTTGAAAACCAACAAGAACCTTCCTGAGTGGTAACCATTTACCTTTCAAGCATCAAAGCCTGATGAACTTTATAAATGTTAAATTCTATGCACAGTATAAGAATTAGTTGCAACCAGTGAACTTGGAGGAATGAGATTGGACTGTGAATCAAATAACTTTTCTGAACTTACGCACACACACACATTACAGACACGTGCGCTTAGAATTAGAAGGGGGTTGAGTTAGGTTAGTTAAGTCAATAGTGATCAGTTAAACTGTGATTCTGTTTTCATGTTTAAAGATAATTAAAAGCAACTTTTGTTTAAGTAACCATTAATTTTGGAGAATATCTATTGCTGTTAGGATTTGGGGTCCTCTAGAACTGAACACAATATTCTGTGTGCTTCACCAGAAATTTATTGAGCTCTCTTTAAGTTTGACCTTCCAAAATGCATTATCTTATACTTAATCAGACTGAATCCCGTCTGCTACTTTTCTGCGTAATTCAGCATCCTGTTGTAACCCACAATACCCTTCAGCATTATCTACAACTTCTCCAACCTTTGTAACATCCACAAACTGACTGACCCATCCCTCTACATCTTTGTCTAGGTCATATATAAAATTAAAAAAGAGCAGGGATCCTAGTCACTGACCTCCAGACAGAATATTGTTACTCTTACCAGAATCATGAAGGTAGTCGTCTCTCTGGAAGCTGCAGCCCACCATGTAGAAGTTTTCGATGCCTGACTCCCCCAACCTCCAGCCTGGCCAATACTGATGACTGCTGTTGCTGAGGGGCCTTACGGGGAGGAGATAATCGTTGCTACCAACGCAACCTGCAGATTCCGGTGTGGATCAGACAGACACTCCTGAAAGAGCTGCCTAGCGAGGAACTCACATTGCTCCCAATGCGGTAAGAAAGGCCACTTCGCTAATGTGTGTCTCTCTAGACTCACTGGGAGCGCTGCGGCCCTCCACAATCAGCCAGGAGCTTCCCCAGCCGCTGCCAAGTGCAAAGACCAAGCAGCGCCATTACTCAGCCTGCCACGTCTGCTTGCAACACCAACATCACTTCTGGTACGGCCACCCACCCACACTGCCACTGTGTGCTCACCATAGGCTCTGCTATCTTCCTCCATCTGACTGAAGATGTCATGTCCGCCCACACCGATGACATCACCTTTGGCCTCATTTCCGGTCAGATCGTCTGACCACACCAATGGCATCCACTGGGTGCCACCATCATGGGGCAGCCGACCCCTGACCGCCCCAACTTGCTCACCTCACCAAAGGGATGACATGGTCAACATGTGCACACACACAATTGCGCACCCAATGCACCCCATGTCCCAGAGGGAAGCTGCTGACCACTATTCACCACAACCATTGGAGAGCAGCGACCCAGACCCTGAAATGGCCCATGGACTCGGGCGCTCGATGATGGATATTGCTGTCATTGGGAAAGTACCAAAATGCCTGTTTGGTAGCGACAGTACTGAGGGCTTTATGCAGCTGACCGTGTCCTGGATGCTGAAATTAAAGATACACCCATGAACTTCTCTATCACCTTCGCTGCCTAGGACCACTCTATCACGGCACTCTGGTGCTGCTCAGCAGATCTGTCACTGGGTGCGGAAACATGTCAAGTATTGAGGCTCCTGGTCATGCCCAAGCTCTATATCCGTCATCTTAGGGATGAACTTCCAGTGCCACCTCCAAAGCCTCATCCTCACCTTCACCCACCCCACTCCACCCATTCAACATCCACAGCTCAAAGCCAAGAGACCGCCCCAGTCCACCTGCAGCCTCTCCACCCTACAGGTGCCCCCTCCATCCTTCTTCAACTACCTTACTCCAGACAAAGCCTATAGCTGGCAATAGCAGGTGCTATTGTGCGGCCAACAGGATCTTTATCAAGGCAGAGGTGAGGTGGCTTCTGGCAGAAGATATCATAGAGACCAGCACCAGCCCCTGGAGATCCCAGGTCCTGGTTGTAAAAGGGGCAACAAACCGATGATGGTCATTGACTACAACCAGACCATCAACTGATACACCCAGCTGGATGCCTACCCCCTAACCTGAATAGCCGACATGGTCAACAAGATAGCCCACTATAAGATCTTCTCCATGATTAACCTGAAGTTGGCCTACCACCAGCTCCCCATTCACACCCGGGATAAAGCTGATACTGCCTTTGAGGCAGATGGCGCCTCTACCAGTTCTGCCAGGTTCCCTTTAGGGTCACAAATGGGGTCTCCCCAGTGGGAGATGGACCGCATGGTAGACCGACACAATCTAAGAGCGACCTTCCTGTACTTGGATAATGTCACCATCTGTGGTCATGACCAGCAGGACCACAGTACCAACCTGAGAGATTTCTTTGGGTGGCTGAGAAGCGGAACAAGGAAAAGTGCGTGTTCAGCACTATCCACCTCACCATCCTGGGGTACATCATGGAGCATGGAGTCATTGGTCTCGACCGTGAACGCATGCGCCCCCTAATGGAACTGCCCCTCCCTCACACGCTCAAAGCCTGCTCCAGGTGCCTAAGGCTCTTTCTACTCCCAGTGGGTCCCCAGCTTCTCGGACAAGGACTGCCCACTGGCCCAAGCCACTATCTTTCCCCTCCCCCTGAGGCGTAAGTGGCGTTCACCCACATCAAACAAGACCGCCAGTACCATGATGCATGCTGTGGATGAGGACACTCCATTCCAGGTGGAGTGCGATGCCTCTGATGTTGCCCTCATGGCCACCCTCAACCAAGGGGGAAGACCCATAGCCTTCTTTTTCAGGACCCTCCACAATTCAGAGATCAGGCACTCCGCCATTGAAAAGCAGGCCCAGGCGATCATGGAAGCTGTCCGCCACTGGTGCCACTACCTGACAAGCAGGAGGTTTGCCCTTCTCACTGACCAGCACGCAGTGGTATTCATGTTCAGCACCACCCACAGAGGCAAGATCAAGAACAAAAAGATCTTGCGCTGGAGAGTCGAGCTGGCCACATTCAGCTACGAAATCCAGTACAGACTGAGGAAGTTCAATGACTCCCCCAACGCCTTGTCCTGGACCTGTGCCAGTGTGCATTCTGACCATCTGCAGATGCTGCACAACACCCTTTGCCACCTGAGTGTCATGTGTCTGTATCATTTCATTAAGTCCTGGAACCTTCCCTTAACAGTCCCAAAAGCCATGACCATGACCGAGTCATGCAGGGTCTGTGCAGAGTGCAAATCACACTTCTTCCACCTGCCAAAGGCCCGTGATCAAGGCCACTTGGCCCTTCGAGCTGCTCAGCATTTACTCCAAGACCCCCTGCCTTCCATGAACAAGAACATCTACTTCTTCTCGGTCGTAGACAAATACTCCCCTTTTCCCTTTGCCATTCCTTCCCAGACACCATTATCAGGGTACTGACGCAGATCTTTACCATGTTTGGATACCCAGCCTTTATCCACAGTGACCAGGGGCCCGGCTTCATGAGTGAGGAACTACGCCAGTATCTGATATTGCAAGGTATTGCAACTAGCTACAACCCCAGAGAAAACAAGCAGGTGGAGCACGAAAATGGGGTGATCTGGAAGGCAGTTCTCCTGGCCCTGAGGTCCAAAAGCTGGTCTATCAACTACTGGCAAGAGGCCCACCCTGAGGCAATCCATGCCATACGGTCAGTCTTGTACACAGCTACCCACAAGTCGAATCCCCTGGTCGAGCAGGTGCTCCTTCTTCATTTGAACCCAAACTACGCCTTCGTAAGCTACCCCAATGGGCATGAGGACACCATGTCGACCAGAGATCTGGCACCAGTAGGGGCTCCGGCCTCCTCCACCCCCACCCACCATGAGTACCTTGCCCAACCTCCTCACCATGGGTACCTTTGGCCCACACAGGATTCATCGGGAGTCAACCTCCTTCCTCTGCCTCTCCAAAGGGCTCCACTCCTTGCGGACCAGACCCACACATACACGTCCTCACTGCCAGACACCACCCTGCCCATCCAGACCCGGCTGACCCTCAGGCAACCCTGCCCTCGCTGACCATTGATCAGGAGCTGACCTTACAATGGTCACAGAGGTACAGATAGCTGCTGGACCGCCTGAACTTGTAAATACTACTCGGCATTGAGACACATCGCCCACAACCACCCCCCCCCCACCCTGCACTCATTTTAAGAAGGGGGTGAATGTGGTGATACAACCACAGAACTGGGCCACATGACTACCAGCCTATTGCAGGGGACGACCTCTGTACCTACAGGAAGACCACCTGGGAGGCTGACTCTACTTGGCCGGCTGTCAATCACCGACCTGTATGGAGACTTGAGGTGGCCCCTCCCGGGCTCGTCACATGTGGAGCCATCTAGATTACTACTGGCGTATAACAGAGTTTAAGTGGATTAAAGGCTGTAGTACTGTCTTTTCTATGTTTTGTGTCTACTTGAAGAACAGAGAGTCCCATTCTTCTGCCTTACCATGCACTAGAAAATTATTTCCTTTAAAATACTTGACTGTTATATTTTGAATGCAACAGTTAAATCTATCTCCATTGATTCTCCTGACAGGGCATTCTAGAATCTTACCACACCTTGCATAGTAAAGTTTTATTCCTCAGGTAATTATCTTTTGTTCTTGATCCTTATGCCAGTGGGAACAGTTTATTTCCATCTGCTTGGTCTAGGCTTCTTAAGAAAGCACCCTCTGTCCTTAAAAACCTCCACCACCCCGGCCGTGTCCTCTTCACTTTGCTACCATCAGGAAAAAGGTACAGGAGCTTCAAGACGAGCACGCAGCGGCTCAAGGACAGATTATTTCCCTCTGCCATCAGATTCCTGAATGATCAATGAACCAAAGACACTGCCTGACTTTGGCTTTTCACACACTATTTTTGTTTATTGTTTAAGGTGGTTTATAGGAATATTTGCACGTGATGCCGCAAAACAACGAATTTCGTGACTTGATCACGATAATAAACTATGATTCTGATCCTGGAGAGTGTAAGGTAAAACATCATGAGATGGGAATGTGTAGGGAGTTACCCTGTACAGGGCAGTAACAAGAAGGGGAGGTGTCCTTGTACTCCTGTTAGGTAAAGCATCATGAGATGGGAATGTACAGGGCTGTAATAAGATGTGAATGCATCCTTGTACTTACAAGATAAGAGAGACATTGATGGATTGAGAGGCAGGAAGCTAGCAGGGAAAGGATAGCAACAGTTTTAGTCATTGGACAAGTAATGATATGATGATGTTCTAAGCACATATCCAAGGGTATAAAAAAATCACCATTTTGCTGATAACGGCAGAATGCATTCTCCGACTAACATGGTTGGTCGCAAGTGTTACAATCCGGTAATAAAGAACAAAGAACCCTGATTTCGACTCAGCCTGGTGTTTGTCTCACTCATTCATGAACAAAGCAGACCTAACAAGAGGTGGCTGGTTCGTGTGAAAGCCTGAGCTGTATCAACAACTCAAGTTCAAGTTTATTGTCACATGTACCAAGGTACAATGATAAAGTTTGTCTTGTGAACAGTTCAGTTGGACATCCCATACATAGTATAGTACATTTCTTAATATCTGAAATGCGTGGGACGGTACATTTTTTGGTTCACTGCATTTTTTGGATAAGTGAATATAGGCTTTAAGCAGTCCAGTAGCATCAGCAGAATACTTGTGCCGGCCATAACCAATCCCCAACACCTCCCCACCGCCATCACCGATCCTGCCCAGAAGCCCAAGGTCCCCGGTCCTGCCCAGGAGACTGCTCTTCTTGATGATGCCATGACAGCGGAGAACCAAATACAGTGGAGTGTAAAGAAGAAATGGAAAGAGACAGGGGAGGGAGTTACCTGAGATGAGGACAATCTCCCCTTAGAACAATACAGCATAGAACAGGCCCTTTGGCCCTTGATGTTGTGCCAACCTATACTTTCTTTTTAAAAAAAGTACCATAACCTCCCTACTCCATAACCCTCTGTTTTTCTTTCATCCATGTGTCTGTCTAAGAGTCTGTTAAATGCCCCCATTGTTTCAGCCTCAACTATCATCCCCGGCAAGGCATTTCAGGCACCCACTACTCTCTGAGTAAAAAAAAACTTGCCCCTAATGTCTCCCTTAAACCTCCCTCTCTTCACTTTGTACTTATGTTCTCTGGTGTTTTCTGATCCTGCCCTGCATATTCACCCCTTGTTTTTTTTTAATTGTCTGATAAGGTGACTTGGGGCACAAAGTCATACAGGTTAAGCCAGTCCAGTGGCTTGATCTTCTGTACTGACTGGTTGTTGGGTTGCAGCCGGGGCTGTTGTCACGTTCCAGACCTCCAGCGCTGTGCTAACCTGGTGAGGGCATAATGACTAAGCCAGAGTGACTGGGGTGGGGGGAGGGTGCAATTCTATGTATTACATGTCCGTGGAATGAGATCAGGGTACTGCTCGGTGAGTATGCGCTTCAGGGGCCCCCGCATGCATGAGGTTTCAGATGGAGCCCGTTTCCTCGCACCTATCCGAGTAGGCCAGGTACATGTATTGGAGGTTCGTGTAGAGGAGCTAAACCCTTTCAATCAGGGATTCAGTTTTATGGACCATCACATGGGCCCTGGAGATGTCACCCAGGAGTGTAGTGTGGTCCCAACACTGACTTCCAGGGGAAGAGAAATTCTTTTGTGAGGGGTAGTGTTAGTGGCAGTACATAGCAGTGATCAAGTGGCGTGGAGCACCTCTGGAAGGACCTTCTGCCAGTGAGAGACAGGCATAGAAATAGAGCTTTAGGGCAAGGAGGATGGCCCTCCACACATTGCCATTCTCTCCCTCTACCTGACCGTCCCCATGGGGGTTAAATTTTGTGATCCTGCCCCTTGGAAATACCCCTGAGCAGCAGGAATTGGTGCAGCTCATCGCTCATAAACAAGGACCCCCAATCGCTGTGGATGCACGACAAGTACCCAAACAGTTTATGCAGAGCCCCAATGACTGTGATGGTGGTCATGTCAGGGCAGGGGATGGCAAAGGGGAACTGCAAATACTCATTGATAACCATGAGGAAGAATATATTTCAGTTGGTGGAGGGAAGGGGGCCCTTGAAGTCCTTGCTCAGGCAATTGAAGGGGCAAGTGGTTTTATCAGGTGTGACCTGTCCAGTTGGTATAAGTGCAGCTTGCATTCCACACAGACCCTGCAGTTTCTGGTCATGTCTCTGACAGATTCTGAGATTTGATCATGTGAAAAAAATCTCGTGACACTGGGGTGATTCTGTTAAATAAATAAACACAATATCAGGAAATAAACTAATCTTAAATTCATCCAATCCTGTTTTAATATCCTTTATATCACTATCCTGCCTTATTAACTGTGCTAAAGCTTCTATTACCAATGCAAGTAATGCCAGTGACAAAGGACAACTTTGTCTAGTTCAGGGGTGTCAAACTCAAATTCACAGAGGGCCAAAATTAAAAACTTGGACTAAGTTGTGGGCCAAACTAAATATTTATTGAAAATTTTCAACAACATCTGCATGTTTTCTCTTCTTTCAACATTTGTAATGTTAAACTTTTTCTTATTAAAATAAATGTTTAATAATAGTTTTGGTTAAACTCTTTCTAGAAGAAGCATTAACAAATAAGAAATAAAATATTCAATAAATAATATTTCTCTCTAGCCTTTATGCTCCTTTTAAATGTATTTTTTTTCACAAGCCAACAAGTCAAAAAAATAACAACTTGCTTCAATGACAAACAGGTTTGTCTTTTAAAATGATGAACATATAGTCTGCCTCCCACCTGTCTTGAAAGGTCCTGTTTTCTGTCTTTGGTTTGGCCATTTTTCGTAAGGGGTTTATTACATGTGAGTTGGGCGACAGGTCGCAGATGCTAATGAAAGTAAAGAGGAGGTGGGGGGGATTAGCGGGCTGACAGACTGGCGCCAATGCATTTGCAAAGCATTCTGGGATTTGTAGTATTAGTTGTGCATTCACTATACTAGCGCGGCAGCCAGCGGGCCAGCTCTAATACATATTTGATATGATCTTGCAGGCCAAATATAATTATATCACAGGCCAAATTTGGCCCGCGGGCCTGTGTTTGACATGTGTGGTCTAGTTGATCTTTCCAACTTAAAGGACTCAGATAAAAATCCATTTGTCACAACTCTAGTTTTGGATATTTATATATTGCCTTAATCCATCTTATAAACATTGGTCCAAATCGAAGCTTTTCCAAC
This sequence comes from Narcine bancroftii, assembly GCF_036971445.1. Lineage (NCBI taxonomy): Eukaryota > Metazoa > Chordata > Chondrichthyes > Torpediniformes > Narcinidae > Narcine > Narcine bancroftii. The sequence continues at coordinate 481,960,809 of NC_091469.1, read as the reverse complement.
ACTTTAAATTAAAAAAAACACATTCAACCCTATCAAATGCTTTTTCACCATCTAATGATAAGACTATTGGTAAGTTGGATTTCTTCCATGAAACATGAATTAAACTAATCAATTTAGTTATATTTTCTGCAGAATAATGATCTTTAATAAAACCCACTTGATCAATATGAATCAGCGTCAGTAAAAAATGAGCTAATCAACATTCAATAATGGAATTGGTCTGTATGACTCTGGATTCAAAGGATCCCTATCTTTCTTAAGAATAACTGTTATAACTGTAATAAGTTTGCAAAAAAAGAGTCTAGTAAAGATTGTATTTCTCTAGCTTGCTTAACTTCAATAAACCGAGGAAACAATAACTTCTGAATTTTTTTTGTAAAATTCTGTAGTAAACCCATCCTCTCCTGGAGATTTACCATTCAACATTGATTTAAGAGCTGCTGTAATTTCCTTAAGATTTATCGGGTTCTCCAATTCTTCCTTAATCCATTCATTCAAAATGGGTAATTGTGGGGGGGGGGGGGCATGCTACGTGATGACGTAGGGTTAGACTGATAATCCGTGCTATCTTCCAAAAAGTTGAAAAAAAGTGACAAAAAAGGTTATTAAAGTTACTGAAAATATATGAAAGGATTGTCTGAAGACACATAGAAGACATCAACAATGCCACCAAAGAAAGATAAAGGATTTAGTGTTGTACAAGAAACTGAGCAAGAAAAGGAACAAGAAGAGAGGCTTTCCTTAAGAAAGGATCCTGGAGCTGTTCGTAAGGTAGTATCTAAAGGAGAGAGGCCAGAAGCCAGGGAGACCTTAGACACTGCTGCACAAGGTCTCCCCCGACAATGGCCACCAACATCGGGTGAAGAAGTGACTCTGAGTCGCGTATGCGCAGAGCACAAAAAAACGGAGGAAGTTTTTTAAAAAGATTCCAGATAACCACAGCTCCAGTGATCAAGAAGAAGACCTAGAAAAGCAAAGGAAAGAACAAGAATGACCTACAATCAAGAAACTGTAAGTTTCATTTCATTCATAAAATTTTTCATATCCTTTGTCACCTTATTTTAACCATGATTCCTCCTGATCTATCCAACTTGGAATCAAAGCTAAAATTAAAGTCTCCTCCCATAATTATTTTCCCTTTTGCATTAGCTAACTGCATAAAAATATCTTGTATAAATTTTACATCATCTACATTCAGTGCATATATTTTCAGTTACAGCAAAACCTCTCTATAAATTCAAGTGTCTACAACCATCTGCTGATCTTTAACAGGCAATGATTCGGCATATACCTTTGCTTCATTGGGCTCAGTAAAAAATATATCCCTCCTTCCCAGAATGAATACTTTCAATACTTTCAAAACAGCTGGATATATCAAAACAAAGGCATAACCTTTTTTCCACAATGCATCTTTAACCGGATTAAACTCCTTTCTCTTTTTCAACAAATCAAAACTTAGATCTGGATTTTAAAAAAAACCTTATTTCCATTATAAATCAAATGGGATTGTCTTTCTTTAGCTTGTTTCGCTGCCAGCTCCAATATTTTCTCTCTTACTTCATACCGAAGAAATCTGACAAGTATTGGACAGGACCTTTGGTCAGGCTAAGGTTTAGAATGAGCCCATAGGGCATTGCGACCTATCTCCAAATCACCTTGAAATGCAGCATGACCTAAAGATTCTGGTATTCTGAATTAAAGCAAATGTTAGATTTTTTTCTGCAATCCATGGAAGTGTTAACTGATGAAGTAAGGAAGAATGGTGACAAGATGAAAAGATTAATACAACAGGTGGACACTAGATTTGAAATAGTGGGTGGAAAAATTAATGGGAATGAATTCGAGATTCAAAATCTGAAAGATCAAATGAAGAAATTGCAAGCAGAAGCAGCTGCAAAGCAAAATCAATTAATGCAAAAGATAGACATTTTGGAAAATTTCAGTAGATGGAATAATATCAAGATTGTTGGACTGAAAGAAGAGGATGAGGGTCAAGACTTTAAAAAAAATTGCAACAGTGGATACCAGAATCTTTAGGTCATGCTGCATTTCAAGGTGATTTGGAGATAGAATGAGCCCGTAAGGTATTGCGACCTAAACCTCAGCCTGACCAAAGGTCCTGTCCAATACTTGTCAGATTCCTTCGGTATGAAGTAAGAGAGAAGATATTGGAGCTGGCAGTGAAACAAGCTAAAGAAAGACAATCACCTTTGATTGATAATGGAAATAAGATTTTTTTTAAATCCAGATCTAAGTTTTGATTTGTTGAAAAAGAGAAAGGAGTTTAATCCGGTTAAAGATGCATTGTGGAAAAAAGGCTATGCCTTTGTTTTGATATATCCAGCTGTTTTGAAAGTATTCATCCTGGGAAGGAGGGATATATTTTTTTACTGAGCCTAATGAAGCAAAGGTATATGCCGAATCATTGCCTGTTAAAGATCAGCAGATGGTTATAGACACTTGAATTTATTATATGACTGAGAGGTTTTGCTGTGACTGAAAATACATCGAGTTTTGAGAGAGTTAAAAGGGGGAGGAAGATTTAACCTATATTGTGCATGATCTAGTATACTGGATAAGATTAATGGATGAAAAGGTCTCTTGATAGGCTTATAGTAAGGGATGGTATGATTTTTCGAGTGAGTGAGTGAGTGGGGAATGTGATGTTGACCACTGCGCTATCATGGGCACTATAGATCAGGGTGATAGAGATGCTTTAATATCACCCGCCTCTGGGGTTTTTCATTATCTTTCTTTCTTATCTTTTTTTTGGTTTTTAATCTGGACTGTTTATAGATGTAAAATATGGGAGGGTTTGGTTGGATGGGGAGATGGGGATACTGGAGGGACATAGATTTTAATTTTGATGTCTAATGGCAGTGAAATTGTTATTTATTAGTATTAATATTAATAGAATTTAGAATCTGATAAAGAGAAAAAGTTTATTGAATTATATGAAAAAAACCTAAAGTGGATGTGGCTTTTCTACAAGAAACTCATTTAACAGAAATAGAACATATGAAATTAAAGAGAGACTGAGTGAGGGGTTATTCTCTTCTTCATTTAATTCTAAAGCTAGAGGAGTAGTGATATTAATACACAAAAGTATACCAATTGAAATATTGGATGTAATGACTTACAAAGTGGAGAGGTATGTGATGATAAATTGCAAAATATATTCTCAATATTGGACTTTGAATATATATGCACTGAATGTAGATGATGTAAAATTTATACAAGATGTTTTTATGCAGTTAGCAAATGCAAAAGGGAAAATAATTATGGGAGGAGACTTTAATTTTACCTTTGATTCCAAGTTGGATAGATCAGGAGGAATCACGGTTAAAATAAGGTGACAAAGGATGTGAAAAATTTTATGAATGAAATGAAACTTGTTGATAGTTAGAGGAAGATTCATCCTGACATTAGAGATTATTTATTTTATTCTTATAGGCTTAAGACATATTCCTGTATAGATATGTTTTAATTGCCTCTCAACTCCAGACAAGAGTTCATTGTATTGAATATCAAGAGAGGATATTGTCTAACCATTCACCTTTTGTTATGTTAGTTTTACTGGAGGAGGAGCAAAATCTAGGTTATAGAAGGAGATTTAATGCAGAATTTCTGAAAAGGAAATATTTTTGTGATTTTATAAGGCAACAGACAAAAGTTTTATGGACCTGAATGAACAGTCTGTAACTAATAAGTTCGTGGTATGGGATTCTTTGAAGGCTTATTTAAGAGGACAAATAATAAGTTATTACAGCTAAGGTTAAAAAAAAATATGTCTGAAGTTAATTCTTTGGAAAAGGAAATAATAAAGATAGAAAAAGAACTGCAAAATTGAGAGAATGATAAACAAAGGAAAATGTTAGATTTAAAGAAAATGAAGCTTAATACAATACAAATATATAGAGTAAAGAGGGATATAAGACGAACCCAACAAAAATATTATGAATTGGGAGATAGAGCACAAAGTTTTAGTATGGCAATTGAAGACTGAACAATTATCAAGAACAATAGTAGCTGTAAAAGAAGATTTGGGTCATCTTACTTATAAAATATAAGGTATTAATGATGGGTTTATGAAATTCTATAAGAAATTATATAAATCAGAATCTTTGAAGGATGGGGATAAAATAGACAAATACATATCCAAAATTACTTCACCAGAGTTAAGCATAGAAGAGAAGACAGAATTAACAAATCCATTTAAAGTTACAGAATTATATGATATATTGATGTCTTTACCAAATAAGGCTCCAGGGGAGGATGGTTTCTCTCCTGAGTTTTATAAAGAATTTAAAGAGTTATTAATTCCGATATTTATGGGGTTGTTAGATCAAATGGAAGATCTTTGGGATGTACCCGAGTCATTTTAAATTGTGTTAATAACAGTTATTCCAAAAAAAAGGGAAGGACCCTTTGCTTCCATGTTCATTTAGACCAATTTCATTATTAAATACTGATTATAATTTTTTTCAAACTAATAATTAATAGATTAGCTAAATATTTACATAAATTGATTAATATGGATCAAATAAGTTTTATTGAAAATAGAAGATCAAAGGATAATATTGTTGGATTTTTAAGTTTAATAGATATGGCTTAGAAAAGAAAAAATACCATCAGTGGCTTTAGCTTTAGATGCAGAAAAGGCATTTGATATATTTATTTAAAGTACTGAGGTTTTTGGAATTCTGACAAATTTTATAAATTGGATAAGAGTTTTAGACAATTCTCCAAAGACTAAGGTGATTACAAATAGGCAAATATCAAAATCTTTTTTGTTGGAAAGATATCTAGACAAGGATTTCCATGATCTCGTTTCCATTATCTCCTTTTTTATTTGCATTGGCTGTAGAACCTTTAGCTGAGGTGATTAGAAGTGATAATGACATTGAGGACTTTAAGATACATGATAAAGAACATAAAATAAGTCATTTTGCAGATGATGTAATATTATCTTTTACAGACCCTGAAAGCTCACTACAAAAAGTAAATGATTGATTGATGGAGTATGGGTTAGTATCATGTTATAAAGTAAATATTGATAAAAGTGAAGTGAAGCCAATGATTGAGATAGACTATGTTCAAGTTACAAAAAGGACAAAATTTAAATGGCAGATTGGTGCAATTAAGTATTTAGGAATTAATGTTAATAAGAATTAAAATAATTTTTTAAAATTAGACTATATACCTTTATTGAGGAAAATTAAAGAAGATTTATTAAGATGGAAAGATTTGCCAATTTCTTTAATAGGAAGGATTAATTGTGTGAAGATGAAAATCTTTCCTAGAATACAATACCTTTTTCAATCTTTACCAATTTTTGTACCAATAATTTTTTTTTTTCAGGATTTAAATAAAAGTGTAAGAAGATTTATTTGGAGGGATAAAACACCTCGGATGGCAATGGAAAAATTGACATGAAAATTTGATCAATTTTAAAAATTATTATAAAGAGGCTCAACTTAGATTTTTTGTCTTCTTGTTATCAGACCAATGAAACGATTGGATGGGTGCAAATTGAAGTGAGTAAAATAGGAGAAAGTAATTCTGAACACATTTTATATAAAGGGCATGAGGAGTTATTAAAAGGAAAATCCAATAGACGAATTTTGAAGCATTTACTCAAAGTATGGAATGAAGTACATGTAGAAAGAGGAATGAAGAATTATCAGTTGGCTAAAATGATATTAAATCAAAATCCTTTAATTCCTTTTACGATTAATAATCGTTATTTTGATGTTTGATATAAATGAGGGAAAAAAGGGATTGTTTTTTGGGATCTGTTTTTTTTGACTTTTGATCAATTGAAAGAGAAGTATAATATACCACATAATACTATTTTTTCTTATTATCAACTTAAATCATATTTAAAAAGAAAATTAGGGAGGAATTTTAAATTGCCAGAACAAAGTGTATTTGAATATCTAATAGTGGATGTTTATTGAAAGATTTATTACTAATATATAATATCAATTACAAGAGACTATTCAGAAAAAAGGATTTATTCAAATCCAAATCTAGATGGGAAAAAGATTTAAATATACAGATTCAAGATGAAGTATGGTGAAAATTATGCTATGAAAGTGTAACTAATACAATTAATGTTAGATATCAAATGGTACAATTTAAGTTTTTACATCCATTATATTATACTCCATACAAATTGCATGCAGTTCATTTGAATTGTTCTGATCAATGTTTTAGATGTAATAAAGAAGTAGAATCTTTCCTGCATTCAGTCTGGCAATGTGAAAAGGTAGATACGTTTTGGAAAGAATAAAGTATTTTATTGGGACGAGTTTTGAAGCTGCAAATTTTGAAGGATCCCAGAGTATTTTTATTGGGAGATATTTCCCAATTGAAGTTAGGTATTTATCAAAAGAAGTTTTTAAGTGTAGCAATAGCAATAACAAAAAAATCTATAGCTGTAACATGGAAATCTGGTGATATTGTGGGTTGAATATATGGCGAATAGAACTATTAAATTGTATACCATTAGAAAGAATAACGTATAAGTTACAAAATTAACCAGAAAAATTTGATAAGATTTGGAAACCCTACATGGATTTTATTGTTACGACTTTACCTGAAGCATCCACCACACCCCCCCCCCCCCCATCCAACTTTCCCTAATTAGTTATGGTTTAAAATTGTTATGTAACTTGCAATTAATTAATTAAAATATATTGTGGCAGAGTATATAGAAATATTTTTGGGAGATAATTTGGGAAAGGTTAGAATAGGTTACATTCAAACGCTTTAAAACAGATCTTATTTGAAATACTGAAGATTTCATGTGCACAGTGACATTACAGAAACTTTGAAGAATGTCTATGGAGACTTCACAAGTAGGTGTTAATTAGACTGAATAAATGGACTATTGTTTTTAAAGCAACAGAGGAGACATACTGGTTTCTCACACCTTTTTGCAGGAGCTTTGAAGAGTGATCAGAGAGCTGATGGGCTCTTGTTTACCTAAAAGCAACAGATGAATGAGAAGGCTGTCTCAGTATCAGTGTGTGTGTGTGTGAGAGAGAGAGAGAGAGAGAGAGAGAGAGAGAGAGAGAGAGAGAGAGAGAGAGAGAGAGAGAGAGAGAGAGAGAGAGAGAGCAGTATCAGCCAACTGAAATAGGAAAGGCTGGCAAGAAGCTCCAGTGTGAAAGATGGCCTAGTCACTGTCTTGTGGTTCATGCAAGAGGAGAGGACTGGCTGTCTAATATTTCATTTGAAATAAGTGAAACAGAAAGGAACTCTGTGCTGACCAGAAAGAAAGAGGTTATAATCTAGAGAACCCTGATGGGAGAAGTTTTGTCAGCAAGACACTGAGGTGACTGAGGGAACAACAACTATCTCTTTGAAATCCAACAAGAACCTTTTACTTTTGAGCACCAAAGCCTGGTGAACTTTATAAATGTTAAATTCTGTGAACAGTATACAAATTGCCTGCAACCAGTGAACTTGGAGGAAAGAGAAGCGAGATTGGACTGTGAACCAAATAACTTTTCTGAACTTGCATACACATTACATACATGTGCATTTAGAATTAGAAGGAGGTTAAGTTAGGTAAAGTAATAAGTTAAAGTGTAATTCTGTTTTCATGTTAAAAGATAATTAAAAGCAACTTTTGTTTAAGTAACCATTTGTCTTGGTGGATATCTATTGCTGCTGGGTTTTGGGGTTCTTTGGGCTCATAACATTTTATGGGGCTTTTCGGATTGAAACTCGAGTTTTTGTGAGTTATTATTTAATTTGTTTATTTCCAAGCTAATTTAAAGCTTGTGTGTTGAAAAACAGCAGCAATGGATCTTGATAAATTTTTGTTACAACCATCACCTGCAGAGTTGAAGACCAAGAGAAAAGAGATACTGATAGTTGTTTCTAAGGCATTAAAACTGACTGAAGTTAAGCATTGGATGAGGAAAATACAAATACATTATAGTGAAATATTATGTAGGTGAGGGAAAATTTGTTGAGAAAGACTTAGAAAATTTTCCGGAGGATAGATCTGTTGAGTTGCAATTGGAATTGGAGAAATGGAGGGTGGAAGAGGAAAGAGTTGAGGAGACAAGAATATGAGGCAGACCTAATTGAAAAACGAAGAGAAGAGGCTGAAAAACAGACAATGTATGAGACAGAGAAAGCTGAAGAACGATGGAAATATGAGTTAGAGGGAGCTGAGGGTGTTGAAATTCAAAGAAATTCAAAGAAAATATGACTTGGAAAAGATTAAAAGGGACAGACGGTTTCAATTAGCGAGGATGAAAATTGAGATGGAGGGAGGTAAGAGAAGTGAGGCTGTAACTCCTGGGGAGAGGTTTTTGGCTAGTAGAGAGGTAAATCTACTTCCTCCTGGATATAGATACATATTTTCAGCTTTTTGAAAAGGTTGCTGAGAGCTCAAGATGGCCAAAAGAAAAATGGACTCTAATGCTCCAAAGTGTATTGAAGGGTAAAGCACAAATTGCATCCTCTAACTTGACTGCAGAGCATGTGGCAAATTATGATCCTGGTAAAAAAGCTGTATTGAAAGCTTATGAGTTAGTTCCAGAAGCATATAGACAAAAAATTAGAAGTTTGATGAACACATGCAACCAATCTATATGGATTTTGTTCTGAAGAAATCTGTATGGTTTGGCCATTGGTGCACCTCAAAAAGAATAAATAATGATTTTGACAGATTGAGAGAATTGATGTTAATTGAGGAAATTAAAAGGAGTGTTCCAAATAAGATTAAATTATACCTGGATGAGAGAGACATGGGGACGTGGTGACGAACGGCTAGATTAGCGGACGAATTTGCCCTAATTCACAAATGTACATCTCAGAATGGTAGGCATTTTCAGAGAGTTCATGTGGAACCGATTAATAAGCCTGTTTAAACGTTAATGTGGAGCTGAATAGTAAATCTGAAAGTAAGTCTGGAGAGAATGTTAAGAGAAAAGATGAAGTTAAGGTGGGAAAGGACAGAACTTCTAGATTTGTATGTCATTTTTATAAGAAACCTGGTCATGTTATTGTGAATTGTCAGTACTTATTAACAATTATGTGTACAGCAATGAGATTTACAGAAGCTATATCTTTAAGGAATATTAAAGCCAGAATGGCGGTAAAGGCTCTGGAAAGATTTTTCACAGTTTTTGGATTACCTAAAGAGATGAAGAGTGATCAAGTATCTAATTTTATGTCTAGGTTGTTTCAGAAATTGATTTATGAGTTGGGAATAAAACAGATTACTTCATCTGCGTACCATCTTGAAAGTCAGGGAGCTTTGGAAAGATTTCATTCTACTCGTAAAAATATGATGAGGATTTATTGTCTGGAGAATGGAAAAGATTGGAACGGAAGTATTCATTTATTGTTATTTGCAGCAAGGGAGGCTGGGCAGTCATTAGATAATTAAAAGCAACTTTTGTTTAAGTAACCATTTGTCATGGTGAATATCTATTGCTGCTGGGTTTTGGGGTCCTTTGGGCTCACAATATAGATTTATTAGACAGGCTAGAAATTCTTTTCTTTTTTTCCTACTTTTTTGGGGAGGGAAGGGGTGGGTGGGGGAGAAAATGTATAAAAATTGTATTATTTTTGTGTCATAATAGTTATCATTTTTATGTTATGGATAAATACTGTATGTTTCCACGCAAATGGAAATTTTTTTTAAATGGGTAATTGTAATTTCTTTAAAAATGAATCTATCTTAACTTGAACTTCTGAGGTATATAATTTCTTGTAGAATTCTTTAAACTCCTCATTAATATCCTGTTTATATGAAATCCTCAAATTTTTTTCTTACAGCATTTATTGTTCTAGATGTTTACTCAGTTTTCAAATGCCATGCCAAGACTTTATGAGCTCTTTCTCCTAATTCATAGTATTTTTGTTTAGAACTTTGCAATAAATGTTCAAACCTATAGGTTTGTAATGTCTTTATTTCAATTTCCTAGAAGTTGATTGTACTTTTTTTTCTCTTCATCAAATGGATTTCTTTGTAATTCTTTTTCCAGACTATTTCTTTCTTTCTCTAAATATTCATATTGCCCATAAAAATATTTCTCAACTAAATATTGCTTTTTAAATTTAGATGTAAAATTAATAATATGGCCTCTTAAATAAGCTTTTTAATGCATCCCATAATACAAATTTACTATCCACAGACTGTCTATTTATATCTAAAAATTGTTGTATTTGTTCAGTAATAAATTTACAAAATTCCTCATTTTTTTAATAATAAAGGATTAAATCTCCAGATAAATAGTTAATTTTTTTCCATTTATGAATATGTCAATAAAACAAGTGAATGATCTGACAAAATTCTAGACTTGTATTCAACCAAAACCACATTATCTAATAACTGAGCCAGAAATAGAAAAAAATCAATTCTGGAATAAGTATCATATTGAGCCGAGTAAAATGAATAATCCCTCTCTTTCGGGTTTAATCTCCTCCATACATCAATCAAATTCACTTCTTTCATTAAAGATATCAATTTTTTAGCCATCTTTGTTCTAGGTACCATTTTACCAGATTTATCTACTAAAGGATCTAAACAACAATTAAAATCACCCCTAATCATAATTTAATCATAGGATTGTACCATATTAAGAAAATCATCTTAAATAAAAATCTCATCATCATTTGTTGCATAAATATTCACAAGTGTCCAAGAATCTGAATAAAGTTTACAATTTACTACCAAAACTCTTCCTACTGATTCATATGCAGATTCAGAACTGAATGATAAATTTTTATTAACCAAAATCGCAATGTCCAGAGGACCCCAAAACCCAGCAGCAATAGATATGCACCACGACACATGATTATTTAAACAAAAATTGTTTTTAATTATCTTTGAACATGGAAACAGATTCAAACTTTAACTTATCTATATTGACTTACTTAACCTACTTAACCCCCCGCTATTTATAAGCGCAGGTGTATATAATGTGAATGTAAGTTTCAGCAAAGTTCTTTGGTTCACAGTCCAATCTCTTTGGTTGCAGGCAATTCTTGTACTGTGCACAAAGTTAGCATTAATAACGTTCACCAGGCTTTGATGCTTAATAGGCAAATGGTTACCACTCAGGAGGGTTCCTGTTGGTTTTCAGAGAGAGAGTTTCTCATTCCAGGACAGCCACTCCAGTGTCTTGCTGATGAAACTTGCCCCCTTTCAGGGTTCTCCAGATGATAACCTCTTTTTTCAGGTCACCCCAGAGCTCCTTTCAGTTTCTCCTATTCCAAGGGAAACACCAGACAGCCAGTCCTCTCCTTTGACCAGGACGTCTTCTAAAGCTTGCCAGCTTGTCCCTCTGGAACCGAAGACTGTGTCTCTCCTCTCTCTCACTCCCTCCCACAGCAAACCTGATCTGCCTCTTCTGCAAAGATCACATGCTCTTCCAGACAGTAACCTGTTTTCCAGACAGAGCTGCTGCTGTATGTTGCAAATAACAGTCCATCATGAGTCTGTGAGCACTCTGCAAAACTCCTCCAAAAATTCTGTGCTTCAAAGTGTTTGTGTGTGACCTGATCTAACAAACCTTTCCAAATGTATCTCCCAATCACCTTGATATACTCTGTCAGAACCTCTGGCTTTAGAATTAAAAGAAGAAGCAAACACTTGACTCACCCAATCTCTTTTTCATTCTAAATGTTCTTTTTCAGTTAAATGAGCCTCTTGCAAAAGTGCATTATCAACCTTTAATTTTTCAATAAAATCTAACACTCTTTTTCTTTTAATCTTATTATTGAGCCTGTTTACATTATATGTAGCAATTTTAAAATTAGCCATCTTATTTCACAACCATCCTAACCTGTGTAGCAGGATCCCCATCCACATAGAACATACTCAAATTAATCCACATCTCAACAAAGTAAAAAGAAAAGAAAAAAGTAAGAAAAAAATCCTCAAACAATTAAAAAAAACCTCCCTCCCAACCCTGTAAAGTACTTAGTGTACTATCCCCCTCTACAACATGGGTAGCGGCCTAAGCCACTAAGTGACCAACGGTTTTGGCTTGAAATACAATGAGATTTTGCATCTCTCCCAAACAGAAATAGCAAAACAGTATAAACAAAAAGTTCAAGTATGATAACTTGATCAATAGATATCTCTTCAGAATCACTACATTCCTTCTTTTGTGTTTCATCCTTCTGGCCTTTCTGTGTTATTTTTCTCTTTCTGCACCCCATTATCCTTCATTATCAAACTCCATTTGATTTTTGCATCGTAGAAGACAAAGACTAACCCTTTTTAAGATCAGGTAAAGAATTAGCAAAAATCAAAATATTGAGATTCATATTCCACATAAAAATACTTTAAAACTGCAGGAAATCTGAAAGCAAATTTATAGCCCTTTTGCCAGAGGACTGCTTTCACCGAATTAAATTCTTTACATCTTTTAATAATATTTTGACTAAGATCCTCATAAAAGAACACTTTTATTCTGAACCATCAATGGGCCTCCATGTTGTCATGCATTTTGATCTGCCAATTTTAGTATCTGTCTTGATTGTGTAAACACCTCACCAAAACAGATCAAGGTGGCTGACCAGGCAGTGGTTTCCTTCTAATCACTCTGTTGGCCCTCACCAATTCCAACCCATCTGGAAACAAATCTGATTGTAAAATCTCTGGAATCCATTTTTGAAAATTTTTTTCTGGTTCAGAGCCTTCAAAATCTTCCAGAAGCCACATTATCTTCACATTATTCCTTTGGCTCTGATTCTCCAAAGAATCAATTTTCTTCAATAAATCATTTTTCTCTATTCTCCATCCAGTGAAAGAATTATCAAAATGCTCAACTTTTGTTGACATTGGTCTATATCACAAACATATTCCTCCAGCTTATCTTCCATCTTCTTAACCTTCTCTTGTACTTTATCCACTTCTTTAGCATATTTTGCTACATCATCTTTAACAGTTGCTATATCTTCCATTAGAAATCTTATTATTCACAGATTTAAAGCCCAAAGAAATCTGTTGAGATATTTCTTGAAATTGTTGTTCAAAAATAACCTTTACATTTAGATGTAGGCCGACCATGAGCTGCAAACACTTCTTTTTCCTCACTAAATTCCAGTTCTTCCTCTGAGCTTTCAGCTCCAACCACTTCTGTAACTCCTGCCTCCAGTTCTTCAGCCTCCACCACAGTTACTCTTTTGCTTCCCACCTCCATGAGTTTTAGGTCAATGCTCTACCGACCAAGACTCACTGGGTTGGCAAGCACCAGCCCCCCCCTTCCCCCCCCCGCGAGAAGAAAAATGCTACGTATAGTGCACGCGCACACATAGAGGAGCATGCACGCACTACTTCTTCAACTTCAGTGGAAGAGCATCACTTGACGTTGGCGCCATCTTGCCCAGAGCTTCGCAGCGATGGTGCCAGCGTCATTCTCGGAGTCACCAGTTGTCATCGCTGGGAGCGAGGAGGAGCATTACTCAAATCCCCCGGATTCAGCTCTGAGGTAGACCTCACTTCTTCCAAACTTACCGTTGTTTTAAAATCTGTTTCTTCATTGTTTGAGCTCTAGTTTTTTTTCATAATTATTTCTGCTTCTTATAATGCTTTCTTAAAAGTTTTATACTATTAGAAAGAATTTCAAAAATGGCTTTTCTTTAATCTGCCAGGAGAAATGTCCACCCATGTCTCTCACGTACGCCATCATGCCATGCCCACTTCTATGCACCCTCTACTCAGTATTTAAAAAAAATGTACCTCTGATGTTGTCCCTAAACTTTCTTCCCCTCACCTTATACAGATGTCCTCTGGTATTTGCTACTCTCGCCCCAGGAAAAAGGTGCTTGCTGTCTACCCCATCATTACCTCTCATAATCATGGAAACCACTATTAACTCACCTCTCATTCTTCTTTGCTCCAAAGAGAAAAGCCCTAACACTGTTAACCTTGCCTCATGACACACATTCTCCAATCCCATTCTTGAAAATCTCATCTTCACTTTTTCCATCGTTTCCACATCCTTCCTGTAATGAGGTTCAAGGGTTCCTTTTATTGTCATGTAATAATGTATTAAAAATGCATTATACATGATATACTTCAACTTTTGTCTGCTGTAAGGGTAACAGAGTTACTATGAACATTGCTCGGTGTCCCTAACAATAGAAGAAAGAGAAACAAAAGACAATCCCTTCACTGGGTGTCTGTGGATTCGCCTCCAGTTCTCCCACAGCCTCTGCAGCCGCTCAGACTCCATTTCAAACCATCAGGAACCCGAGCTCCAGTTCCAATCCTCAAATATGATCAGGAGGCCTTAAGCACCTGAAGCCCTTCAACCAGAACTGAACACAGTATTCCAAGTGTGGTCTCACCAAAGTTTTGTAACTGCAACATTACCTCATGTTTCCTGAACTCAATCCCCTGACAAATGAAGGCCTGCATACCATAAGCTTTCTTAACTGCCCAATCAAACTACCCAACTACACACAAAACTCTAAATATGACCTAACTGTAGCAACTGCATCATGAATTTCTGACTTTTACACTCACCCAGCACCTTAATCATCGAAGGGAGGTTTGCTGCATGTCTACTTGTTTTGCCACTTTCACAGAATTATGGGGTTGTATCCCCAGATCTATTAGTGCATTAGTGCTCTTAAGGGTCCTGCCATTCACTGTATATTTTTCTTCTACATTTGATCTCCCAAAGTGCAGCACCTCTCATTTGCTTGGATTCAACTCTTATCTTCATTTTTATCCACAAATTTCCATCATGTTGCCTGAAAACATGCAAACAAGTCTACCTACATTTTGGTGCATATCATTCATATATATAGATATATATATCTATATATATATATATCTATATATATCTATATATAGATATATATAGATATATATATATACACAGTGTATCATAAAACAACAAAGGTCACAGCCCTGATCTCTGCAGAATACCACTAGTCTAGATCTTCACCCTTCCACCACAAATCTTCTGCTTTATAAAACCAAGCCAATTTTTGAATTCATTTTACTAAGTCACTGTGGATCTAGATCAGCTTGCCATGAAAGACTCTCTCAGCATGGTTAGTGTAGCAGTTAGTGCAAGGCTGTTATACTGCCTGCGATCGGGACAGGGGTTCGAATCACACACTGTCTGTAAGGAATTTCTACATTCTTCCCGTGTCTCTGTGGTTTTCCCTGGGGACTCCAGATTCCTCCCACTGTTCAAAATTTACTGGGATTGTAGGTCATTTGGGTGTAATTGGGCAGCATGGGCTCATGGGTCAAAAGGGCTAGTTACCGTGCTGTATGTCTAAAAAAACTAAAATCCATAGATACAGCATTCACTGCTCTAACCTTGATCACCTCCTGAAAACTTCAATCAGGTGTGTAAAACATGATCTCTCTGGCACAAAGCCACGCAGACTTTTTCGAATGTGCTTTTCCAGATGTGAGTAAATCCTGTCCTTATGATTCTTCTCCAATAATTTCCTTACTACTTGCAAATTTATAATTTACTGGACTATCCCTATTGCCCATCTTAAACAAAGGAACTCTACTTGTCTGAGACCTTAACTGTGGCTAAAGAGAATACAGAGATCTCTGCCAAGACACCTTTTTTACTTGCAGAACATGAAGTTATGCCTCCTTTTCAGCTTCTGTTTCCAATTTGGAATATAACAAACTGACTGATAAAGTGAATTAAGGTGAAGTCCAAGTTGCTGTACTTTACCACAGTTTCTATTTTTGCCCGACTTCCACTTTCATCTTGGCTTATTACTGGTATTTCTGTTATAACTGATTCTGTTGTAGACATCAAATAACACTTGTTAAATTTCTGTTCTGATGCAACATTAGGATCTTAAATTGACTACAAGAGTTGACAGAGTGAGTTTTTAGAATATATTTTTGTGTTTAAAAAATAACAGCTGAACTTTTTATGAGGCTGTATAAGATTGTGCGAGGCATTGATAGATTGGACAGCCAACAACTTTTTCACAGGGCAGCAATGATCAATACCAGAGGATATCTGTTTAAGGTGAGTGGAGGAAAGTTTAGGGGAGGCATCAGAGGTAGGATTTTTACTCATTTTTACTTATCCCTGGCACTGCCAGGGATAGTGGTGGATGCTCATACAGGAGTGGCATTTAAAAGATTCCTTGTTAGGTACATGGATGAAAGAAAAATGAAGTGTTATAGGTTGTGAGGGATGGAAGGATTAGATTGATGGTGGAATAGGTTTACGTAGGTTGGCACAACATCAAGGGCTGAAGGGCCCATATGACCTGTATTTTTTTTAATTTCTATTTTGAGTAAGATTTTAATTGCAAAATTTGCACCTTTCCAACCATGAACATGACTTTTCATCGAAATTATATATTTTGTTAACTATAAAGCACCATTTCTATCATTTTGTCAAAACCCAAGGTCAGAATTTTCATCGACACTAGTTTTAAAAAATATTTCATTTCTTAATCATAATGCTTATATTGAAACATACAATTAACAAATAGGACTTAAAAACATTTACACCAGTTGATGTAACTTTCATTTAAATCAACTGAAGATTTTTTAAAAATCCTTAGAACTTTATGATAAAGTGAAATAAATTGGGCTTGTGTGTTAACCAAACAATTTTAGTTTGTTAGTTAACAAAATATTTTAAAATAAATTATGACTTGTTACAATATGAGAAAAGCTTTTGAATAAAATGTGGTTCCCTGATCAGTCCCTCCAAGCGCAGACTAAACCTGCCCCTCAGATGTTTTTCCAGTAATTTCCCTCTCTGTGTAATACAATATGGAAACAGGCTTTTTGGCCTAACTCAACTTTTCAAACCAAGTTGCCTTCTTGAGCTTGTCCCATTTGCCCAATTTTACTCTAAACCTTATTTATCAATGTAATTATCTAAATATCTTTTAAATGCTATAATTGTACCTATCATTACCACTTTTGCCAGCACCTTATTCCACAAACTATTAAACCCTCAGTGTGAAAGTATTGCCCCACAGTTGTCCATTAATTCTTTCCCATTCACCTTAAACCAATGTATGCCCTCCAACTTCAGACTCTCCTTCCCTTGGAAAATGATTGACTATTCACCTTATCTATGTCCTTCATAATGTTACATCCTGCCCTGCCTCCTATGCCACATGGGAAAAAACCCAGCTTAACTAGTATAATTCAAGCCCTCTTGCCCCAGTAGTACCCAATAAAATCCTGCAGCAATGGCCTGGGCCTGAGATAATTGAATTACACTAGCCATAACTATTTTCTGATCTGCAAGATATGATTCAAACTGTTGGGAGTGTTTTCCCTAATATCTGTTGACCAGATTTGCCAGGCTCCTGGAAGCTACATTTTGTCAAATACTGCCTTGATAAAAAGAGCAAATCTATATGGCTTATAATTGCATATTAATTTGGCTTTTGTTTTAACTGATTAATTGCATTATTTCCCGTTTCAGCTATCTTAAAATTATTTAACCCAATTATATGAATACATAAACAACTAGGCGAATAAAGCTCAAAGAGGAATGTAATATGTTCACTAGTGAGTTTAAAATAGTGTAGGGTATTAATAATAAATGCATTCGAAACAATTTATGTTCTTTCATATTAAAATAACACAAATGCACTTTTCGCCAGAATGGTGGTGTCTCTTTAAAGAAACAGTATTTGCCTGAGTAACCTTGTGCTGAACCACTAACCATGAGATAATATAAGAAGAAATTTTATCCAAAATATTGCAGTTATAAATTTTATGGTTGCTCAAGATGTTGTATCTTGTGAGTCTGAAGTATGTTAGCTGTGAATTTGTCCTTCAATCATGCTTGTTTTTGTTTCATTACCACTGGTGGTGAGGAATGCTATCCTAATATTATTTGTCATGCTCGAATTCAATCACTGTGACAAATTTTGGGGGATAAAGAACATAATGGAGTCTCTCTTGCTGAAGAGAAATTGCAATAGCCATGATCGAAACCAAAGTTTGTTGAAGGATAATGTTGACAGTAATATAATTGCACACACCATAAGTTAAAAGGATCCCTGTCTAGACATGATGAATCTTGAAGGTGGAGCCTGCTGAAGTTGTTTAAAGCCTGTCACTGTGGGGAAGCAGGTTATTTTCTTAGGATTGTCCAGATTTAAAACTTCAAAATCAACTTTATCAAGTAAGGGAAGAAGCATGTTTATGTAAGTATTTGATGTTATTTTATTCGAAATTGCAGCCTCAGGCTATTTGTATACATTTTTTATAAAGGAAACCTATTGAATGAATTATGTTTAGTTTGTGGGTAGAAGCAGTTACTTTACAAATAATTTTTTAGCTTAAGGATTTGAATAATATCTTTGATCAACAGTTGTGGGATTTATGTTCACAATGGATCTAAGCTCATAGCCTATACCTAACTTCATAGTGAAAGAGATTTTTTGGGATGTGTTTTTGCCCATTTTCTCGATAAAGTGAATATGGGCTTAAAGTAAAGATCCTATTAGAAGAAAACCAAATTATTTTTCTACCAGTATCAGCTAAGATTATCAAATATTCATTTGATGTTTGCAGGACATCACTGTTCGTATCTTTTGTCCTGTCTACAAGATAGACCATTACATAAATCTATGTTCCTGTTTCTCACCTAGTTATTTAGATCAGAGTCATTAAGCTATTTATAGTTTAATGGCTTCTCAATTATCAGTTTTAAGATCAGTTCTTTAAGATAAGGAATCTGAATAGAGTTAATAGAAAGGTGCATTTTCCTTGACAGAGTGGTTAAAAACTGTTGGGCATGGATTTGAAGTATATTCTGGCAGGACTCAACAAGAGTGTGGTGGGAATTTGGAAACTGCTTGAGAGAAGTAAAGATAGAAACACTCATTTTAAAAATACAGTAAAAACTCCTGGTATCCGGCACCTATGGAGATTGGTTGATGCCAGATAAGTGTATTTTCTGGTTGCTTGAGGCTTACTCTCACAATGCCTAACTAAAACTTATCTGCAGCCTCATGACCCACTGATTTCTGCTCACCAGACAAGTCGAATACAGTACACAATTTGCTGGTTGCTTGAGGCTGCCGATTGCTTGAATTCCAAATACCAGGTGTTTTACTGTACTTGTGTACATGCAGACCTGTAACCTGCAAGCCTATTGACTGTACTGTAAGGTGGAATTGGGCTGGAGAGCACTTTTTAAATTAGGTCACACATGATGAGCAAAGTAATTTTTATGTGAAAGTTATTATGATTCTGTATGTTCTGTTGTTCATTCTCCAAGGAGAAAATTGAACATCATAACAACTAACATTTGTGGTGAATTTGGGATATTCTTACTGGTTCAAAAAATATTGTTGTCCTTTACGAAGTTACGTAAATTGTGTTTTAACATAATTGTAATGTGCTTGGCAGTAATATCATCATTTCAGAATTACTCCATCAAGTTATGCCCTAACTCTGGAGGTGTACAATGTAAACCTAAAAGGAGACAATCTTATTTGTTAAGTTTTAAATAACTAAATAACTTATTTATATAAGTATGTAAATTTGTATTTCAGGGGTTGCTGAACTACAGTCTCTGGGCCGTTGCTCATTTTCAAGTAGCCTGGGTGAACTTCAAAATTAAAATAGAATATGACCCATTAGACATAATTTCTAACAATAAAGTGCACTGCATATATATATTGCACTTATTAGTTTCAACACTAGATGTTGCTGCCATTTTGAACAACTACTAAATCAATTGTCACAATATTTGTCACAAACATTGATGAAAATGTTTATCTAAATGTAAAAAAAATGTTTACCTCAGTTCCTTAAACGGAGTGGAACTGAAAAGATGGAAAATAGCAAGGGAGGTGCTGAAATTTTCAGACACGGTGGGAAAAGGAATACATTTTCGCAGAAGTCAAGGGGTAGTGTGTTTTTTGATTTACAAGGAATCTGTTAACTATAATAGCCTATCTTTAATAGCCTTTTTACAGATTTACATGTTACATCCATAAGCATTAAGGCGGCCACTGATAGTTGTGGAGGAATGTTGGAGACTGCCTTCCTTTTTTGATCTTTCCTCCTGTTCTTATTTTTCACGCAGCTTTTTATTTTGCACTGGTATTTGAATGAGAATTTTAAAGAGTTTTATTGTATTAATTTAAATTAAATGCAAGAGAAGCAGATATAGAAAGGCCTACTATAATATGTGTGCACATCAATAAACTACTGTTTTCTTTGACTTGGCTTCGCGGACGAAGATTTATGGAGGGGGTAAAAAGTCCACGTCAGCTGCAGGCTCGTTTGTGGCTGACCAGTCCGATGCGGGACAGGCAGACACGATTGCAGCGGTTGCAAGGGAAAATTGGTTGGTTGGGGTTGGGTGTTGGGTTTTTCCTCCTTTGCCTTTTGTCAGTGAGGTGGGCTCTGCGGTCTTCTTCAAAGGAGGTTGCTGCCCGCCAAACTGCGAGGCGCCAAGATGCACGGTTTGAGGCGTTATCAGCCCACTGGCGGTGGTCAATGTGGCAGGCACCAAGAGATTTCTTTAGGCAGTCCTTGTACCTTTTCTTGGCCAGTGGAGAGCTCGCCATATAACACGATCTTGGGAAGGCGATGGTCCTCCATTCTGGAGACGTGACCCATCCAGCGCAGCTGGATCTTCAGCAGCGTGGACTCGATGCTGTCGACCTCTGCCATCTCGAGTACTTCGACGTTAGGGGTGTGAGCGCTCCAATGGATGTTGAGGATGGAGCGGAGACAACGCTGGTGGAAGCGTTCTAGGAGCCGTAGGTGGTGCCGGTAGAGGACCCATGATTCGGAGCCGAACAGGAGTGTGGGTATGACAACGGCTCTGTATACGCTTATCTTTGTGAGGTTTTTCAGTTGGTTGTTTTTCCAGACTCTTTTGTGTAGTCTTCCAAAGGCGCTATTTGCCTTGGCGAGTCTGTTGTTTATCTCATTGTCGATCCTTGCATCTGATGAAATGGTGCAGCCGAGATAGGTAAACTGGTTGACCGTTTTGAGTTTTGTGTGCCCGATGGAGATGTGGGGGGGCTGGTAGTCATGGTGGGGAGCTGGCTGATGGAGGACCTCAGTTTTCTTCAGGCTGACTTCCAGGCCAAACATTTTGGCAGTTTCCGCAAAGCAGGACGTCAAGCGCTGAAGAGCTGGCTCTGAATGGGCAACTAAAGCGGCATCATCTGCAAAGAGTAGTTCACGGACAAGTTTCTCTTGTGTCTTGGTGTGAGCTTGCAGGCGCCTCAGATTGAAGAGACTGCCATCCGTGCGGTACCGGATGGAAACAGCGTCTTCATTGTTGGGGTCTTTCATGGCTTGGTTCAGCATCATGCTGAAGAAGATTGAAAAGAGGGTTGGTGCGATAACACAGCCTTGCTTCACGCCATTGTTAATGGAGAAGGGTTCAGAGAGCTCATTGCTGTATCTGACCCGACCTTGTTGGTTTTCGTGCAGTTGGATAATCATGTTGAGGAACTTTGGGGGACATCCGATGCGCTCTAGTATTTGCCAAAGCCCTTTCCTGCTCACGGTGTCGAAGGCTTTGGTGAGGTCTCTGCACTTTTCTTGGAGCTGTCTGAGGGCAAAGACCATGTCAGTGGTTCCTCTGTTTGCGCGAAAGCCGCACTGTGATTCTGGGAGAATATTCTCGGCGACACTAGGTATTATTCTATTTAGTAGAATCCTAGCGAAGATTTTGCCTGCAATGGAGAGCAACGTGATTCCCCTGTAGTTTGAGCAGTCTGATTTCTCGCCTTTGTTTTTGTACAGGGTGATGATGGTGGCATCACGAAGATCCTGAGGCAGTTTACCTTGGTCCCAACAAAGCTTGAAAAACTCATGCAGTTTGGCATGCAGAGTTTTGCCGCCAGCCTTCCAGACTTCTGGGGGGATTCCATCCATACCTGCTGCTTTGCCAAAATGAATTTTCGATGGCACGGGGCTTTCTGGTCTAAAAATAGTTTTTCTTGTAGTGTAACTGTTGAAAATTGCAGGGCTTAATATTGTTTGACCATGGCTCCTTATATTTTTCTGTCGGTGGCCCACAACCAAACAAGTTTGGCCACCTCTGTTGTGTTTCTTCTGTTCAAGGCATTAAAAATAAGGCAATACCTAACCAATTTAATTCACTGTTTGCAAGTTGATATGAAAATAATACACCTGAAATATTAATGCTCCACATAAATTATCAAATTCAGAACAATTATCGAAGGATGAAAGGTGACATAATAGACTATGAGGGCCTTAGGTAGGGTGGACAGACAACCCTACCTAAGGGTGACAATAGCAAATGCCAAGGACATCTGTTTAAGGTGAGTGCAGGAAAATTTAGGGGAGATATCAGAGTTAAGTTTTTTTTTACATGGAGAGTGGTGGGTGCCTGGTATGCATTACCAAGGTGGCAGTTTAGGCTGGTACAATAAGGACATTCAAAAGACATTTTCCCTGGCTCCCTCTACCCTAGACACCACAAAAGCAAGATTCCCCTTGTCCTCACTACCACCCGATCAGCCTCAGGCATCCAACATATATTTTTTTTATTTAGACATACAGCACGGTAACAGGCCACATTGACCCATGAGTCCATGCTGCCCAATTACACCCAATTAACCTACAACTCCAGGTATGTTTCAAATGATGGGGAAAAAACCGGGACACAAGTATGTATAAATTCCTTTCAAATAGTGTGGGATTCAAACCGCGCTCCCGATCACTAGTGCTCTAATGGCATTGTGCTAACTGCTATGCCAACTGTGCTGCCCCAATTGGCATCACCTACAACATGATCCCACCACTAGACACATCCACTAGACACTAGATCCCTACAACATGATCCCATCACTAGACCCCTTTCTGCTTTCTATAGGGACTGCTCCCTCCATGACCACCTCGTTCTCTCATCGCTTCCCACTAATTGCCCCCTAGGCACCTTCCCCTGTGGCTGCAGGTAGTGCCACACTGGAGCCCACAACTCCTCCCTCACCACTCTTTGGGACCCCATACAGTCCTTCCATGTGAAGCAGCATTTTACTTGTGAATCTGTGGGAGTCATCTACTGTATCCGGTGCTCCCATTGTGGCCTTTTCTACATCAGAGAAAAACATTGGTTATGTAATGTTATGTACTTTATATAGCAAATATAAAGATGCATAATGAACATTTTGGGTGTGAGCCCTTCATCAAGGTATGAAAAAAATCTAGCCAAGTGCCTAAATAAAATGGTGAGGGTGGAGAGAGGCAGGGGGGGTGGGAAGAACAGGCCCACAGGCAAGAGGTAATAGGTGGATAAAGGAGGCAGGGCACAATAGCAAACAGGGGGAGGGGATAGATCTGTGAATGGAGAGGGAAGGGGCTGAAGAGCCGGACGGGACAGAAGGATAGGGAAGAGAGGGAGAACAGGGAATGGTCTGGCATAAACTGGAGAAGTCCATGTTAATACCACGTGTTGCAGAATTCCCAGACAGAATATCAGGTGGCCTTAGTTTGTCAGTGCAGGACTTTTGCAGAAAGTTTTTTGCAGGAGGCAACAAAGATTCGACATCAGCTTGCCTGGGAGAGCATGTGATCTTTGCAGGCAGGGGAGAAGAGTTTTTTCTCTCAGAGAGGGAGGGTGTGAAACAGAGAGGAGAGACAGAGAAATCCGTTCCAGAGGGATAAGCTGGCAAACTTTGGAAGGTTGCCTGGTCAAAGGAGAAGACTGGCGGTATGAAAGGTGACCTGAAAGAAAGAGGATCATCTGGAGAACCCTGAAGGGGGCAAGTTTCATCGGCAAGACTGATTGAGAAAAAAATCAGTTACAGATGTCCTGGAAAAGGAATCTCTCTAAAAACCAGCAAGAACCCTCCTGAGTGGTAACCATTTGCCTGTTAAGCACCAAAGACTGGTGAACTTTGTTAATGTTAACTTCTGTCCACAGTACAAGAATTGCCTGCAACCAGTGAGATTGGACTATGATCCAAAGAACTTTTCTCATCTTAAATTTACATTACACACGCCCGCGCTTAGTATTAGAGGGGGGATTAAGTAGTTAGGTTAAGTAATAAGTTAAAGTTCAATTCTGTTTTCTTGTTCAAATATAATTAAAAACTATTTAATTGTTTAAGTAACCCTGTGTTGTGGTGCATATCTAATGCTGCTGGTTTTTGGGATCCTCTGGACTCCGTAACATTATAATGAACCAATCTATTCCTTACATTTACAATTTTAGTCATACTGTCCTCACATATAGTCATCCAATCATCGTGAGAAATAGATAATTCCAAATCTTTTTCCCACTTCACTCTAGATTTATAAACATCTGGTTTAAGCATTTTATTATGCAATAAAGCATACATATCATATACAGGTACACAATCCTTTAACCGGAACCCTTGGGGAACAGTGTGTTCCGAATTTTGAATTTTTCCAGATTTTGGAAAGCCCACCCGAATTGTGCTGCAGTATCCACCCCCATCCCCTTCCAGTCGCCCGGCCTGCCTCCCCCAACTGCGGTCCCTCGGCTACCACCCCCAAATGCTGGTCCCTTGGCCACCCAGACGCCGGTCCCTCAACCACCCGGACATTTCCCCTGACTTCCAGTCCCTCAGATGTCTCCCTCACCCACCAGTCCCTCGGCCGCCCGGATGTCTCCCCCAACCACCGGTCCCTTGGCTGTCTCCCTTGGCCGCCTCCCCCGATCGCAGTCCCTCAGCCACCAGGCAGTCTCCCCCTTCCCCCAGCCGCTGGTCCCCACTTGCCGGATTTTGGAGTTTTCCGGATTTTAGATGTCTGGATAAAGGATCGTGTACCTGTATAAACTGTTTCTTACCACCATCAGTAAGTAAAATTTTAAATTTAAACCTTCTAGGAACCCTCAAGGTATGTCCAAAATTGTCTAACATTAATGCTTTAACTTGATAATTTAAAAAAAAGAGTACTCAAAGATATTTCATATTTCTCTTTCATTCTTTGAAAATAAATAAAATAACCTGCCTCATAACAATCTTCTACTAACTGAATTCGTTTTTGCTCCCACAACTTCAAAAGTAGATTATTAACTGTAAAGGGAAAAAGCTTATTTTGAATAAAAGGTGTTTTAGCCGAAATTTTACCTTGGATGCCTATAACTTCATTTTTTTATTCCATAATTCCATTAAATGTTTTAACACCAGTAAAGTATTATTACTTAATAACTGAGAATTCCATCGATAAATAAATTGGTCCATCCTCTTTTCACCTATCTGTGATAATTCAATATTAGCCCATATTAGAGGATTGTCCACTTGAAACATCCTATTAATAAATTTCAACTGAGCTGATTCATAATAATTTTGAAGATTAAGAAGTTGCAAACCTCCTAGTGCATATTTCCAAGTTAACTTCTGTAATGATACCCTCACCATTTTGTCCTTCCATAAATATTTTCTCACCAAAGGAATCCTACATGGAATAGACTAAAAAAGATTATGAATTCGGGGAAAGATATTTATTTTAATATAATTAACCCGTCCTATTAACATTATGGGTAAATTCTTCCACTGGTTCAAATCATACTAGACAGTAAAGGTATTTAATTCAATTCAAATAAATTATTATAATTACTATCAATTATAATACCTAAATACTTAATACTTAATCCAATTAGACCATTTAAACTTCATAACCTGTCCACTTCAGATAAAGGCGTAATTTTGTTTTTTTCTCAGTTAACTTTATATCCTGATACCTAACCGTACTGCTCCAATCGTTTATGCAAGATCCCCAAGGATTGCACAGGGTGTGTTAAATATATCAAGACATCATCCGCAAACAAATTTATCTTATATTCATCAGAATTCACCTTAATACCTTTAATAGTACTAGCCTAACTAATCATCTGAGCCAAAGGTTCAATAACCAAAACAAACAAAGCTGGTGACAAAGGACAGGCCTGTCTGGTCGATCTAGATAACACAAAAGGTAAAGATACCTGTCCATTTGTTACCATTCTCACAGTGGGATTTTAAAATAAAGCCTTAATCCAACCAATAAAAAGAGGGCCAAAATTAAACTTTTCTAGAACTTTAAACATAAAAACATTCCACTCTATCAAAGTCCTTATCTGCATCAAGTGAAATTACCATTGGATGGTCAGATTGCTCCAGAGAAATATTAACTAAAGAAATCAACTGCTGAATAACGATTCTTAATAAAACCTGCCTTATCTACATGGATCAAGTAAGGTAAATATTTAGCCAATCTATTAGCCAGATCCTTGGCTACAATTTTATAATCCACATTTATCAAATAAATAGGTCTATAAGATCCTGCTTTCAAGGGGTCCCTATCCTTCTTAAGGATAACAGTAATAATTGCTTTGGAAAAACAATCCGGAAAGGACCTAATCTTCTCCGCTTGATCTAAAACCTCCATCAATAAGGGAAATAATAAATCTTGAAATTCCTTATAGAATTCAGAAGTAAACCCATCATCACCTGGAGACTTGCCACTCGGCATGGACCTAAGGGCTTTGATCAATTCTTTAGCAGTAAGGGAAGCATCCAATTCCCTAATATCCATATCCTTTAAAGAAGGTAAAGTTAAGCTGGATAAAACATTTTCAATTTTAACCTCATCTTGCGGTACAGTTTCTCATAAAACATACAAAACTCATCATTAATCTCTTCAGGTTTATACGTAATCATCAAATGATGCCTAATAGCATTTATTGTTCTAGAAGCCTGTTCTATTTTTAACTGCCATGCTAACACTTTATGAGCTCTCTCCTCCAATTCATAATACCGCTGCTTAGTTCTCTGTAGTTTTTCAAACTTATATGTTTGTAACGAATTATACTGTAATTTCAAATTAAATAAATGTAAGCTTTTTAAAGTTAACCTTTTTTAAGTGCATAAAATTAATGTATACAGTATATCTTCATTTTCAGAACTTTCTCAGAGAGATATGATAAAGCATTTTGATAGTTAAACCTCTGCAATGTGTGCTTTTGTAATTTAACCATATCCCAGAAAATGAATGTGAAGTGAGAATGCAGATTGAATGATATCTTTGAAGAACAGATTCATTTTGGAATGGCGAATATCAAGACAAGATATTTTTATACCCCATGCCAAATCAGACTTGTATTCGCTTTTAAAAAACGCTGTTAGAGGAACTCAGCTTGACCCATTGCCATATTCGGTAATTGACAAATTTTAAAACTCAAGCACTGCAGTTCTTTGATGAGGGCTCAAGAGGTAATACATGATTATGTCATGTCTATTATAGACAAGATATTTTGAAACCTGCCTAATAAGTATTTGTTTGTAAAAATCTACAGTTTATCACAATCATCTTTGCCTGTCAAATTATTTTCTTGCTGGCCAAAAACAGGATAATTCAATTCAGCATGCTTGAGTTAGTTTTATCATTAAATTTTAAACATCACTTTAATAAGAAATATAGTATATAATCAGAAAAATAATTTCTCTAAAATTAAATTAGAAACCCAACCCAACTTTGTGAAAATTTATGGAAATTTTAATGTATATAGTAGTCAGAAGATTGATTCCCACAAATGAACGAATTCATGGTGTATTCTTCTCTTTTGTGTAATACAAGAATTTCTATTTCTTTAATCCTCCCCACCATTTTTTAAATTGTTTCTTTCAGATATTGATGCCTCCTAGTGAATTACTTGGATGCATTGATGTTTCTTGTATTCTTTTTTAGGAATTTTTAGAGGGTGTAACCAGCAGAATAGACAGGTTGGATCAGATGATCTCATAGACACAACATAGAAACAGACCAATTGGTGCACCACATCTATGCTGACACAGTGTAGCCAAATAATGTGTATTTGGACCTCCAGAAGACCTTTGAACAATAGATTATTTGTTTTAAAAATGGAGCACATGATAAACTGGCATGGATTGAAGATTTTTTAATAGGTCAAAAATGGAACATAGGACAAAAATGGAACATAGGACAGATACAATATTTGTTCAAAACATTACCAATTCCCTTGACAGAGGAATTTTTTATAAGATTGAATAAATTAATAAGAAAGTTTTTATGGAAAGGTAAAAAATCAAGAGGAGCATTAGAAAAATTAACATGGATGTGCAAACAGTTACCAAACTTCAAAAATTATTACAGGGCAGCGCAGTTAAGATATTTATCAGATTTTTATCAGACAGAAGAAAAGCAGGATTGGATTAGGATAGAATTATAAAAATTAGGAGAAAATGTCCCGGAACATTTACTCTATAATGGGACGAGAAGCTGGTGCAATACAATAATTCACCAGTACTACATCATATACTTAAAATATGGAAGAGAATAGATGATAAATTATCAAATACCAAAAATGTTATTGACACAAAACCCATTAATCCCTTTTACAATAGATAATTTTTTTTTAAGGAATGGACTAGAAAAGGAATTAAGAGAATAGAAAACTGCTATTTAGGAAATAATTTATTAACATTTGAGCAATTAAAAGACAAATACTGAATAATGCATGGAACATTATTTGCATACTACCAGTTGAAAACCTATTTAAAAGATAAATTGAGAAATAGCCTGAGATTACCAAAGAGTAGCAGCTATGAACATTTAATCACAGACACAGTGATAGTAAAAAAAACTTTATAAAAAATCATGTATAACAAATTGCAATACAAGAAAAATGCTGAAACAAGTTATAAACCTAAACAAAGTTGGGAAAAAGATTTAAATATAAGACTAAAGAACGAAACATGGGAGGAGTTATGTGCAGGAATCACGAGGAATATAATAAATACTAGGTTACGTATGATACAATATAATTGGCTACATAGACTAAACTTTACACCTCAGAAGTTAAAAGAGTGGAATTCAACAATATCAGATAGATGCTTCCACTATAAACAAGAGACTGGAACAACATTACACGCAATTTGAACAAGTTCAAAAGTGAAAACTTTCTGGGAGGATTTAAACTTGATATTAAACAGAATTACAAAAAATAGCATATCAAAAGATCCAGAAATCTTTCTGTTAAATAACATAAAAGACAAAAAACTAGGCCTAAAATTAGACAGAGCCCAAAAAGGATTTATTATAATAGCACTCATAGCAGCAAAAAAGTATATAATGACAACTTGGAAAATGGAGACAAGCTTAAAAATACAACAATGGCACATAAAAATAGACAAGTGTATTTCATTAGAAAAAAATTACGTACTGTCAAAAAGACAAATATACTTTATTTGAACAAATTTGGGAACCATACATAGAATAGCCGATTTTGGACCTCCATCTCTTAAAGTAATATGATACAAGAACAATAATGCTTAAATATGGAAATATGGACGATACGACTTTCTTTTTGGTGTGTGTTCATATTGTTTGTTTTTGCTTTTGATTCTTATTTTAAATTATGGGGATGGGGAGGGATGAAGGGGGAGAAAAAGGAAATGTCACTGTGTATATTTTAATGATGAACACTTGTATATATTGTTATTGACATGGTTCATGGTGCAATAAACAAAATATTTTTTTAAAATGGAAAATAGGAATAGTCTAGTCATATTTTAGTTGGGAGGCTTTGACTACTGGACTGATGCAGGAGGTGGTGCTGTGACGTGGCATAATATATTCCAAAGTATTCTTTAAATTAAAATTGTTAGTGTGGAGCAGTAACGTGCTGGATCAGCAGGCAATAAGAAAACAAACAGGTTTGTGAATTTGATTGCAAGAGGCTTTGAGTGTGAGATGTATTTCTCTATGTATTTCTAGAATATTAAGTACAGTTCTAGTCTACACCTAAGGGAGAGATGAAGGGATTGCAATGATTCCTGTGATGGAAGTTTGTTTTATGAGGAAAAATTTAGCAGAGTGTACTTTCTTGAGTTTAGAGGAATGAAATGAATTGAATTACAGGTACTCCCTGACTTGCAACCTATGCGATTTACATCGATCCGCATATACCACTGATTTTTTAAATAATATATTTTACGCAGCTTATGTTGTATTTGACAAACTATAACAGGGATACACGGCATGTAAGTGCCAAAATGTGCATACTTACCTCGTTGGCTTCCCAGGGTCCGTTGAATGGGCGTGGCCATCTTGATTCCTGTGCGTATGTACGGGGCTTTGGTTGGCACATGCATGATGGGTTTGCATATTGGAGTTCGGTTGGCACATGCATGTGAGTTAAGGGCGTGAATTCAATTTCACACATGCGCCAACTGAATTCCATATGTAAACCTACCGTGCATGTGCCTACCAAAATCTCATGCATGCACACAGGAAGCAAGATGCTGTACCTAGCCTATGGACCCCGGGACACCAACTAACAAGGTTAGTACACAATTCTGACACGTCCATTCTGAGATATGGAACAGAATATGGATGTATGTTGGGGAGTACCTGTGTACACATTGTTTAAGAGACTTGACAGGCTAAATGCAGAATTTAATTGAACCATAGGGCATTACAGAACAGAAATAAGCCCCTTCAGCCCTTCTAGCCTGTGCTGAACCATTTTATTTGCTTAGTCTCATTGTCTCGCATCCAGTCCATAGGCCTCCTTATCTTTTCCATCCATGTACCTGTCCAAATGTTTCCAGAACTAGAGTTCATAGATTCAAACTAAAGGACAAAGTTGTAAATAAATCGCTTCATTTAAAAGGTAGTGAATCTTTTAATTCCATACCAAAGAGCCTGCAGAATTTCAAACATTTCCATTTATAAAATAGAGATCTAAGATCAATAGATTGTTAGATTTCAAGGAAATCAAGGGATAGGGATAAGTCTAGGAAATTGGCTATGAGGTAAAAGATCAACTGAAATTTTATGTAAAGCAAAGCACCATAAGATACTGAATAGTCCACCTTTGGTTTAATTTATAAGTATTTATGGTTAATATTTAAAGAAAATTGACATAATGTCCAAGCTAATATTTTCTCTCCTTCCATTACCACCTTGAACAGCTGAAGTGAGACCTTGTCATGGCGAATATTGCTAGCCATATGTACCTGTTTAGCATCGATACGTTCACCTCAAAATCTGCACATTGAATGTGAAATTTGTGCTGTGACATCTTAAAGACAGACAGTCTGCGGCAGTTCACTGCATACTTGCCTTTTAGGCGTTACCATTACAAATCGAATGTATTTTTCATTGTTTCTTATTTCCAACCATGCAGTTGTGGTCAATACACTAAATATATGTTGTTCTTGTTCTGTTACAGCTATTAAATGAGGAGTCCTTATGATAAATATGAGCTGGGCCTTTTTAACACGTCTTCTTGAAGAAATCCACAATCACTCCACCTTTGTTGGGAAAGTATGGCTTACGGTGCTAATAATATTCCGCATCGTGCTCACAGCCGTTGGAGGGGAATCCATTTATTCTGATGAACAAAGCAAATTTGTCTGTAATACCAAACAGCCTGGATGCGAAAATGTCTGCTATGATGCCTTTGCACCTCTCTCCCATGTGAGGTTCTGGGTTTTTCAGATCATCATAATATCAACTCCATCTGTGATGTACCTTGGCTACGCCATCCATAAAATTGCTAGATCCACTGAAGAAGACAAAAAGAACAAATGCTTTAAGAAGAAGAAAATACCAACCCTACGATGGCAAGTCCACCAAAATTCAGAACAAACTGATGAAGATGAGGAAGAGCCAATGATTTATGAAGACACAGAAAGTGAGAAAAAAGAGGTTGGCAATGATCAAAAACATGATGGGAGACGACGCATCTTGCAAGAAGGTCTAATGAAAATGTACGTTTTCCAATTGATTTTTAGGGCTCTATTTGAGGTAGGTTTCTTGTTGGGACAATATTTACTGTATGGATTTGAAGTTAATCCATCATATGTCTGCACTAGAAATCCGTGTCCTCACACAGTGGACTGCTTTGTCTCCAGACCTACAGAGAAGACAGTCTTCCTCATTGTAATGTATGTAGTCAGTTGTCTTTGCTTGATTCTTAATATCTGTGAGATGTTTCATCTGGGCTTTGGAACCATTAGAGACGTAATTCGTAGCAAGCGGCGGAACCAGAACAACAATCGACCTTTACCTCACCATTACCCTCGGAACATTCCATCATCACCACCAGGGTACAATCTGGTAGTAAAATCGGATAAGTCCACAAATGTCCCGAATGGTCTTGTTGCTCGGGGGCAACGCTTAACAAATGTAGCCCAAGACCATCAATCCACTAGTCCAGATGACAACATCCCACCTGACTTGGCCAAGCTCCACAAACACCTGAAAGTTGCCCAAGAACAGTTGGACATTGCTTTTCAGGGTTATAATATGCAAGAAAATGCACAGAAATCTAGGACCAGCAGCCCAACATCAGGAGGTACTGTAGCAGAACAGAACCGTGTCAACACAGCCCATGAGAAACATGGAACTAAGCCCAAACCTGGTTCAGAAAAAGGCAGCCCCAGCAGCAAATCTGGAAATGGAAAAACATCTGTTTGGATTTAACTTGTGTTTATATGCAATTCAATTTACAAATGGTCTACATAAAAAAAAATGGTGATATAATGTCATGCGTATTTTTCTACAATCTTCTATCCATTATAATACCATCACAACAGTTTGGTTCTGCGGGTTACTGGAGTATAGTTTGAATTCAGTGCTTCCAGCATGACATTTTTCATGATGTGACGGATCATATAATTAGTTATGTGTGCCTGATTTCCTTATCATCAAAATCAGTAGAGGGTCCCAATAGCCAGGCATAATTTTCTGTGTACCAGTTCACTGAACCGTACTGAGTTCATAGGGGATATCTCTTCCCAAAGGTAAGTGCTTGTGCTCATTTATCAAACTACAGAAATGATTTATTGTACTTGAAGATTAACTGACAGATAACGGTTGTCTTCATTTAAAGAGCTGTTGGGTCAGTATTCTCTATCTTTCTTTCTTGCTATGTGCCTACTTCACAAAAAAGATCATTATTTAAATTATTTTAATTTTATTTTCTAGTAGCTATTTCACGTTATGGTCTTGGGCAGGTCATAACAAATATGATAAACTTAAAAGTAGAAATATATGTACTGACGTGATTTTTAAAAGCTATGATTCTTTCTCAACTATATTTTATTGTTTTCTTCCATGTGACGGAGACACTATACTCAGTCCCACATTCTTTTGCCATCTGCCAGGATTCAAAATGAACATTTTCATATAGTATTGTACTTGACTCAGATTCTTTCTGTTTGCATATTTATTTATTATTGTCCAAATGATTTTGCTTCTAATCTAATTTTGTTGATTTTTGTCCATAAAAAAAAAATCAAACTAATTATGACAAAGTTGCACATTTTATCTTAAGAGAGATGTTGATCTGTGGAATATGTTTGTCATGTTGGCCAAGGAATGTAGGAACCATATTTTGAGATGCCTCACTTTTTTTAATTAAGAAAATGTAATTAAAAAGTGAGAGATTAAAATTGCTGGGGATGTTGCCATTATCTCAAAATGCTCATCTCGAATTTTTCATTAAATGGTATTGATTTGTAAAGGACATTGGCCCCCACACCTATGCATCTAATGAAGAATGATTTGTAGGACTGCAAATTGAACTTTGTGCTTCTCTGTACTTCAACTAAAGGTCACAGTATAAACTATGCACAGAACACATCAATGATTAATCTAGCAATTTCCAGCAAACAGAAATAATTTTGAAACATTTAGACTTTAACCTGGAAGTTTTGATAAATTGTTTGGCAACATTTGTTAAATAAAAGGCAGGAAATGTTTGAAATATCCAGCAGGTTGATCATAGAATTTTTTAGCATAGAAATGTTAACCACAGCAGTAGCAGTTAGTGTAATGCTATTATAGCACCAGTGACCCAGTTCAAATTCGGCACTGTCTATAAGGAGTTTGTGTGTTCTCCTTATGTACACATGAGTTTCCTACCACATTCCAATGATGTACAGGGTCATTTGGTCATATGGATGTATTTAAACAAATGGGCCGGAAGAGCCTATTACCAAGCTATATCTCTGAAAAAAAAAATGTACAAAGAATTATCTACTTAAATTCATTTCCAATATTTATTTATTCATTCACAGAATATAGCTGTCAAGGCCAACATTTTGTTGCTCTTCCCTAATGGTCCTCAAGAAGGTGATGGTGAGAAACTTTCTTGAGCTACTGCAGATTTTCTATATAAAGTGTTGTTATCTGGAATTTTGAACCAGCAAGAATTATGATACATTTCCAAGATGGTAAGATGTGTGACTTGGAAATAACCTTGTAGGCGTTCTTACTTTCCACTGCCATTTTTCCATTTTGATGGTAATTGTAGGTATTGCAGTTTGACATATTGCTGCATCCCCTTTACTCGGCCGCGGCAGGAGTAAACGCACGCAGGCCGATTCCAGGGTGCACCGCTCCATCACTGTGGAGAGCGGTCGTAGATCTCCAGATATGGTTCGACCTAAAAGGGGAGGCAGGCCTCTTCAGCCCGGTTGAGCAACCTGCATAGGAGAAGGTCACTCCGATATAAAATCTACGACCCAAGGACCTCGCTGCCACGTCCCAGCTTGCTCGGCCATGGCACACGAACCGTGGGTGTAAAGGGTGGGGCCAGTGCTGCGCACACTGCACTCCACCTAAAAGCTCCTTTGCGCAGGCCCGAGGACAGGTCCATGTCCTCCCCCTCAAGTTTGACATAACCACTTAATAATGGTGATGCCATTGAATTCTGGGAATGCAGGGTGACTAGATTACCTTATTCTTTATCAGAATTTACACTACAGTGCATTGACAATTTTTTTTCTCTGATAAAATCTTATAATTTGTACATTTCTACATTTTATACTTCAATCCTTGGCAGATTGGAGATCTAAGATGGATTGTTAAAACAAATTAGAAATTAAATAGATAAGTTGGGGGAAAGAATACTGTAAATTAAATTTATGATAAAATTAATTTTGATCAATTCTAAACTTTAAGTTGAAAGCATTAAAAAGGAGTTTACTGAAAAAATTGCTAGTTGCCTTCTGAAAGTCACTTAGAAATGTGTTTAGCAGAAATTACACCTTTGTTTCATGTATGCTTCATAGAATATTTTTGGCAATTCATTCTAAATGGTGTTAAGAATAAACCGATGGTGTGGGTTATTTATTTTGCCAATTTTGCATTATTCTTTTTAAACATAATACAATCCCCTTCAAACTATTGGTACTCAGTAGTAGAAACAATTGTTCAGTGCCAGAAAGAACATGTACAATCATGTAATATGCACATAATGATATTTTATAAGTAATGAACAATAATGGATGCACTATGTGCCTGTTAATAAAATAGACAACTTTAATTTCCATTCCCTGATCTCCTTAGACTACTGTGGAAGTAAAGTAGCAGCTATAGCGGAGATGAAGGGTAGCTTAGTTAGAACCATTGAACACCTCAGGACAGAAACAGGCCTCCTCAGCCTCCCTAGTCTGTGCCAAACCATTTTTTTTTTTGCCTAGTCCCACTGACATATCCACTCCATAGTCCTCCATATCTCTCCCATCCATGTACCTGTCCAAATTCTTCTTAAATGTTAAAATTGAGCCTGCATTCACCACCTCAGCTGCCAGCTCATTCCACGCTTCCACCACTCTCTGTGTGAAGAAGTTCCCCCTAAACTTTTCCCCTTTCACCCTTAACTCATGTCCTCTGGTTTGTATCTCACCTACCTTCAATGGAAACAGCCTATTTAAATTTACTCTGTCGGTCCTCCTCATCATTTTAAATGCCTCTATCAAATCTCCCCTCATTCTTTTATGCTCCGGGGAATAAAGTCCTAACCTGTTTTACCTTTCCCTGCAACTCAGTTCCTTAAGTCCGTGCAACTTCCTAGTCAATCTTCTCTGCACTTTTTCTATCTTATTGATATCTTTCCTGTAGTTAGGTGACCAAACCTGCACACAATACTCCAAATTTAGCTTCACCAATGTCTTATACAATTTTACCATAACATCCCAATTGATTTGCTCCACAATCTTTCTTGGTCCTTCTTGAGTTAATAAGTAAGTGAACAGGAGTAAATACTACAGATTTAAATATCTGCAATACCTCATGCGTCTCAAGTAAAGGAATTTGAGGATAGCTATCTTTTATAGGGAATCTAGACCCTCTCATTCTCCTTCCTTCTGTGGAAGTAACTGACTTTCCCTTGAGATTTTCAACTGGTAGAGTCTGCAGGATCGAGGCATCAATTTGTAATTTTCAGTGAACAGATGAACGACAGCTCGTCCTGAACAAAAAAATAATAATTAATTGTTTCGAGCTTTACAATTCACAACTAAAATTGTCAGTGGCTGCCCCACTTTGTTTTTGTGTACCAAATGGTGCACATTTTTGTTTTTCAATTCCAGTTCAAGCAAATTTTGTTCTGTTTGTTAATGGAAAAGTTAATGCAGCATTTATCCTAGTGTTCTTATGGCATGATATTGAAGTATTCCCAATCAGATATGACAGTGAAACATAGCTAACATCACTTAGTGTGAATTTATTTTTTATTTCAAACTTTTTAAAATCTGTATGAATCCTTTTCATGATACAGTCAGCTCAAGATAGCTGAAATATTGGGATGAATGAAATATATGCCCAGGACAAATGGTTTACAGGTCACACATTACAAATCTACTCTACATTGGAAATAAAATTATATTACCTGCTACTGTGAACTTTATTTTCCTTTGCAGTGAAAATCAGGATCAATCTCTTTGCTTGTTCAGCACTTATAATATTCAGCAAGTGTGATTTTTTTTAAAGGAAGTTTAAAGTTCCTCAGCTGAGGAAATTAGAATTAATTTCTTTAGATGTAAATTTATTTGATGAGAAATGAGGGAATACATACAACAACTGCATTTTTAGATCCGTATTGTTGCAATTATACCGTGAAAAGAGTGTGTAGGTGGATTTTATTTTAAAAGAATACAATTTCAATGGCTAAGTAAACTGTTTCTCATGCACTCAGAGCAAGCATTCAGTTATTCCTTTCTAATATGATGCTACAAAAATGCTGCATGCACACAGGAGGTTGAGTCTTGAAAAAGGAGTTGAATTAAGGCCTACCATGTGTTTATAACATTTCATGTTTCAGATTTTCAACACTTGTTGCATCTTGTCTTTAAATATAAATGTTACCTTTATGATGTGTATTTAACCATTAACCATTTATGGAGCGGAAACAGGCCATGTTGGCCTTTCGAGTCCGCACCGGTTCACTGATTTTGTGCGCCCTCTTCAGGCATTGGTCCCGGTAGATCTTCATCAAAATTCAATTATCCACTGTATATGTGTGAAAAAGAAATAGTGTATATCATGGCTAATGTGATTTATGGTGTGAAAAAAAAAAAAAAAAAAAAAAAAAAAATTCAATTATCATGTTATAAAGTGCAATATTACACAAAATTCACTTCATTCAGACATAAAATAGAGATACATTAGCAGAAAGTTAAATGAAGTGCTTCTTTCATTCATGTGCAGTATCTGTTTATATTGAAATGTAGGTTAACTGAGAATAGATATGAACAGTTTATGTTGGATCAAACCAAGTTGGAGAACTCTGGAGTAAAATCTTCAGTGTTATGTCAAGACGAGAGAAATCCAGGAACTGCTTCAGATATAAATTTGGAATTCCCCTATTCACTGTGATTGCAGAGCAGATAGGGGAGTTTCATGCAACCTCTATTTCCTGACAGACAGAAGAAAGATAACGGTAACATAACCCTGATCATATTGTGGACCGAAGAGTCCCTTCAGTGCTGAATGTTCTATCCAGGCTCTCCCTGGATGTCCCAGTAACATTCTCATAATTTCTTTGCACCCTTCCCAACTTAATGGCATCCTTTGTATGTCAAGGTGACCAGAGCTGCACACAGTATTACAAATAAGGCCTCACTAATATCTTGCATAGTGGTAATCTGAGAAGAGAGGCTGAGATTTTCAATGTAACCAAGCCTTGGAGCTACCTTGTGACAAAATGTTTGATGTCAGCCATAATACTCATGTTAAAGTTAGCTGGGTCAATGGATTGCACATTGCTTTTAATTCCACTACATCAGTGCAGCATTTCTATTTAAATGTATTTTGGTGATTCTTGACAGAAAAACGTGGAAAATGCAAACTTAATTAAAGATAAGATACTGTAAGATCATATGGCAACCCCCAGGGAAATGAAATATCTTTGTAATCTGATCATTGAATTTGTGGTGCATTATTGATCCAAAGAGAAAAGAACAGTTTCAAACAAAAACAATTGAAATGATAAAACGTACATTTGGAGCTCATCTCTGCAGAAAGTATAAATTATGCAAGGTCATGTATTAATTAGCCTTAAAGGATCCCTCTGATCCAGGTGTATGAAACACTGAGGATGTATATTTAAATAATGTTATCAAAGTCATGGTACAAAATTTTAGCAGATATGCAGACCAAGATCCACTATTTATTGACAGTAGCTAGTTTTTGTTTGGTAATTGATTTGATTATAATGAATCTAACTCTTGACAGATTCCTGCTGTACCAATGATCACAGATTGCAAGAAACAACTTTGTAACCTTTTAATTAGTATTTAACACTCTCTTTCGATATATCAGATTCTGTTCAGATTAAAATTGACATTATAAAAAAGCTGACAGAAGGATTTGATTAACCATCTGCACAATTAGATTATGCATGCTCGGGGTACATTTTGTCTTTGCTGCTTTGAAGATTGAATGACATGAGTGAATGTGGTCTTTGTCATGCGTTGCACTGGTGACTATTAAAGGCATCCTGCTTAACTGCTACCTACTGCCTTGACATCCAAAACTATAACCGCCGTAATGCTGAAAATCTCAAATAAAACAAGCTACTGGAAATACTAATCAGTATAGTCCTGCAGCGTCCATGGGGAAAATAATATTTCATTAATATGACTTTTAATCAGAAGTGGGAGGATTAAACAAAAGGGAAAGCCAGTGATAAGGTGAAGACCAGGGCACATTGGAGGGCACATGGAATTTGCTCTCTGGAATTTGCTTTTCTGGACGAATTCAAACAAAACATCAGACAGAATTTTAAACATTCAACTTAGTAAAATTAAACCATTACAGAACTCAATTAATTTTCTTAACTATTCCAATCAATGGGATTATTAGAAGGGGACACTTTTCTTCAGAAGCCTCCAGTTAGTCAAACTTACCCTGCATTATATTTTTAAACTTGCTCTGTTGAGAATTACAGCTTAAAATAGCTTCTTAAGGTTTCGATGGAGCTTCTTTTCTGTTGTATGAATTTTGATAAAGTATGATATTTAATTTGAAATATTTGTAGATCTGAAATGTGGTTCTATGTAATTTTAGCAGAAGGAAGTCAGGAAACCTGAGAATTAATATTTAAGAATGTATGCCATTTCTCCAGGTGTAGTTACTGTCCACTTTATTACATTAGATATGCCACATATTCCTGCTATATTTATTGTGTGGTAGGTGAGGGAATAAAAGACATAAAATTTCTCTTGCCCAACTGCATGTGTAATACCCAGAAATTCCACCCTCCATGCCCTCACCTCACCCCGTTTTAACCAGAATGTTGAATGATTGTTCCTGAACGAGAGTTGTACGTACAGTAGGTTATTCATCCCACTTACTTTAAAAATTCAACATATTTCCAATCTTCTTTTCAAGGTGAATAATATCAAACAAAAGTAACAAAACGTTAACCTGAACCACAAGGTCACAGACTGATCTTCAATCCTGATATCAACTCTATTATTTTTCTTCATCACCCCAGCCTCCTAATTAGTATCAATTCCCATGAAAAACTGATGGTAGGTCATCTCCATGCAGAAAGCCCTTCCTATATTATTGGCTTCATTTGGAAAAAAGCAGGAGATTCAGGGAATTCATGTGCTATTGGCTAATTCAAATATTGGCTAATTTAAAGCTAATTTCTTCTGGTGCAACCTTGCAATGCTGACAATAGTTCAATTAATTACAGGTGTAAGTGGGCAGATTTTATTGAGATAAAAATATATTTTGGGAAAATAAAATACAAAGCAATTAATTAATAAAACATTGCTTATATACATTATGATCTTATTACTTGATTCATTTATTAGAACAGGCTGTTCACCCCAAGTGTCTATGCTGAACATCATTCACAAATCAAATTAAAACACTGCACTTGATAGATATCCCTCCGTCCTCTTCATATTTGTGTATCTATCTAGAAACTCCTTAAATGCTAATATTGTATGTTTCTACCACTAACCCTTGCAACCTATTCTAGGCATCCACCGATCTCTTGTGTAAAAACTTTGCCCCACTCTTTTCCCATAAACTTCCACCCCCTCAAATTAAATGCATGTCCTCTTGTGTGTAACGGTTTTATAGTGGGATAAGGATTCTGATTGTTCATCCTGTCAATGCTTCTAATAATTTTATAAAATCTGTTGGGTTTATAAAACCTCTTTAGCTTCCTATGCTCTGGAGAAAATAACCCAAATTTATCTTACCTCTTCTAATTCAATCATCCCCTCTAAACCATACACCTGGTCAAGTTCTTCTGTGCCTTTTCCAAATCCTCCCATTGTTCTGTAAAGAGGCTTCCAGAATTGCACACCATAGTCCAAGTGTGGCCTAACCAAAGTTTTGTATAGCTACAATATGTTTGCCTTCTGGGGGCATGGCAAGATGGCATAGAAGAAAGACATGCATTCCACCTTTCCCCAGCTGGATCACTAAATACCCAATTTTTAAAAAGTGGTTAAAAATAATATTTACGGTTGTTTTAATAACAGTGATTGATGATGGCATCTAATGTGAAAAAACTTAAACCTCAACTTCAGAAAAAATTACCATACAAAAGTGTGGAAGAATTGAGGTCTACCTGCATAGCTGTATCCGCGGAATCGTCGTTGGGAGTCTCCAAGCCTCAGAGGACTCCAGCCCATTCGGGTTTGACTCTGGCGCCGATCCTGCCTCCGCAAGATGATGCTGACACCTTGGTGAGCTCGGCCATTGCCGACCCGCATTCACGTGAAGCCGTGTGTGCGGATGGCATGTCCGACAAGGGGACTCGTGACCTCACTGGGCGGCCTGGGGGTGGGCAGTGTAGCGTCGGAGAATGCTCCTGCGCATCCGGCGGCTTTGCCCGGCTTGCGTGGGGCATCCTGGGTCCGAGAATTGCTGGATAAAATATGGCCTGTGGGGGAGCCTGAATGGCGGCATCCCGAAGAGGTCAGGGAGCCGGGGTCGGGTGTTCAGACCCACAGCCGTTCAGCTAAAGGATCTACAATGACTGAGGAAGAAGAGGAACTTACCTTATTGGAATTCGTCCAGGAGGGAGGAGCCTGTAGTTAAAGGAGGTAGACCTCAAAAAGTGGAGGTGGAATCTGGAATGAATTCAGTGTTTACTGTTTTGGAAGGGATTGCTTGTCAAATGCATAATATGTCAAAACAAATATCAACTCAGGTGAATCAAGGAATTATGGAGATTAAAATAAAAATGAATACCCTGTGTGATGAAATGTCAACTGTGAAAAAGGAAATGACTGTAGTTAAGGGTGATATTAATAGATGTAAAAAATCAGTTGATACTGTGCAAGCTAATTTTAAGAAAATTGTAAAAGCCTTTTTTGAGTGTCAAAATCAGGTGGAACGTGATAGAGAAAAAATGGAAAAAGTGGAACGTTCTTTTGTAGATTGGGGGATTCAAAAAAGATTTAATGAAGAAGATTGATTCATTGGAAAATCAAAGCTGAAGGAATAATGTGAAAATAGTTGGTCTTCCAGAGGACATTGAAGGTGCCGATCCTATAAAAAAAATTAAGTATTGGATCCCAGAGGTACTGGATAAAGAGCTTTTTCCTGAAGGCTTGGAATTGGATCAGGCTCACAGAGCTCTGAGAAGGAAGCCACTTCCAGGACAAACACCGAGAGCAGTCTTGGTTCGTGGTTTAAAATACCAAGATAGAGAAATTATTCTACGTATGGCAGTACAGAAAGCACGGCAGAATCAGTCTCCATTAATGGTTCAAAATTACAGAGTGTTCTTTTATGCCGATTTGAGCCAAGAGGTTATTAAAAGATGACGAGAATTTAATACGGCCGAAGATGTTTTGTGGTGAAAAGGCTACAAGTTTGCTTTACGTTATCCTGCAATTTTAAGGTTTTTTATGGAAATTTTCAATCTCAATTCTTTGAGAATGATCATGATGCTTCGGTTTTTGTTAATTCTTTGCCGGAACTACGAAGAAATGGGCGTTCTCCTCCGTTGTCTCCTAAGAGGAGGGGAAATGGAAATGGACATGGTTATGGAAAGAAAGAAGATCCGGAGCAGTGGTTGGGCTTGGAATCATTGGGCTATGTTTTATTGCGTTTAAATAATAAATGTATCTGGCTGGAGTGGGGGGTGGAGTGACACTGGAAACTTTTATAGTCATCTGCTGCGAGTGGGCTTACCACACCCAGATTTTTGGGTATTACTACCTTAAGGTGGTTTTCTTCTGTATTTTTTCTGTTATATTTTTTTTAAAAAATTGAGGGTTTTTTTCTTTGGAAGAATTATAGAAGGGAGCATTATTTTA
Organism: Narcine bancroftii; assembly: GCF_036971445.1. NCBI lineage: Eukaryota > Metazoa > Chordata > Chondrichthyes > Torpediniformes > Narcinidae > Narcine > Narcine bancroftii. Next base: position 481,918,290 of record NC_091469.1, on the reverse strand, counting down.
TAGTGTGTAAATATATTAGTAGTTAAAAAAGATGTCTAAATTGAATTTTGCAACTTTTAATGTTCAGCGATTAAATAATCCAATCAAGAGAAAGAGAATATTGGCTATAAAAAAAATTAAAATTGTTATTGCTTTTTTACAAGAAACACATTTGACTGAAAAAGAACATTTGAAATTGAAAAGAGATCGGGTTGGTCATGTTTTTTCTTCTTTTAATTCTAAGGCAAGAGGAGCAGTGATTTTGATTCATAAAAATGTACCATTTGAATTGAAATCTTCAGTATGCTGGCAGAGTATTAAGAGTGAACTGTAAATTTTTTGCTGAATTTTAGACTTTGCTGAATCTTTATGCCCCTAATATAGATGATGAGCAGTTTATTTCAGAAGCTTTTTTACTGTTAACTCAAGCTAATGAAAATGTCTTAGTTGGTGGTGATTTTAATTGTGTTTTGGACCCTTTATTGGACAGAAATACAAAAAGTATAAGATGGGAACACAAATTAATGCATTAATGAAAGATTTAAATTTGGTGGATAAGATTTTTCTTTTTATTCTTCACTACATGATTCACTTTCTAGAATTGATTTGTTTTTGGTATCAGCACATTTACAAGGTAGAGTATTAAGAGCTGAATACAAAAGTAGAATTATATCAGATCATTCATTATTACTTTTTTCTTGTGCAAGTTTGGAGGTAGTACGTCCATTGTTTAGATGGAGGTTTAATGCAATGTTATTGAAAAAAACAGTTTGTTATTTTTGTTAAAGAGCATATCTCTTATTTTTGACTGAGAATGTAAATTCTATGGATAGTCATTTTGTAATATTGGATGCTTTAAAAGCTTATTTGAGGGGGAAGATTATTAGTTATTCTACGAAAGTTAAGAAACAATGTATGGCAGAAAGTTTAGAGTTAGAAAATAAGATTGCTGAGTTAGAGAAATATTTTCAGAAAGGTGTAACAGAAAATAAAAAAGTCATATTAGCGAGGTTGAGATTACATTATAATACTTTACAAACATCAGTTTGAGCGCTTAATTAATTGATATAAACAACATTATTATGAGTTGGGGGAAAGAGCTTATAAGGTACTTGCTTGGCAATTGAAAGCTGAACAGACATCTTGGACTATTAATGCTGTTAAGGAGAATTCAAAAGTTACTTATAAACCTCAAGAAATTAATGACCAGTTTTATTCATTTTATCTAAAATTATATACTTCTGAGGGAGGAAAGGATAATGGTTCTATTGAATCTTACTTATCTAAATTATAGTTACCGGTATTAGATGGAAATGATGTTCAGGAATTGGAATCTCCATTTACGGAATTTGAAATTAAGAAAGCTATTCAGGAAATGCCTAATGGAAAGTCCCCAGGGGATAATGGATTCCCTGTGGAATTTTATAAACTTTTTTATGACAATTTTTCTAATGTATTTGGAGAAGTGTTGAATCAAGTTACTGAAGATCAGAAGTTACCAGAATCATGTTTAAGTGCTTTAACTGTCATTCCAAAAAAAGATAGAATTTCATTAAAATAGTCTTCATATAGACCTATTTTTAAAATTAAATTTAGATTATAAAATAATAGCGAAAGTATTAGCTAATAGACTTGCTAAATATTTACCAAAATTGGTATATATTGATCAAACAGGTTTTATTAAGAATAGAAATGCATCGGACAATATATTTCAATTAAAACCATTCTATGTTGGTTGCGTTAGATGCAGAAAAAGCTTATGATAGGGTTGAGTGGGATTTTTTTATTTAAAGTGTTTGAGAAATTTAAAATCAGCCCTTTTTTATTGGTTGGGTTAATGCTTTATATACGAACCCGATTGCTTGGGTGGTGACGAATGGACAGATTTCTTTACCATTTAAATAGACTCATTCAATTTGACAGGGCTATCCATTGTCACCAGCCTTATTTGTGTTGGTTATTGAACCGTTAGCTCTGGCTATTAGACAAAATGAAGAAATTAGAGGGATGAGGGTTAAGAATGAAGAATATAAAATTAATTTATTTGTGGACGATGTGTTGGTATACTTGATGGGACCGGAACGGCCGTTGAAACAATTGCCAGAGTGTTTGCTGAAATTTGGAGAATTATCGGGATATAAAGTTAATTGGGATAAAAGTGAAATTTTACCAGTTGGAGTGGGAGATTATTCTGAACTTAAAACTATTACAAAATTAAGGTGGACAAGTAAAATTAAATATTTAGGTGTGTTTATGAATACTAATTATCAATTATTATATCAATTAAATTATGTACCTATATTAAGACGGATTAAAGCAGATTTGATTAAGTGGGAATATATTCCATTAACTTTGATTGGTCGGGTTAATTGTATTAAAATGAATATTTTTCCTCGAATTCAATATTTATTTCAGTCAATACCTTGTTTACTTTCCAAGGGCTTTTTTCAAGATTTGAATAAAGTAGTGCGAGAGTTTTTATGGAAAGGTAAATTAGCTTGAGTGGCGTTGCATAGACTTACATGGAAGTATACTTCAATGACCACATTTTCAAAATTATTATGAAGCGGCCCAGTTGAAGTTTATTAGTAGATTGATGGATTTAGATCAGCCTCCTAGCTGGGCTAAAGTGGAGATGGCATGTATTTCTTGGGTTGAAATACATGAATTTATATTTCATTGGAATTTGATTTTGTTACAGCAATATGAATGCCGATATTGAAACATTTGTTAAAGATTTGGATTTTAAAAAACAGGGTGTTAGGGTCAAAAGATAAATTATTCCATTGTATAACCTTTTTCAAGGTTTAATAATCATTTAAAGATTTGGGATTCTAAAGGTATAAAGACAATACAAGATTGTTTTGTAGAGGGGCAATTTCTTTCTTTTAATTAATTGAGAAAAAGGTTTGATATACCTGTAAATTCTTTGTTTGCGTATTATCAACTTAGAATTTTGATAAAAGATAATTATGGTGGTGAGATGATTTTAGTTACTTTGTCGAGATTTGAATTTTTGATTTCCTCTATACCGAAAAAGGGTTATATTTCAGTTATGTATAATTTGTTACAAGATAGTATGGATAAGTCAGATTGGGAGAAATCTAAACTTAAATGGGAGAGTGATTTAGTATTTATTTTTCCCGAAGATGATTGGGTGAAAATGTGTCAGGACAATGTAATTAAATTGACTAATGTAAGATATGGAATAGTTAATTATAATTTTTTGACCACAGAAAAGCTAAAAAAAAAAATATGGGTTTAGTAATTCAGATTCTTGTTTTAGATGTGGCTCATGTATAACCATATAACCATTTACAGAGTGGAAACAGGCCATGTCGGCCTTTCGAGTCCGCACCGGTTCACTATGTGTGTGCAAATTCAAGAAATGTTCTTTGGTTCATAGTTCAATCTCACTTCTCCTTCTTCCAAGTTCTCTGGTTGCAGGCAATCACCATACTGTGCACAGAGGGAATAGGAAATTGATTTTTTGGACTTGTGTTAAAGTTCAATCATTTTGGCAAGGAATTAAAGTAATTTTGGAAAAATTATATAATTTTATATTACTGTTAGATCCAACAATTTTTTTGTTGGGAAATTTGTATTCATTAAGGGGAATGGGATTGGACAAAATTCAAATTGCTTTTGTATGTTTGGTGTTATCTGTAGCATATAAATGTGTTGCTAGTACTTCAAAAGATGATACTGAGATTAATATACACATTGGAACAATGAATTGAAAGTATGTGTTGTCAAGGAAAAAATTACATAATTTCCATGATAATTCTTATTCTTTTGTTAGTAAGTGGTCTCCGTATTTGAAATATATGCATTTAGATATACTTTGATATGTTATTAACATTTATAATATTTTCTTTTTACATATATATAATTTTTTTTCTCCCCTTAAGGGAGTTGGCTGTAGGGGTGGGAGGGTGGGATGGGTGTTAATGTAAAGTCTTTTTTTCTTGATTATTTGTATACTGTATGTTATGTTTTATTTTACTATCTTTTAAATAAAGTTTGAAAAAAATGTATTTGCCTTCTTTACAAACCAATCTACTTGCCTGACCATTTTCAATAAGCTATGAACCCAGATGGCTTTGGACATTAATCCTTTTAAAAGCTCTACCATTAACTGTATACATTCCTCTTACATTTGACCTCCCAAAGTTCAATACCTCACATTTGTCTGAATTAAACTCCATCTGCCATTTCTCTATCCAGATCTATATCCTGTTGCAGTCTTTAATAGCCCCCTCTCCAGACTGTCCACAACTCTTACCAATCTTAGTATCATCTGCAAACTCAGTTACTCACCTACTTTTTTCATCCAAGTTATTTTAATATATAGCAATGTTAACACTGAAAGTATCCTCAACACAAACTCTATCACTTTGGTAGAAAAAAGGTCAAGATAAGGATACTCACAAACTTTCTTGTTATCTTGTTTTTTTTGTATGTTTAATCTATCTCCGGGTAGTATATTGATTTTGTTCCTTTTACATTTGTTTAGAGTAAAATTCTTAATTGACCAATGACCCTTTTGGCAACTACTACTTAAATAAGCTCATAAAGCTAGAATTGCTCTGTTTCAAATACCTACCAGAAACTTTACAAGAATTTTCACAGTATTTTTACCCAATGCAGCCATTATGCTTCATTTTATTTGATTTGAATCTTAAGAATTAGTTCAAAGGTGAATACTATATAAACTTGGTCCCAATATGCAAGGCTATAATCCTGAAAAATTGTTTGGCCTTCATTAGCTACAGTTTGCAGAGAACGTGGGGCAGGAGTTAACAAATGGGAAAGATACATCTCTTCTTTAATTCCATATACGAAAGGTCATGAAATATAATTTCCATATTGCACTACATGACTACCATTTTTCAGAAAAATAAGTGCCTTTTAGTTCTCAGTGACTAAATGTGTTGGTTTTTTTAAAAACTGTCTTCATTTCTCCAAATGGAAGATACTTAAATTCACAAAATCAAAATAACACACATCTTCAGATGGCTATGAATAAAGTAATCCTATTTATGATCAATTTTTTAAAAGTAACTAATATTGATATAAACTGTTGAGAGGAGGATAGCATACAAAGAGTCATAACAGGCAAAATATCCAGGTGTAAATTTTGACATTTGTTTATGAAGTTAAACTTTGTGGAGTTATTGAAAGTAATGAACTAAAGCCTCTAATAAACAGTTCACTAAAAAATACCCAGAGCATTAAACACAGCACAACTCATTTTTGATGAGACTAATTAGAATTTAAATTGAAATAAAATCACTTTTAATAGATTTTATTTTGCTCTCTGCCCTTCAATGTTTTGATCTTAATAAACTCACTATTATACAGCATTTGTATTATTGAGTGTTCTTTTTTGTGGTGCGGTAGTTGGCAGGAGATTATTTTTATATCAGTTTGCTCGTACTTTGATGAAAGGTTCAAGCACAAAATGTTGGTTATGTATCTATCTTTGCTATTATTGACGTACAGTAAATAACTCGTAGACTGATTTACAGGTTTTTATTTACAATGGGCAAGGACCTTATCCTGTGCCTTGACCCAGGCTTTCTAGGGAAAGGTTGAGTGTTAGAGGCTTAATACATAGTCAAAGAGGGAGGGGCCATAGGTACAGTCACAGGATGGGGCAGAACCAGGTAATCAGGAATACAGCAGTTCACCACATTCACCCCTTTTTTGATTTTTGACGTGGGGCACAAAGTCTTAAAGGTTAAGCTGGTCCATTGGCTTGATCTTCCATACTGACTGGCAGAACGCTGGTTATGGAGTTGCGGCCAGGGCCACTATGTCATTCAGTTCCTCCGGCCCTATGTCAGCCAGCTGGGGGGGCGTGACAGCTTGACTGGAGTGACCTGGATGGAAGGAGGGTGCAGCAGTACATATTTCATATCCACGGAAGGAAGAGGTACTGCCTGGTGGGTGTGCTCCTCTGGGTGGGGGGAAGGGGGCTTTAGGGTGTGCAAGGTCCCGGATGGAGACCATTTCCTCACACCCATCCAGGTAGGCTACATGTGCATATTGGGGGTTTGCATGGAGGAGCTGAACCTTTTCAACCAGGGGGTTGGTTTTATGGCCCTTCACCTTGTTTTCATGGCAGGACCAGCCCTGGAGATATCAGCCTGGAGGTCCTTGATGTGGACTTCCTGGGGAAGTGGAAAAGTCTTTCGTGAGGGATAGCATCAGTGACATTATATAACAGAGATCGAGTGGAATGGAACGCCTCTGGAAGGACTTTCTGCAGTGAGAGACAGGCACTCTCCTGGACTTCAGGGCAAGAAAGATGGCCTTCCACACAGTACCGTTCTATCTCTCTACCTGACCGTTCCCCCGGGGATTATAACTCATGGTCCTGCTGTTGGTGATACCCCTGGCCAGTAGGAATTAGCGCAGCTTGTCGCTCATGTGACAGAGTATATAGAGGTGTTTGGGAGGTAAATTGGGAAAGGTTTGTTAGAGCAGGTCACACACAAACATTTCAAAACACAGAATTTTTGCAGGATCTTTTGCAAGAGAGCTCAGACTCATGATGGTCTGTCATTTGAAAAAGGCAACAAATATAACAGGCAGTAGCAGTTTTGTCTGGAAAAGAGCATTTACAATCTGGAAGGTCATGTGATCTTTGCAGGCAGAGAGCAGAGAAAAAAGCAGGCTTTGCTCTCAGAGTTGGAGGGAGTGAGAGAGAGGAGAGACACAGACATCGGTTCCAGAGGGACAAGCTGGCAAGCTTTGGAGGATGGCCTAGTTAAAGGGGAGGACTGGCTGTCCAGTGTTTCCCTTGGAATAGGAGAAACAGAAAGGAACTCTGTGGTGACCTGAATGAAAGAGGTTATCATCTGGAGAACCCTGAAGGCGGCAAGTTTCATCAGCAAGACACTGGAGCGGCTGAGTAAAAAGGAATCAGTTGTGGATGTCCTGGAACAAGAGAAACTTTCTATCTGAAAACCAGCAAGAATCTTTCTGAATGGTAACTATTTACCTGTTAACCACCAAAGCCTGATGAACTTTATTAATGTTATCTTTTGTGCACAGTACAAACATTGCCGGCAACCAGTGAGATTGGGCTGTGAACCAAAGAACTTTGCTGAACTTACACATTACATACATGTGCGCTTAGAATTAAAAGGGGTTGTGCGCTGTTAGACAGAATCAGACACTCACAAGGTAAAGACTGTACATCAGGCTTTAATCGACAAAGACATCCACAGAGCCAGGCTGGTTGTACTGCAGCAACCCTGTGTGAGGCCTCGGGAGGCAGACTCAGGTTTATATCCCGGAGGGTGAATGACACTTGACTGGGTGGGGCTTGATCCATTCAGGTCGGCTGATTGACAGCTGGCCAGGTGTTGTCCTGTCCCCCATACTCTCCTGCAGGTACAGAGGTTGCCCCCTGCAGTAGGCCGGTGGTGTACCACCAAAGGGGGTTAAGTAGGTTAAGTGAGTCAATAGAGGTAAGTTAAAGTTTGATTCTCTTTTCATGTTCAAAGATAATTAAAAGCAACTTTTGTTTAAGTAACCCTTTGTTGTGGTTCATATCTATTGCTGCTGGGTTTTGGGGCCCTCTGGACTTGTAACATTTTATGGGGACTCGTATCACTCATAAACGAGAACCCCCGATCGTTGTGGATGTAGGATGGGTGAAGAGGTTGCACAGGGCCCCAATGACTATGATGGTGGTCATGTTAGGGTAGAGATGGCAAATGGGAACCACAAATACTCATCAATAATTGAGGAAGCATGTATTGTGGTTGGTGGAGGGAAGGGGCCCCTGAAGTCCATGCTCAGGCACTCAAGGGGGCATGTGGCTTTTATCAGGTGCTCCCTGTCCAGTTGGTAAAAATGTGGCTTGCACTCCGCACAGACCCTGGTTCCTGGTCAAGTCTCTGACATCTGCAGTGGAGTATGGCCGATTCTGAGATTTGATAAAGTTAAAAAAAATCTTGTGGCTCCGGGGTGGCAGAGGTCATTGTGGAGGGCTTTGAGGCAATCCACCTATGCGCTGGCACATGTCCCTCATGACAGAACATCTGAGGGCTCGTTGAGCTTCCCCAGCTGGTACAGGTGGAGAGCTCAATCCTCCACCTCAAAATGTTATCGTTCTTTATCTTACCCCAATGTTTATTCTTGAACATGAATGCCACAGTCTGTTGGTCCATGAGCAGGGTAAAAGGTCTGCTGGCCAGGTAGTGCCTCCAGTGCCGTACTGCCTCAACTGAGCCTCCTTCTCTATGGAGGAGTGTCGACTTCAGGGCCCTGGAGAGTGCGGGAGAAAAAGTCAATGGGGTGATCTGCCTGATTAAAGGTGGCAGCCAGGGCAAAATCAGATGCATCACTCTCCAATTGGAAGGGGGCAAATTCATCCAATGCATATGTTGTGACTTTCGCGATGTCCTCCTTTATGTGACAGAAGGCTGCCCGTACTTCATTTGTAAGGGACCTGATAAGGGGGCAGGCTTTATCCTCAGAATTTGGAACCCACTGGACAAAATAAGAAAAGAACCCCAGGCCATTTTACAGGGCCTTGAGGCTGCGGGGAAGGGGAACGTCTAGCAGAAGCCACATGCAGTCGGGGTTGGGGCCAATGACTCCATTCTCCATGATGCACCCAAGGATTGCCAGTCAGATAGTGCGTAAAACACACTTACCCTCATTGTAGGTCAGATTCAGGCATTTGGTGGTGGTGAGGAATTTCTGGAGGTTCGCTTCATGGTATTGCAGGTTACCCAGATATGGGAAGGTGGCATGCGGTTCGTTTTGGTCTACCATCTGGTCTATCTCCCTTTGAAGATAGAAACACCATTGGTGACACCAAAGGGGTCCCCGAGGAAGTGGTAGAGGTGGTCATCCGCCTCAAAAGCTGGGGGATTGGTGGTAGGCAGATTTCAGGTGGAGAACACATGATACTGGCCTCAATAATCCCCTTGACCAGAAGTCACTGTCCTCACTGTATTGCCTGCTTTTTGTAACGACTGGCTTACAGTTGGGGTGAGGTTGGTGAACAGTGGCAAGGAGGGTTGATGCCTAGGGTAGAGAGACTGCGAGTCGGTTGGGCCAGTGGGTGGGGGGGGGGGTAACAGAGCGAGTAGTTGAGAAATACAGCTTGTTGACAATGAGCGGTGGGAGAGGGCTGACATATTGCATAATGACACTCTTTAAGTGGCACTGGAAGTCTAGCCCCATTGGTACCAGCACACAGAACTGAGGCATAATGAGGAGCTTAATGTCTCTATATCTTGTGCCCCGCATGGTCAGCATTACTGGAGTGTAGCTGTGGATTTCTGTGGAGTGAGACTGTAGGCAATTGGTTTCACCTCAAGGGAGTAGCGTTGGACAGTGTCAGGATGAATAAAGCTCTCGATGCTCTTGCTATCAAAAAGGCATTTAGTCACCTGGTCATTGATGGAGATGTCCATCATGGAGTGAGCGAGTTGGTGAGGGTTGTCCTGGTCCAGCACCACAAAGGCCAGGGTTGGTCCATGGTCCAACCCATGCTGAGTCTCCACCCTGAGTCTCCATCTGGGGGCATGATGGTGGCACCCAAGCGGTGGTGTGAGCCTCCTTGTAAGTCAGTGGTGACCAAGCTGGCGATCCCCATGTGGCGGCGTGGTCATTCCCTGGAAGGTGCCAACATCCAAGATGGCATCTGCCATGCCATGCATGCAACGACACTGGGGCTGGAGGGCTGTGATCGGTTTACTCTTGCATAGTGGCCCTTCATCCTGCACTTGGAGCATGTTGCGTCTCTTGCTGAGCAGCGTTTTAGGGGACATTTTGCCTGGCCGCAAAAGTAGCACTTTGGGTGTTGCTGGGAGACAGTGGCTGTAATGGACTTGTTAATCAGCCATGGTAGCGGACCAGTGGCCTATAGACCAACGCCCCAGGATGGCGACCTCCCCCGGTGTGGGCCTTTTCTCAGATCTCCAGCAACTTCGCAAGATCAGTCGCCCCTTTTAAGTCTAACTTACTCTGCTCAAGTAACCTCTGGGACACGTAGTCAGACCTGATGCCTGCAAATTAGGCATCCCAGACTATGTTCTCCATATTTTGGGCAGCTGGTACTGCCTGGAAGTTGCACGCCTGCGCAAGTCTCCACAGGGCCCAGAGGAACTCATCGCCCAATTTGCCCTGTTGCTCTTGTAGGTGGCCAGCATATGTCTGGTGTATACTTCACTAACATTCTCTCTGTATTATCCCTTGAGTATATCCATTGCTTCCAAATACATGATGGCGTATTTGAAACACTCGGTGTCTGACCCGGGAGAAAAGTAGATGCAGTTTGTTTCTGTCAGTGGCCAAAATGCTGGCTGAGTTTTGGAGGAAGACCTGAAAACAATGTAGCCAGAGTTCGAAGCTGTCTGAGGCATCAGGTGACTGTAGATTGATATGCAGCTTGTCAGGTTTCAGGAGATGGTCCATTGTTAGCAAAGAAAACAAAAAAATTGTGAATAAAATTGATGCACAGTAAATAACTTGAGAGACTGGGACTGACTCACTAATCTACAGGCTTTTATTCACAATGGACAAGGACCTCATCCTGTGACATGACTCGGACTTTCGGGGGAATAGTCAAAGTGTTAGAGGCTTCATAAAAGGTCAAAAGAGGGAGGCCAACAGGTACAGTCACAGGATGGGGCAGAACAAGGTAATCAGGAATATAGCAGTTCACCATATAAAGTACACTGTTTGACCTGTTGAATTACCCCAGCATTGTTTTTACTTGAGGCACTTCCTCTACTGACTTTCATGTTTTAATCCAAATATTTTTATAATTACAGTTAAGGTAATTTAACTGTACATTTAGTTTATTTAACTCTGACTATCTACCCTATCAATGCTACTTACAATTTTATAAACTTATTATCAGGTCAAACCTCAGCCTCTGAACTCCAGAAAAAACAACCTTCTCTCTCCTTGTATCTAATACACTTCAATCCAGACAACATCCTGATGAAACTCTTTTGCGCCCTCTCCAGAGGTTCCCCATTCTTCCTCTAGAGCACACATGTCAAACTCAGGCCCGCGGGCCAAATTTGGCCCGTGATATAATTATATTTGGCCCGCAAGATCATATCAAATATGTATTAGAGCTGGCCCGCTGGCCGCTGCGCCAGCATAGCGCATGCACAGCTAATTCTACAAATCCCAGAATGCTTTGCAAATGCGTTGGCGCCGGCCCGTCAGCCCGCTAATTGCCCCCACCTCCTCTCTTTACTTTCATTAGCACCTGCGACCTGTCGCCTAACTCACATGTAATAAACCCCTTACGAAAAATGGCCAAACCAAAGACAGAAAACAGGACCTTTCAAGACAGGTGGGAGGCAGACTATATGTTCATCATTTTAAAAGACAAACCTGTTTGTCATTGAAGCAAGTTGTTATTTTTTTGACTTGTTGGCTTGTGAAAAAAAAATACATTTAAAAGGAGCTTAAAGGCTAGAGAGAAATATTATTTATTGAATATTTTATTTCTCATTTGTTAATGCTTCTTCTGGAAAGAGTTTAACCAAAACTATTATTAAACATTTATTTTAATAAGAAAAAGTTTAACATTACATATGTTGAAAGAAGAGAAAACATGCAGATGTTGTTGAAAATTTTCAATAAATATTTAGTTTGGCCCTCGACTTAGTCCAAGTTTTTAATTTTGGCCCTCTGTGAATTTGAGTTTGACACCCCTGGCATAGAGCAACAATCAGAACTGCTAACAATGTTCCAAATGTGGCTAACCAAACATGGGGAAGAGGAGAGAGGCTACAGATGAGGAGAAAGGGGACCCACTCCCTGAAATTAGAAGATTCTACATTCATACCATTGGGCTGTAGACTGCCCTGTATAATGTAGTTCTTCAAGTTTATGTTGAGGCCAAGCACAGACAAGCCACTGTGGGAATGGGAAGGGAAGTTGAAATGGTAAACAATCAGAAGCTCAGGATGGCCTTAGATGCTCTGCAAAACTGTCCCCAAGTCTGCATTGGGTCTCAGATGTAGCAGAGGATTCCATTGTGAGCACCAAATGCAGTAGATAATGTTCGAGGAGGTGCACATGAATCTTTGCTTCACCTGATACCACGAGATTTCATCCAGTCTGATCAATGTTGAGCTCTCAGATCCAACTGTACACCTCATTGTACCACCAGCTCTGGTTCATCTACTCTGTTGCTGGGATAAGATAGGCTCAGATGGATGAGTTTGGCACATTGTCTTCTCCTAATGCATTATTGTGGGGCAGGGCTTCCCACGTGGACACAAATCCCTAGACATTCTTGTGGTGGACTTTGTAGCTTTGACTGAGTTGAGGGAACTATTATATCCAAATTTGATGCCTAAATCAATTCCAGTTTTATCCTTTATTGTTTTAACATTAGCGATTAGAATACAACTGAGTAAGTTGATTTCAAAGGGCAGTTAAAAGTCAACCACATTGCTTGTGATTTGATGCCATACCAGGTAAGAGTAATAGATTTTCTGTCCTGAAAGACATTACTTTGTGTTTCTGCTATAAGCAATTGTGCTATGGTGCAGGCCTGATGCCACAGCAGAGACGTTATCCATAGATTTCAAACTGCATATTTATCAAATTCAGCAGTATTTATGTCCCATCTTGTTCACAGGATCATAAGATAAAAGAACAGATGTAGGCCACTTGGCCCATCGAGTCTGTTCATTTACATCCTTTAATAATATCGTAATTTATTTTAATTATATCTTTCAAGTGAAAAATAATGATTAAGCATGCATTATTGATACCTTATTGAGATGCACATTTAGAAGACCAGACAGTGTCAGGTACTGTTATGTAATTCCACACCATAATACTATGATCTAATAGATGGAAGGTAGTCACACATGGTTCCTCCAGTGGAAAGTGAAATTAATTCCATGTAACTGTAAGTCAAACAAACTGAAGAGAATTTTCAAGGGAGGATTGATTCCCTTTTAGATCTTATAAAAACAAAATTCTGCCAACAGTGGGTATCTTTCACATCCCATGACCTCAACCATTGAAGCAAGCCCAGATCCCACTCAGTTCATTGAGTCAGGAGGGTAATTTTTACATGTTGGGGGGGGAAAAGCTCTTTGGTGAAATTTTTAGAGGTCATAGAGATTTGCTAAGTGACATATGGCCATTTAGAGTAACCAAACTGCATCCGAGCCATTGCATCTATAGAAAACTGGAGCTCACAGGAAGAATATTAAAACTCCTTGCAGACAGCAGATCCCAATTTGATGGATCCTCCTCACGTCTATTGTACTGACAATAACCACACCAGCAGTGCGAGTATAAGACAGCTTTAATAAACTACTATGTACACTAAGAGGTCTTGTCTCTCTGCAAGACAAACCTGGAAGGCTAGACTGTAGCTCTGGACTGCTTTATAGACAAGGCCACCGGGATGACCCCTGGTGACCGAGTGGTGTAATTACATATCACCACATTCACCCCCCTTAAAAAATTATCTCCTCCCCCTCCCCGTCCTCCTTCCCTTGTTTGTAAGTTCATAAGTCCAAAATTTTTCGTGGCTTCTGTTGCCTTCTGGACCTCCTCGGTAGTGGTATAGGGGTGGGGAGTGCAGTCTGCCTTTCGGCCTTTCTTGGTGGAGGTGTGGGAGTGGGAAGTACTGGTTAGCCATGTGGCCGTGTGGGCTGGGGATTCTCTTGTATGGGATTAGGTCCTGCCATCAAGTCTAGGGTGGTGATATTTTTGTGGCGGGCGTACCCAGGGTCCTGATTTCCGGGGTGGGTGGTAGATGGGGTGAATCGATGGATGACTGTTCTAGTGACTGCTGCTGCGGTCCTTGTTGATCCGTAGACATTTCCTCCACGTTCATACATCCGGCTGGCGCGAGATCCCTGGTGGCCACCGAGTCTTCTCTTCCATCTGGAAATGTGACGAGGGCGTACTGAGGGTTCGCGTACCTCAACTCCACTTGATCCACCAGCGGGTCCGCTTTGTGGGGTCTGCAGTGCTTCCGGAGGAGAACAGGTCCCGGTGTCATCATCCATTTAGGCAGTACTGTGCCCGTCGTGGCTTTCCTTGTGAAAGAAAAGATACAGTCATGTGGGGTCATGTTAGTGGCAGTACACAACAAAGAACATATAGAGCGTAGGGCTTCTGGCAGCACTTCTTCCAATCTAGTTACAGGCAGGTCTTTTGCTTTTAAAGTCAAGAGGACCGTTTTCCAGATAGTGGTATTTTCCCTTTTAACTTGTCCATTTCCCCTGGGGCTGTAACTTGTAGTGAAGCTGGTAGCAATCCCTCTCTCGTGCAGGTACTGCTGTACTTCTGTGCTCATGAATGCAGCACCCCTGTCCGTGTGCATGTAGTTCAGGTACCCAAATATGCTGAAGATGGGTTGGAGGGATTTTATAACAGTGGGTGCTGATACATCGGAACATGGGATTGCGAAGGGGAAACGGGAATATTTATCTATTACATTTAGGAAATAGACATTTCTATTATTGGATGGAAGCGGGCCTTTAAAATCGAAGCTAAGGTGCTGAAAAGGTCTGGTAGCTTTTATCAGGGTGGCTTTGTCTGGCCGATAAAATTGCGGTTTGCATTCCGCACAGATGGGGCAGCTCTTGTTCACTAACCTCACTTCCCCTACTGAAAATGGGAGGTTTGGGGTTTTAATGAAATGAAACAGTCTAGCGACCCCTGGGTGGCCAAGCTCATTTGTGCAAGTTCTGCAACTGGGACGTGTGGTTAAGGATGGCACAAGTGCCTCTGGACAGCGCGTCCGGGGGCTCGTTGAGTCTTATTATTTCATAATATGCAGAATTTGTGTTTTCAGCTAACTGCATTGCACAGATTCTGTGTTTAATTCCATATTTCAGACCCAGACCGTCAGTTGGCTTTCCATCTGTCAGTTAAACAAGAAAATCTGCTAATGCCGATGTCTACTGTGTAACTCAAAAGTCCTGGCACCTGAAGAAATTCAGCAGGTGACATAGAATCCATAGGAAGCAAAAGACAGTCGACATTTTGGGCATGAGCCCTTTGTTGGAATCTGGAAAAACAGGAGGATACCTGAATTAAAAGGTGGGGAGGAGGAAGGAAGAGAAGCAAGAAATAATAGGATTCAGGTGGGAAGACAGAAGATTTGAAAACCACTTTAAATTGTACCTAATTGACTCGTTATGTGCAGTTTCATAACTCCAAAAGAAATGGGCCAATGACAATTTTTCTCAAGCAAAATATTTCAGTAACAATTAGGTCTAGAGCAGTGGTTCTCAATCTTTTTTTTCCCCCAATTCACATTCAACCTAAAGCAATCCCTTACTAATCACAAAGCACTTATGGCATATGGATTGCTTCAAGTGAAAGGTGAGTTTAGGATAGCAGATTGCTTTTGTTTAACTTCTTTTCTGCAAGGGCATGTCTGACCTCTTGTGGTAGCTTGGAATATAACATGAGACATGTTCATGCAAAATTTTCAGGTAAACATTTTAAAGAGCTGCTAAATAGCAATTAATCATTCAGGAATTATGCAGTTCAGAAGGCCATTCATACCATTGGGCCTCTGTTTTTAAATCAACTCATTTTCTTGTCCTTTAACAAGAGCACACCATATTTTCTGCTAAAAGCATTAAACTCTATTTAATTTAGAACATCAACTATTATAAAGAGCTGATAATCTGGATTTTAGAGGATATAGACCATATTATCCAAATCCTAATGAAATAGAACCATAGAATACTACTGCAGAAACAGGCCCCTTTGGCCCTTCAATCTATGATGAACCATTTTTTTTGCCTAGTCCCACTGGCCTGCATCTAGTCCATAGGCTTCCATACCTCTCCCATCCACCTACCTGTCCAAATTCTTCTTAATTGTTAAAAATTGAACCAGCATTCACCACCTCAGCTGGCAGCTCGTTACACGCTCCCACCACTCTCTGTGTGAAGAAGTTCCCCCTCACATTTCCCCAAACTTTTCCCCTTTCACTCTTAACCCATGTCTTCTGGTTTGTATCTCACCCACTTTCAATGGAAAAACCCTATTGTAGCGGTACACTTGGAGGGAGTGGGCAGAACCAGCACTAACGGTGCCTGTCTTGTGACAGCTAGACACAATAGCTTCCTATCTATTGGCCACTAGCCCCTACAGCCACGAGGCATAGTGACTCAGCAGCACCCGTAGGTCTACTGAGAAGCCCTGGCCTACTCAATGCAGCTATATCATGAGGTCGTTGGCACTTCAGATGTCATGATGCCAGGTCATATGTTGTGTCTATATCAAGCCTGATAACACTAATAAACACTTTTCTCTTCGCTGGCTGACAACTTCAGGTGTGTCTCGTTATTTCAACATGATGGCAGGTTAGCACAAACATCATCTGCCAAATTGGTGACTCCAACAGTTTTAGCCGGTAGCTAGACCCTACCACGGACATGCTCATCGGCAATGTGCCAATAAGCCTGCCGTAAATAATGGACATGCTCAATGGCCAAGCTCAAATTAATTTGCTACAGCAACGTGCCAACAATCCAACAATAAATAACAGACATGCCCAACAGACAGTCTGCAAGTCCAAGCTCAAATCACTTGCAGTAACCCTCTAATGAACCAGGAAGAAACGATGGATTGCCTGGCCCAACTTCGCACTGCTCCAGTCGACTGTAGCTACGAATGACTGCAAATCAATCAGTATCATATCAGAGGTCAGCAAGGAGGCCAGTCATTCTTCCCTTCACGGTCGACTGAATGAACAGCAAGGGGCATCATAGAAGAAAATTGTTTGGACATTTGAAAGACTGTTTTACAACCTACTCATTCACTTCAGTGACTCGGAGTGGGCCAAGCTGTTGTCTAGTGTGCCTCATGAACTGCACACAAGTCTCGCCAATGAGTTGCAATGTCAGGGGAACGCTTGACAGCAACATTTTAATGCAGACATCAAAAGGCCGTATGTTTTTGCTCAACACAGCATAGCATTAGCGCCTCAGTTTCTCCAGAATGTTACCGCGCCCCGCACTCCATTATGCTGAAGTGGTCATTGATCAGCAAGTTGTCTGCAGCCGTCAGCACAGACATTTAAAACTTGCCTATGCTCAAACTTCGGGGGGTTTACATCTCAGCAGCTCTGACCGGAGGGAACATCGCCCATGTTTCACCAGCTTCCCCCAAAGAAGACCACTTGATCCAGGAATGACCAGCAACCCCTCCTTGAGAGAAGAAGCCCGTGATCTAGGGGATAACCACTTACACCCCCGTGGCAAGATCACATGACCGGGAGGAGCCAGCCACCCCCGATGGAAGATTTTGTGACCCAGGTATTAACCTGCGAACAAAAGCATAAAAAAGGCTGCCTGTCGATGATGCCACTGAGACCTTTTCCTGCCGACAAGGCAAATTGTAATAGGTTTTCAGTCACTCGCTCAGTGAAATATTGCCTGTCATTGATGCTACTGAGACCTTTTCCTGCCAATCAGGCAGACAGTACAGGCTTTACAGTTCCAGCGCAGAACCACTCATTACAACATTGCCTGTCATTGATGCTACTGAGACCTTTTCCTGCCGAACAGGCAGACGGTACAGGCTTTTCAATCCCATTCAGCACCGCTCAGTACAACATTGCCTGTCGTTGATGCTACTGAGACCTTTTCCTGCCGAACAGGCAGACGGTACAGGCTTTTCAGTCCCAGTGCAGCACCGCTCAGTACAACATTGCCTGTCGTTGATGCTACTGAGACCTTTTCCTGCCGACCAGGCAGACGGTACACGTTTTTCAGTCCCAGTGCAGCACCATTCAGTACAACATTGCCTGTCATTGATGTTACTGAGACCTTTTCCTGCCGACCAGGCACACGGTACAGGCTTTTCAGTCCCAGTGCAGCACCATTCAGTACAATATTGCCTGTCGTTGATGCTACTGAGACCTTTTCCTGCCGACCAGGCAGACGGTACAGGTTTTTCACTCCCAGTGCAGCACCATTCAGTACAACATTGCCTGTCAGTGATGCAACTGAGACCTTTTCCTGCCGACCAGGCAGACGGTACAGGCTTTTCAGTCCCAGTGCAGCACCACTCAGTACAACATTGCCTGTCATTAATGCTACTGAGACCTTTTCCTGCCGACCAGGCAGACGGTACAGGCTTTTCAGTCCTAGTGCAGCACCATTCAGTACAACATTGCCTGTCGTTGATGCTACTGAGACCTTTTCCTGCCGACCAGGCAGACGGTACAGGCTTTTCAGTCCCAGTGCAGCACCGCTCAGTACAACATTGCCTGTCGTTGATGCTACTGACACCTTTTCCTGCCGACCAGGCAGACGGTACAGGTTTTTCACTCCCAGTGCAGAACTATTCAGTACAACATTGCCTGTCATTGATGCTACTGAGACCTTTTCCTGCCGACCAGGCAGACGGTACAGGTTTTTCACTCCCAGTGCAGCACCATTCAGTACAACATTGCCTGTCGTTGATGCTACTGAGACCTTTTCCTGCCGACCAGGCAGACGGTACAGGTTTTTCACTCCCAGTGCAGCACCATTCAGTACAACATTGCCTGTCGTTGATGCTACTGAGACCTTTTCCTGCCGACCAGGCAGACGGTACAGGCTTTTCAGTCCTAGTGCAGCACCATTCAGTACAACATTGCCTGTCATTGATGCTACTGAGACCTTTTCCTACCGACCAGGCAGACGGTACAGGCTTTTCTGACCCAGTGCAGCACCATTCAGTACAACATTGCCTGTCATTGATGCTACTGAGACCTTTTCCTGCCGACCAGGCAGACGGTACAGGTTTTTCAGTCCCAGTGCAGCACCATTCAGTACAACATTGCCTGTCATTGATGCTACTGAGACCTTTTCCTGCCGACCAGGCAGACGGTACAGGCTTTTCAGTCCCAGTGCAGCACCATTCTGTACAACATTGCCTGTCGTTGATGCTACTGAGACCTTTTCCTGCCGACCAGGCAGACGGTACAGGTTTTTCACTCCCAGTGCAGCACTGCTCAGTACAACATTGCCTGTCGTTGATGCTACTGAGACCTTTTCCTGCCGACCAGGCAGACGGTACAGGCTTTTCAGTCCCAGTGCAGCAGCACTCAGTACAACATTGCCTGTCGTTGATGCTACTGAGACCTTTTCCTGCCGACCAGGCAGACGGTACAGGCTTTTCAGTCCCAGTGCAGCAGCACTCAGTACAACATTGCCTGTCGTTGATGCTACTGAGACCTTTTCCTGCCGAGCAGGCAGACGGTACAGGCTTTTCAGTCCCAGTGCAGCACTGCTCAGTACAACATTGCCTGTCATTGATGCTACTGAGACCTTTTCCTGCCGACCAGGCAGACAGTACAGGCTTTTCAGTCCCAGTGCACCACTGCTCAGTACAACATTGCCTGTCATTGATGCAACTGAGACCTTTTCCTGCCGACCAGGCAGACGGTACAGGCTTTTCAGTCCTAGTGCAGCACCATTCAGTACAACATTGCCTGTCGTTGATGCTACTGAGACCTTTTCCTGCCGACCAGGCAGACGGTACAGGTTTTTCACTCCCAGTGCAGCACTGCTCAGTACAACATTGCCTGTCGTTGATGCTACTGAGACCTTTTCCTGCCGACCAGGCAGACGGTACAGGTTTTTCACTCCCAGTACAGCACCATTCAGTACAACATTGCCTGTCCTTGATGCTACTGAGACCTTTTCCTGCCGACCAGGCAGAAGGTACAGGTTTTTCACTCCCACTACAGCACCATTCAGTACAACATTGCCTGTCGTTGATGCTACTGAGACCTTTTCCTGCCGACCAGGCAGACGGTACAGGCTTTTCAGTCCCAGTGCAGCACCACTCAGAACAACATTGCCTGTCGTTGATGCTACGGAGACCTTTTCCTGCCGAACAGGCAGACGGTACAGGCTTTTCTGACCCAGTGCAGCACCATTCAGAACAACATTGCCTGTCGGTGATGCTACTGAGACCTTTTCCTGCCGACCAGGGAGACGGTACAGGCTTTTCACTCCCAGTGCAGAACTATTCAGTACAACATTGCCTGTCATTGATGCTACTGAGACCTTTTCCTGCCGACCAGGCAGACAGTACAGGTTTTTCAGTCCCAGTGCAGCACCATTCAGTTCAACATTGCCTGTCATTGATGCTACTGAGACGGTTTCCTGCCGACCAGGCAGACGGTACAGGCTTTTCAGTCCTAGTGCAGCACCATTCAGTACAACATTGCCTGTCGTTGATGCTACTGAGACCTTTTCCTGCCGACCAGGCAGACGGTACAGGTTTTTCAGTCCCAGTGCAGCACCGCTCAGTACAACATTGCCTGTCATTGATGCTACTGAGACCTTTTCCTGCCGACCAGGCAGACGGTACAGGTTTTTCACTCCTAGTGCAGCACCATTCAGTACAACATTGCCTGTCGTTGATGCTACTGAGACCTTTTCCTGCCGACCAGGCAGACGGTACAGGTTTTTCACTCCTAGTGCAGCACCATTCAGTACAACATTGCCTGTCGTTGATGCTACTGAGACCTTTTCCTGCCGACCAGGCAGACGGTACAGGTTTTTCACTCCCAGTGCAGCACTGCTCAGTACAACATTGCCTGTCATTGATGCTACTGAGACCTTTTCCTGCCGACCAGGCAGACGGTAGAGGTTTTTCACTCCCAGTGCAGCACTGCTCAGTACAACATTGCCTGTCGTTGATGCTACTGAGACCATTTCCTGCCGACCAGGAAGACGGTACAGGCTTTTCAGTCCCAGTGCAGCACCATTCAGTACAACATTGCCTGTCGTTGATGGTACTGAGACCTTTTCCTGCCGACCAGGCAGACGGTACAGGTTTTTCACTCCCAGTGCAGCACTGCTCAGTACAACATTGCCTGTCGTTGATGCTACTGAGATCTTTTCCTGCCGACCAGGCAGACGGTACAGGTTTTTCACTCCCAGTACAGCACCATTCAGTACAACATTTCCTGACATTGATGCTACTGAGACCTTTTCCTGCCGACCAGGCAGACGGTACAGGCTTTTCACTCCCAGTGCAGCACCACTCAGTACAACGTTGCCTGTCGGTGATGCTACTGAGACCTTTTCCTGCCGACCAGGCAGACGGTACAGGCTTTTCAGTCCCAGTGCAGCACCATTCAGTACAACATTGCCTGTCATTGATGCTACTGAGACCTTTTCCTGCCGACCAGGCAGACGGTACAGGCTTTTCAGTCCCAGTGCAGCACCATTCAGTACAACATTGCCTGTCATTGATGCTACTGAGACCTTTTCCTGCCGACCAGGCAGACGGTACAGGTTTTTCAGTCCCAGTGCAGCACCATTCAGTACAACATTGCCTGTCGTTGATGCTACTGAGACCTTTTCCTGCCGACCAGGCAGACGGTAGAGGCTTTTTAGTCCCAGTGCAGCACCGCTCAGTACAACATTGCCTGTCGTTGATGCTACTGAGACCTTTTCCTGCCGACCAGGCAGACGGTACAGGTTTTTCACTCCCAGTGCAGAACTATTCAGTACAACATTGCCTGTCATTGATGCTACTGAGACCTTTTACTGCCGACCAGGCAGACGGTACAGGTTTTTCACTCCCAGTGCAGCACCATTCAGTACAACATTGCCTGTCGTTGATGCTACTGAGACCTTTTCCTGCCGACCAGGCAGACGGTACAGGCTTTTCAGTCCTAGTACAGCACCATTCAGTACAACATTGCCTGTCATTGATGCTACTGAGACCTTTTCCTGC
The DNA here is from genome assembly GCF_036971445.1 of Narcine bancroftii. NCBI lineage: Eukaryota > Metazoa > Chordata > Chondrichthyes > Torpediniformes > Narcinidae > Narcine > Narcine bancroftii. Next base: position 481,896,576 of record NC_091469.1, on the reverse strand, counting down.
CGACCAGGCAGACGGTACAGGCTTTCCAGTCCCATTGCAGCGCTGCTCAGTACAACATTGCCTGTCGTTGATGCTACTGAGACCTTTTCCTGCCGACCAGGCAGACGGTACAGGCTTTTCTGACCCAGTGCAGCACCATTCAGTACAACATTGCCTGTCATTGATGCTACTGAGACCTTTTCCTGCCGACCAGGCAGACGGTACAGGTTTTTCAGTCCCAGTGCAGCACCATTCAGTACAACATTGCCTGTCGGTGATGCTAATGAGACCTTTACCTGCCGACCAGGCAGACGGTACAGGCTTTTCAGTCCCAGTGCAGCACCGCTCAGTACAACATTGCCTGTCGTTGATGCTACTGAGACCTTTTCCTGCCGACCAGGCAGACGGTACAGGCTTTTTAGTCCCAGTGCAGCACCGCTCAGTACAACATTGCCTGTCGTTGATGCTACTGAGACCTTTTCCTGCCGACCAGGCAGACGGTACAGGTTTTTCACTCCCAGTGCAGAACTATTCAGTACAACATTGCCTGTCGTTGATGCTACTGAGACCTTTTCCTGCCGACCAGGCAGACGGTACAGGCTTTTCAGTCCTAGTACAGCACCATTCAGTACAACATTGCCTGTCATTGATGCTACTGAGACCTTTTCCTGCCGACCAGGCAGACGGTACAGGCTTTTCAGTCCCAGTGCAGCACCATTCAGTACAACATTGCCTGTCGTTGATGCTACTGAGACCTTTTCCTGCCGACCAGGCAGACGGTACAGGCTTTTCAGTCCCAGTGCAGCACCATTCAGTACAACATTGCCTGTCATTGATGCTACTGAGACCTTTTCCTGCCGACCAGGCAGACGGTACAGGTTTTTCACTCCCAGTGCAGCACCACTCAGTACAACATTGCCTGTCGTTGATGCTACTGAGACCTTTTCCTGCCGAGCAGGCAGACGGTACAGGCTTTTCAGTCCCAGTGCAGCACCATTCAGTACAACATTGCCTGTTGTTGATGCTACTGAGACCTTTTCCTGCCGACCAGGCAGACGGTACAGGCTTTTCAGTCCCAGTGCAGCACCATTCAGTACAACATTGCCTGTCATTGATGCTACTCAGACCTTTTCCTGCCGACCAGGCAGACGGTACAGGTTTTTCAGTCCCAGTGCAGCACCATTCAGTACAACATTGCCTGTCATTGATGCTACTGAGACCTTTTCCTGCCGACCAGGCAGACGGTACAGGCTTTTCAGTCCCAGTGCAGCACCATTCAGTACAACATTGCCTGTCATTGATGCTACTGAGACCTTTTCCTGCCGACCAGGCAGACGGTACAGGTTTTTCACTCCCAGTGCAGCACTGCTCAGTACAACATTGCCTGTCGTTGATGCTACTGAGACCTTATCCTGCCGACCAGGCAGACAGTACAGGCTTTTCTGTCCCAGTGCAGCACCACTCAGTACAACATTGCCTGTCGTTGATGCTACTGAGACCTTTTCCTGCCGAGCAGGCAGACGGTACAGGCTTTTCAGTCCCAGTGCAGCACCATTCAGTACAACATTGCCTGTTGTTGATGCTACTGAGACCTTTTCCTGCCGACCAGGCAGACGGTACAGGCTTTTCAGTCCCAGTGCAGCACCATTCAGTACAACATTGCCTGTCATTGATGCTACTCAGACCTTTTCCTGCCGACCAGGCAGACGGTACAGGTATTTCAGTCCCAGTGCAGCACTGCTCAGTACAACATTGCCTGTCATTGATGCTATTGAGACCTTTTCCTGCCGACCAGGCAGACGGTACAGGCTTTTCAGTCCTAGTGCAGCACAATTCAGTACAACATTGCCTGTCGTTGATGCGACTGAGACCTTTTCCTGCCGACCAGGCAGACGGTACAGGTTTTTCACTCCCAGTGCAGAACTATTCAGTACAACATTGCCTGTCATTGATGCTACTGAGACCTTTTCCTGCCGACCAGGCAGACGGTACAGGTTTTTAAGTCCTAGTGCAGCACCATTGAGTACAACATTGCCTGTCGTTGATGCTACTGAGTCCTTTTCCTGCCGACCAGGAAGACGGTACAGGTTTTTCAGTCCCAGTGCAGCACCATTCAGTACAACATTGCCTGTCGGTGATGCTACTGAGACCTTTTCCTGCCGACCAGGCAGACGGTACAGGTTTTTCACTCCCACTACAGCACCATTCAGTACAACATTGCCTGTCGTTGATGCTACTGAGACCTTTTCCTGCCAACCAGGCAGACGGTACAGGCTTTTCACTCGCAGTGCAGAACTATTCAGTACAACATTGCCTGTCATTGATGCTACTGAGACATTTTCCTGCCGACCAGGCAGACGGTACAGGTTTTTCACTCCCAGTACAGCACCATTCAGTACAACATTGCCTGTCGTTGATGCTACTGAGACCTTTTCCTGCCGACGACGCAGACGGAACAGGCTTTTCAGTCCCAGTGCAGCACCGCTCAGTACAACATTGCTTGTCATTGATGCTACTGAGACCTTTTCCTGCCGACCAGGCAGACGGTACAGTTTTTTCAGTCCCAGTGCAGCACCATTCAGTACAACATTGCCTGTCGTTCATGCTACTGAGACCTTTTCCTGCCGACCAGGCAGACGGTACAGGCTTTTCAGTCCCAGTGCAGCACTGCTCAGTACAACATTGCCTGTCGTTGATGCTACTGAGACCTTTTCCTGCCGACCAGGCAGACGGTACAGGCTTTTCTGACCCAGTGCAGCACCACTCAGTACAACATTGCCTGTCATTGATGCTACTGAGACCTTTTCCTGCCGACCAGGCAGACGGTACAGGCTTTTCTGTCCCAGTGGAGCACCACTCAGTACAACATTGCCTGTCGTTGATGCTACTGAGACCTTTTCCTTCCGACCAGGCAGACGGTACAGGCTTTTCAGTCCCAGTGCAGCACTGCTCAGTACAACATTGCCTGTCGTTGATGCTACTGAGACCTTTTCCTGCCGACCAGGCAGACGGTACAGGTTTTTCAGTCCCAGTGCAGAACTATTCAGTACAAAATTGCCTGCCATTGATGCTACTGAGACCTTTTCCTGCCGACCAGGCAGACGGTACAGGTTTTTCACTCCCAGTGCAGCACCGCTCAGTACAACATTGCCTGTCGTTGATGCTACTGAGACCTTTTCCTGCCAACCAGGCAGACGGTACAGGCTTTTCACTCGCAGTGCAGAACTATTCAGTACAACATTGCCTGTCGTTGATGCTACGGAGACCTTTTCCTGCCGACCAGGCAGACGGTACAGGCTTTTCAGTCCCAGTGCAGCACCATTCAGTACAACATTGCCTGTCGTTGATGCTACTGAGACCTTTTCCTGCCGACCAGGCAGACGGTACAGGTTTTTCACTCCCAGTGCAGCACCATTCAGTACAACATTGCCTGTCGTTGATGCTACTGAGACCTTTTCCTGCCGACCAGGCAGACGGTACAGGTTTTTCAGTCCCAGTGCAGCACCATTCAGTACAACATTGCCTGTCGTTGATGCTACTGAGACCTTTTCCTGCCAACCAGGCAGACGGTACAGGCTTTTCACTCGCAGTGCAGAACTATTCAGTACAACATTGCCTGTCATTGATGCTACTGAGACCTTTTCCTGCCGACCAGGCAGACGGTACAGGTTTTTCACTCCCAGTAAAGCACCATTCAGTACAACATTGCCTGTCGTTGATGCTACTGAGACCTTTTCCTGCCGACCACGCAGACGGAACAGGCTTTTCAGTCCCAGTGCAGCACCGCTCAGTACAACATTGCTTGTCATTGATGCTACTGAGACCTTTTCCTGCCGACCAGGCAGACGGTACAGTTTTTTTCAGTCCCAGTGCAGCACCATTCAGTACAACATTGCCTGTCGTTCATGCTACTGAGACCTTTTCCAGCCGACCAGGCAGACGGTACAGGCTTTTCAGTCCCAGTGCAGCACTGCTCAGTACAACATTGCCTGTCGTTGATGCTACTGAGACCTTTTCCTGCCGACCACGCAGACGGTACAGGTTTTTCACTCCCAGTGCAGCACCGCTCAGTACAACATTGCCTGTCGTTGATGCTACTGAGACCTTTTCCTGCAGACAAGGCAGACGGTACAGGCTTTTCAGTCACAGTGCAGCACTGCTCAGTACAACATTGCCTGTCGTTGATGCTACTGAGACATTTTCCTGCCGACCAGGCAGACGGTACAGGCTTTTCAGTCCCAGTGCAGAACTATTCAGTACAACATTGCCTGTCGTTGATGCTACGGAGACCTTTTCCTGCCGACCAGGCAGACGGTACAGGCTTTTCAGTCCCAGTGCAGCACCATTCAGTACAACATTGCCTGTCGTTGATGCTACTGAGACCTTTTCCTGCCGACCAGGCAGACGGTAAAGGTTTTTCACTCCCAGTGCAGCACCATTCAGTACAACATTGCCTGTCGTTGATGCTACGGAGACCTTTTCCTGCCGACCAGGCAGACGGTACAGGTTTTTCACTCCCAGTGCAGCACCATTCAGTACAACATTGCCTGTCATTGATGCTACTGAGACCTTTTCCTGCCGACCAGGCAGACGGTACAGGCTTTTCACTCCCAGTGCAGAACTATTCAGTACAACATTGTCTGTCATTGATGCTACTGAGACCTTTTCCTGCCGACCAGGCAGACGGTACAGGTTTTTCACTCCCAGTACAGCACCATTCAGTACAACATTGCCTGTCGGTGATGCTACTGAGACCTTTTCCTGCCGACCAGGCAGACGGTACAGGTTTTTCATTTCCAGTGCAGTACCACTCAGTACAACATTGCCTGTCGTTGATGCTACTGAGACCTTTTCCTGCCGACCAGGCAGACGGAACAGGCTTTTCAGTCCCAGTGCAGCACCGCTCAGTACAACATTGCCTGTCGTTGATGCTACTGAGACCTTTTCCTGCCGACCAGGCAGACGGTACAGGTTTTTCAGTCCCAGTGCAGCACCATTCAGTACAACATTGCCTGTCGGTGATGCTACTGAGACCTTTTCCTGCCGACAAGGCAGACGGTACAGGCTTTTCAGTCACAGTGCAGCACTGCTCAGTACAACATTGCCTGTCGTTGATGCTACTGAGACCTTTTCCTGCCGACCAGGCAGACGGTACAGGCTTTTCAGTCCCAGTGCAGAACTATTCAGTACAACATTGCCTGTCGTTGATGCTACGGAGACCTTTTCCTGCCGACCAGGCAGACGGTACAGGCTTTTCAGTCCCAGTGCAGCACCATTCAGTACAACATTGCCTGTCGTTGATGCTACTGAGACCTTTTCCTGCCGACCAGGCAGACGGTACAGGCTTTTCAGTCCCAGTGCAGCACCACTCAGAACAACATTGCCTGTCGTTGATGCTACGGAGACCTTTTCCTGCCGAACAGGCAGACGGTACAGGCTTTTCTGACCCAGTGCAGCACCATTCAGAACAACATTGCCTGTCGGTGATGCTACTGAGACCTTTTCCTGCCGACCAGGGAGACGGTACAGGCTTTTCACTCCCAGTGCAGAACTATTCAGTACAACATTGCCTGTCATTGATGCTACTGAGACCTTTTCCTGCCGACCAGGCAGACAGTACAGGTTTTTCAGTCCCAGTGCAGCACCATTCAGTTCAACATTGCCTGTCATTGATGCTACTGAGACGGTTTCCTGCCGACCAGGCAGACGGTACAGGCTTTTCAGTCCTAGTGCAGCACCATTCAGTACAACATTGCCTGTCGTTGATGCTACTGAGACCTTTTCCTGCCGACCAGGCAGACGGTACAGGTTTTTCAGTCCCAGTGCAGCACCGCTCAGTACAACATTGCCTGTCATTGATGCTACTGAGACCTTTTCCTGCCGACCAGGCAGACGGTACAGGTTTTTCACTCCTAGTGCAGCACCATTCAGTACAACATTGCCTGTCGTTGATGCTACTGAGACCTTTTCCTGCCGACCAGGCAGACGGTACAGGTTTTTCACTCCTAGTGCAGCACCATTCAGTACAACATTGCCTGTCGTTGATGCTACTGAGACCTTTTCCTGCCGACCAGGCAGACGGTACAGGTTTTTCACTCCCAGTGCAGCACTGCTCAGTACAACATTGCCTGTCATTGATGCTACTGAGACCTTTTCCTGCCGACCAGGCAGACGGTAGAGGTGTTTCACTCCCAGTGCAGCACTGCTCAGTACAACATTGCCTGTCGTTGATGCTACTGAGACCTTTTCCTGCCGACCAGGAAGACGGTACAGGCTTTTCAGTCCCAGTGCAGCACCATTCAGTACAACATTGCCTGTCGTTGATGCTACTGAGACCTTTTCCTGCCGACCAGGCAGACGGTACAGGTTTTTCACTCCCAGTGCAGCACTGCTCAGTACAACATTGCCTGTCGTTGATGCTACTGAGACCTTTTCCTGCCGACCAGGCAGACGGTACAGGTTTTTCACTCCCAGTACAGCACCATTCAGTACAACATTGCCTGTCCTTGATGCTACTGAGACCTTTTCCTGCCGACCAGGCAGAAGGTACAGGTTTTTCACTCCCACTACAGCACCATTCAGTACAACATTGCCTGTCGTTGATGCTACTGAGACCTTTTCCTGCCGACCAGGCAGACGGTACAGGCTTTTCAGTCCCAGTGCAGCACCACTCAGAACAACATTGCCTGTCGTTGATGCTACGGAGACCTTTTCCTGCCGAACAGGCAGACGGTACAGGCTTTTCTGACCCAGTGCAGCACCATTCAGAACAACATTGCCTGTCGGTGATGCTACTGAGACCTTTTCCTGCCGACCAGGGAGACGGTACAGGCTTTTCACTCCCAGTGCAGAACTATTCAGTACAACATTGCCTGTCATTGATGCTACTGAGACCTTTTCCTGCCGACCAGGCAGACAGTACAGGTTTTTCAGTCCCAGTGCAGCACCATTCAGTTCAACATTGCCTGTCATTGATGCTACTGAGACGGTTTCCTGCCGACCAGGCAGACGGTACAGGCTTTTCAGTCCTAGTGCAGCACCATTCAGTACAACATTGCCTGTCGTTGATGCTACTGAGACCTTTTCCTGCCGACCAGGCAGACGGTACAGGTTTTTCAGTCCCAGTGCAGCACCGCTCAGTACAACATTGCCTGTCAATGCTACTGAGACCTTTTCCTGCCGACCAGGCAGACGGTACAGGTTTTTCACTCCTAGTGCAGCACCATTCAGTACAACATTGCCTGTCGTTGATGCTACTGAGACCTTTTCCTGCCGACCAGGCAGACGGTACAGGTTTTTCACTCCTAGTGCAGCACCATTCAGTACAACATTGCCTGTCGTTGATGCTACTGAGACCTTTTCCTGCCGACCAGGCAGACGGTACAGGTTTTTCACTCCCAGTGCAGCACTGCTCAGTACAACATTGCCTGTCATTGATGCTACTGAGACCTTTTCCTGCCGACCAGGCAGACGGTAGAGGTTTTTCACTCCCAGTGCAGCACTGCTCAGTACAACATTGCCTGTCGTTGATGCTACTGAGACCATTTCCTGCCGACCAGGAAGACGGTACAGGCTTTTCAGTCCCAGTGCAGCACCATTCAGTACAACATTGCCTGTCGTTGATGGTACTGAGACCTTTTCCTGCCGACCAGGCAGACGGTACAGGTTTTTCACTCCCAGTGCAGCACTGCTCAGTACAACATTGCCTGTCGTTGATGCTACTGAGATCTTTTCCTGCCGACCAGGCAGACGGTACAGGTTTTTCACTCCCAGTACAGCACCATTCAGTACAACATTTCCTGACATTGATGCTACTGAGACCTTTTCCTGCCGACTAGGCAGACGGTACAGGCTTTTCACTCCCAGTGCAGCACCACTCAGTACAACGTTGCCTGTCGGTGATGCTACTGAGACCTTTTCCTGCCGACCAGGCAGACGGTACAGGCTTTTCAGTCCCAGTGCAGCACCATTCAGTACAACATTGCCTGTCATTGATGCTACTGAGACCTTTTCCTGCCGACCAGGCAGACGGTACAGGCTTTTCAGTCCCAGTGCAGCACCATTCAGTACAACATTGCCTGTCATTGATGCTACTGAGACCTTTTCCTGCCGACCAGGCAGACGGTACAGGTTTTTCAGTCCCAGTGCAGCACCATTCAGTACAACATTGCCTGTCGTTGATGCTACTGAGACCTTTTCCTGCCGACCAGGCAGACGGTAGAGGCTTTTTAGTCCCAGTGCAGCACCGCTCAGTACAACATTGCCTGTCGTTGATGCTACTGAGACCTTTTCCTGCCGACCAGGCAGACGGTACAGGTTTTTCACTCCCAGTGCAGAACTATTCAGTACAACATTGCCTGTCATTGATGCTACTGAGACCTTTTCCTGCCGACCAGGCAGACGGTACAGGTTTTTCACTCCCAGTGCAGCACCATTCAGTACAACATTGCCTGTCGTTGATGCTACTGAGACCTTTTCCTGCCGACCAGGCAGACGGTACAGGCTTTTCAGTCCTAGTACAGCACCATTCAGTACAACATTGCCTGTCATTGATGCTACTGAGACCTTTTCCTGCCGACCAGGCAGACGGTACAGGCTTTCCAGTCCCATTGCAGCGCTGCTCAGTACAACATTGCCTGTCGTTGATGCTACTGAGACCTTTTCCTGCCGACCAGGCAGACGGTACAGGCTTTTCTGACCCAGTGCAGCACCATTCAGTACAACATTGCCTGTCATTGATGCTACTGAGACCTTTTCCTGCCGACCAGGCAGACGGTACAGGTTTTTCAGTCCCAGTGCAGCACCATTCAGTACAACATTGCCTGTCGGTGATGCTAATGAGACCTTTTCCTGCCGACCAGGCAGACGGTACAGGCTTTTCAGTCCCAGTGCAGCACCGCTCAGTACAACATTGCCTGTCGTTGATGCTACTGAGACCTTTTCCTGCCGACCAGGCAGACGGTACAGGCTTTTTAGTCCCAGTGCAGCACCGCTCAGTACAACATTGCCTGTCGTTGATGCTACTGAGACCTTTTCCTGCCGACCAGGCAGACGGTACAGGTTTTTCACTCCCAGTGCAGAACTATTCAGTACAACATTGCCTGTCGTTGATGCTACTGAGACCTTTTCCTGCCGACCAGGCAGACGGTACAGGCTTTTCAGTCCTAGTACAGCACCATTCAGTATAACATTGCCTGTCATTGATGCTACTGAGACCTTTTCCTGCCGACCAGGCAGACGGTACAGGCTTTCCAGTCCCATTGCAGCGCTGCTCAGTACAACATTGCCTGTCGTTGATGCTACTGAGACCTTTTCCTGCCGACCAGGCAGACGGTACAGGCTTTTCTGACCCAGTGCAGCACCATTCAGTACAACATTGCCTGTCATTGATGCTACTGAGACCTTTTCCTGCCGACCAGGCAGACGGTACAGGTTTTTCACTCCCAGTGCAGCACCATTCAGTACAACATTGCCTGTCGTTGATGCTACTGAGACCTTTTCCTGCCGACCAGGCAGACGGTACAGGCTTTTCAGTCCCAGTGCAGCACCATTCAGTACAACATTGCCTGTCATTGATGCTACTGAGACCTTTTCCTGCCGACCAGGCAGACGGTACAGGTTTTTCACTCCCAGTGCAGCACCACTCAGTACAACATTGCCTGTCGTTGATGCTACTGAGACCTTTTCCTGCCGAGCAGGCAGACGGTACAGGCTTTTCAGTCCCAGTGCAGCACCATTCAGTACAACATTGCCTGTTGTTGATGCTACTGAGACCTTTTCCTGCCGACCAGGCAGACGGTACAGGCTTTTCAGTCCCAGTGCAGCACCATTCAGTACAACATTGCCTGTCATTGATGCTACTCAGACCTTTTCCTGCCGACCAGGCAGACGGTACAGGTTTTTCAGTCCCAGTGCAGCACCATTCAGTACAACATTGCCTGTCATTGATGCTACTGAGACCTTTTCCTGCCGACCAGGCAGACGGTACAGGCTTTTCAGTCCCAGTGCAGCACCATTCAGTACAACATTGCCTGTCATTGATGCTACTGAGACCTTTTCCTGCCGACCAGGCAGACGGTACAGGTTTTTCACTCCCAGTGCAGCACTGCTCAGTACAACATTGCCTGTCGTTGATGCTACTGAGACCTTTTCCTGCCGACCAGGCAGACAGTACAGGCTTTTCTGTCCCAGTGCAGCACCACTCAGTACAACATTGCCTGTCGTTGATGCTACTGAGACCTTTTCCTGCCGAGCAGGCAGACGGTACAGGCTTTTCAGTCCCAGTGCAGCACCATTCAGTACAACATTGCCTGTTGTTGATGCTACTGAGACCTTTTCCTGCCGACCAGGCAGACGGTACAGGCTTTTCAGTCCCAGTGCAGCACCATTCAGTACAACATTGCCTGTCATTGATGCTACTCAGACCTTTTCCTGCCAACCAGGCAGACGGTACAGGTATTTCAGTCCCAGTGCAGCACTGCTCAGTACAACATTGCCTGTCATTGATGCTATTGAGACCTTTTCCTGCCGACCAGGCAGACGGTACAGGCTTTTCAGTCCTAGTGCAGCACAATTCAGTACAACATTGCCTGTCGTTGATGCGACTGAGACCTTTTCCTGCCGACCAGGCAGACGGTACAGGTTTTTCACTCCCAGTGCAGAACTATTCAGTACAACATTGCCTGTCATTGATGCTACTGAGACCTTTTCCTGCCGACCAGGCAGACGGTACAGGCTTTTCAGTCCCAGTGCAGCACCATTCAGTACAACATTGCCTGTCATTGATGCTACTGAGACCTTTTCCTGCTGACCAGGCAGACGGTACAGGTTTTTCAGTCCCAGTGCAGCACCATTCAGTACAACATTGCCTGTCGTTGATGCTACTGAGACCTTTTCCTGCCGACCAGGCAGACGGTAGAGGCTTTTTAGTCCCAGTGCAGCACCGCTCAGTACAACATTGCCTGTCGTTGATGCTACTGAGACCTTTTCCTGCCGACCAGGCAGACGGTACAGGTTTTTCACTCCCAGTGCAGAACTATTCAGTACAACATTGCCTGTCATTGATGCTACTGAGACCTTTTCCTGCCGACCAGGCAGACGGTACAGGTTTTTCACTCCCAGTGCAGCACCATTCAGTACAACATTGCCTGTCGTTGATGCTACTGAGACCTTTTCCTGCCGACCAGGCAGACGGTACAGGCTTTTCAGTCCTAGTACAGCACCATTCAGTACAACATTGCCTGTCATTGATGCTACTGAGACCTTTTCCTGCCGACCAGGCAGACGGTACAGGCTTTCCAGTCCCATTGCAGCGCTGCTCAGTACAACATTGCCTGTCGTTGATGCTACTGAGACCTTTTCCTGCCGACCAGGCAGACGGTACAGGCTTTTCTGACCCAGTGCAGCACCATTCAGTACAACATTGCCTGTCATTGATGCAACTGAGACCTTTTCCTGCCGACCAGGCAGACGGTACAGGTTTTTCAGTCCCAGTGCAGCACCATTCAGTACAACATTGCCTGTCGGTGATGCTAATGAGACCTTTTCCTGCCGACCAGGCAGACGGTACAGGCTTTTCAGTCCCAGTGCAGCACCGCTCAGTACAACATTGCCTGTCGTTGATGCTACTGAGACCTTTTCCTGCCGACCAGGCAGACGGTACAGGCTTTTTAGTCCCAGTGCAGCACCGCTCAGTACAACATTGCCTGTCGTTGATGCTACTGAGACCTTTTCCTGCCGACCAGGCAGACGGTACAGGTTTTTCACTCCCAGTGCAGAACTATTCAGTACAACATTGCCTGTCGTTGATGCTACTGAGACCTTTTCCTGCCGACCAGGCAGACGGTACAGGCTTTTCAGTCCTAGTACAGCACCATTCAGTACAACATTGCCTGTCATTGATGCTACTGAGACCTTTTCCTGCCGACCAGGCAGACGGTACAGGCTTTCCAGTCCCATTGCAGCGCTGCTCAGTACAACATTGCCTGTCGTTGATGCTACTGAGACCTTTTCCTGCCGACCAGGCAGACGGTACAGGCTTTTCTGACCCAGTGCAGCACCATTCAGTACAACATTGCCTGTCATTGATGCTACTGAGACCTTTTCCTGCCGACCAGGCAGACGGTACAGGTTTTTCACTCCCAGTGCAGCACCATTCAGTACAACATTGCCTGTCGTTGATGCTACTGAGACCTTTTCCTGCCGACCAGGCAGACGGTACAGGCTTTTCAGTCCCAGTGCAGCACCATTCAGTACAACATTGCCTGTCATTGATGCTACTGAGACCTTTTCCTGCCGACCAGGCAGACGGTACAGGTTTTTCACTCCCAGTGCAGCACCACTCAGTACAACATTGCCTGTCGTTGATGCTACTGAGACCTTTTCCTGCCGAGCAGGCAGACGGTACAGGCTTTTCAGTCCCAGTGCAGCACCATTCAGTACAACATTGCCTGTTGTTGATGCTACTGAGACCTTTTCCTGCCGACCAGGCAGACGGTACAGGCTTTTCAGTCCCAGTGCAGCACCATTCAGTACAACATTGCCTGTCATTGATGCTACTCAGACCTTTTCCTGCCGACCAGGCAGACGGTACAGGTTTTTCAGTCCCAGTGCAGCACCATTCAGTACAACATTGCCTGTCATTGATGCTACTGAGACCTTTTCCTGCCGACCAGGCAGACGGTACAGGCTTTTCAGTCCCAGTGCAGCACCATTCAGTACAACATTGCCTGTCATTGATGCTACTGAGACCTTTTCCTGCCGACCAGGCAGACGGTACAGGTTTTTCACTCCCAGTGCAGCACTGCTCAGTACAACATTGCCTGTCGTTGATGCTACTGAGACCTTTTCCTGCCGACCAGGCAGACAGTACAGGCTTTTCTGTCCCAGTGCAGCACCACTCAGTACAACATTGCCTGTCGTTGATGCTACTGAGACCTTTTCCTGCCGAGCAGGCAGACGGTACAGGCTTTTCAGTCCCAGTGCAGCACCATTCAGTACAACATTGCCTGTTGTTGATGCTACTGAGACCTTTTCCTGCCGACCAGGCAGACGGTACAGGCTTTTCAGTCCCAGTGCAGCACCATTCAGTACAACATTGCCTGTCATTGATGCTACTCAGACCTTTTCCTGCCAACCAGGCAGACGGTACAGGTATTTCAGTCCCAGTGCAGCACTGCTCAGTACAACATTGCCTGTCATTGATGCTACTGAGACCTTTTCCTGCCGACCAGGCAGACGGTACAGGCTTTTCAGTCCCAGTGCAGCACCATTCAGTACAACATTGCCTGTCATTGATGCTACTGAGACCTTTTCCTGCCGACCAGGCAGACGGTACAGGTTTTTCACTCCCAGTGCAGCACTGCTCAGTACAACATTGCCTGTCGTTGATGCTACTGAGACCTTTTCCTGCCGACCAGGCAGACAGTACAGGCTTTTCTGTCCCAGTGCAGCACCACTCAGTACAACATTGCCTGTCGTTGATGCTACTGAGACCTTTTCCTGCCGAGCAGGCAGACGGTACAGGCTTTTCAGTCCCAGTGCAGCACCATTCAGTACAACATTGCCTGTTGTTGATGCTACTGAGACCTTTTCCTGCCGACCAGGCAGACGGTACAGGCTTTTCAGTCCCAGTGCAGCACCATTCAGTACAACATTGCCTGTCATTGATGCTACTCAGACCTTTTCCTGCCAACCAGGCAGACGGTACAGGTATTTCAGTCCCAGTGCAGCACTGCTCAGTACAACATTGCCTGTCATTGATGCTATTGAGACCTTTTCCTGCCGACCAGGCAGACGGTACAGGCTTTTCAGTCCTAGTGCAGCACAATTCAGTACAACATTGCCTGTCGTTGATGCGACTGAGACCTTTTCCTGCCGACCAGGCAGACGGTACAGGTTTTTCACTCCCAGTGCAGAACTATTCAGTACAACATTGCCTGTCATTGATGCTACTGAGACCTTTTCCTGCCGACCAGGCAGACGGTACAGGTTTTTAAGTCCTAGTGCAGCACCATTGAGTACAACATTGCCTGTCGTTGATGCTACTGAGTCCTTTTCCTGCCGACCAGGAAGACGGTACAGGTTTTTCAGTCCCAGTGCAGCACCATTCAGTACAACATTGCCTGTCGGTGATGCTACTGAGACCTTTTCCTGCCGACCAGGCAGACGGTACAGGTTTTTCACTCCCACTACAGCACCATTCAGTACAACATTGCCTGTCGTTGATGCTACTGAGACCTTTTCCTGCCAACCAGGCAGACGGTACAGGCTTTTCACTCGCAGTGCAGAACTATTCAGTACAACATTGCCTGTCATTGATGCTACTGAGACATTTTCCTGCCGACCAGGCAGACGGTACAGGTTTTTCACTCCCAGTACAGCACCATTCAGTACAACATTGCCTGTCGTTGATGCTACTGAGACCTTTTCCTGCCGACGACGCAGACGGAACAGGCTTTTCAGTCCCAGTGCAGCACCGCTCAGTACAACATTGCTTGTCATTGATGCTACTGAGACCTTTTCCTGCCGACCAGGCAGACGGTACAGTTTTTTCAGTCCCAGTGCAGCACCATTCAGTACAACATTGCCTGTCGTTCATGCTACTGAGACCTTTTCCTGCCGACCAGGCAGACGGTACAGGCTTTTCAGTCCCAGTGCAGCACTGCTCAGTACAACATTGCCTGTCGTTGATGCTACTGAGACCTTTTCCTGCCGACCAGGCAGACGGTACAGGCTTTTCTGACCCAGTGCAGCACCACTCAGTACAACATTGCCTGTCATTGATGCTACTGAGACCTTTTCCTGCCGACCAGGCAGACGGTACAGGCTTTTCTGTCCCAGTGGAGCACCACTCAGTACAACATTGCCTGTCGTTGATGCTACTGAGACCTTTTCCTTCCGACCAGGCAGACGGTACAGGCTTTTCAGTCCCAGTGCAGCACTGCTCAGTACAACATTGCCTGTCGTTGATGCTACTGAGACCTTTTCCTGCCGACCAGGCAGACGGTACAGGTTTTTCAGTCCCAGTGCAGAACTATTCAGTACAAAATTGCCTGCCATTGATGCTACTGAGACTTTTTCCTGCCGACCAGGCAGACGGTACAGGTTTTTCACTCCCAGTGCAGCACCGCTCAGTACAACATTGCCTGTCGTTGATGCTACTGAGACCTTTTCCTGCCAACCAGGCAGACGGTACAGGCTTTTCACTCGCAGTGCAGAACTATTCAGTACAACATTGCCTGTCGTTGATGCTACGGAGACCTTTTCCTGCCGACCAGGCAGACGGTACAGGCTTTTCAGTCCCAGTGCAGCACCATTCAGTACAACATTGCCTGTCGTTGATGCTACTGAGACCTTTTCCTGCCGACCAGGCAGACGGTACAGGTTTTTCACTCCCAGTGCAGCACCATTCAGTACAACATTGCCTGTCGTTGATGCTACTGAGACCTTTTCCTGCCGACCAGGCAGACGGTACAGGTTTTTCAGTCCCAGTGCAGCACCATTCAGTACAACATTGCCTGTCGTTGATGCTACTGAGACCTTTTCCTGCCAACCAGGCAGACGGTACAGGCTTTTCACTCGCAGTGCAGAACTATTCAGTACAACATTGCCTGTCATTGATGCTACTGAGACCTTTTCCTGCCGACCAGGCAGACGGTACAGGTTTTTCACTCCCAGTAAAGCACCATTCAGTACAATATTGCCTGTCGTTGATGCTACTGAGACCTTTTCCTGCCGACCACGCAGACGGAACAGGCTTTTCAGTCCCAGTGCAGCACCGCTCAGTACAACATTGCTTGTCATTGATGCTACTGAGACCTTTTCCTGCCGACCAGGCAGACGGTACAGTTTTTCTCAGTCCCAGTGCAGCACCATTCAGTACAACATTGCCTGTCGTTCATGCTACTGAGACCTTTTCCAGCCGACCAGGCAGACGGTACAGGCTTTTCAGTCCCAGTGCAGCACTGCTCAGTACAACATTGCCTGTCGTTGATGCTACTGAGACCTTTTCCTGCCGACCACGCAGACGGTACAGGTTTTTCACTCCCAGTGCAGCACCGCTCAGTACAACATTGCCTGTCGTTGATGCTACTGAGACCTTTTCCTGCAGACAAGGCAGACGGTACAGGCTTTTCAGTCACAGTGCAGCACTGCTCAGTACAACATTGCCTGTCGTTGATGCTACTGAGACCTTTTCCTGCCGACCAGGCAGACGGTACAGGCTTTTCAGTCCCAGTGCAGAACTATTCAGTACAACATTGCCTGTCGTTGATGCTACGGAGACCTTTTCCTGCCGACCAGGCAGACGGTACAGGCTTTTCAGTCCCAGTGCAGCACCATTCAGTACAACATTGCCTGTCGTTGATGCTACTGAGACCTTTTCCTGCCGACCAGGCAGACGGTAAAGGTTTTTCACTCCCAGTGCAGCACCATTCAGTACAACATTGCCTGTCGTTGATGCTACGGAGACCTTTTCCTGCCGACCAGGCAGACGGTACAGGTTTTTCACTCCCAGTGCAGCACCATTCAGTACAACATTGCCTGTCATTGATGCTACTGAGACCTTTTCCTGCCGACCAGGCAGACGGTACAGGCTTTTCACTCCCAGTGCAGAACTATTCAGTACAACATTGTCTGTCATTGATGCTACTGAGACCTTTTCCTGCCGACCAGGCAGACGGTACAGGTTTTTCACTCCAAGTACAGCACCATTCAGTACAACATTGCCTGTCGGTGATGCTACTGAGACCTTTTCCTGCCGACCAGGCAGACGGTACAGGTTTTTCATTTCCAGTGCAGTACCACTCAGTACAACATTGCCTGTCGTTGATGCTACTGAGACCTTTTCCTGCCGACCAGGCAGACGGAACAGGCTTTTCAGTCCCAGTGCAGCACCGCTCAGTACAACATTGCCTGTCGTTGATGCTACTGAGACCTTTTCCTGCCGACCAGGCAGACGGTACAGGTTTTTCAGTCCCAGTGCAGCACCATTCAGTACAACATTGCCTGTCGGTGATGCTACTGAGACCTTTTCCTGCCGACAAGGCAGACGGTACAGGCTTTTCAGTCACAGTGCAGCACTGCTCAGTACAACATTGCCTGTCGTTGATGCTACTGAGACCTTTTCCTGCCGACCAGGCAGACGGTACAGGCTTTTCAGTCCCAGTGCAGAACTATTCAGTACAACATTGCCTGTCGTTGATGCTACGGAGACCTTTTCCTGCCGACCAGGCAGACGGTACAGGCTTTTCAGTCCCAGTGCAGCACCATTCAGTACAACATTGCCTGTCGTTGATGCTACTGAGACCTTTTCCTGCCGACCAGGCAGACGGTACAGGCTTTTCAGTCCCAGTGCAGCACCACTCAGAACAACATTGCCTGTCGTTGATGCTACGGAGACCTTTTCCTGCCGAACAGGCAGACGGTACAGGCTTTTCTGACCCAGTGCAGCACCATTCAGAACAACATTGCCTGTCGGTGATGCTACTGAGACCTTTTCCTGCCGACCAGGGAGACGGTACAGGCTTTTCACTCCCAGTGCAGAACTATTCAGTACAACATTGCCTGTCATTGATGCTACTGAGACCTTTTCCTGCCGACCAGGCAGACAGTACAGGTTTTTCAGTCCCAGTGCAGCACCATTCAGTTCAACATTGCCTGTCATTGATGCTACTGAGACGGTTTCCTGCCGACCAGGCAGACGGTACAGGCTTTTCAGTCCTAGTGCAGCACCATTCAGTACAACATTGCCTGTCGTTGATGCTACTGAGACCTTTTCCTGCCGACCAGGCAGACGGTACAGGTTTTTCAGTCCCAGTGCAGCACCGCTCAGTACAACATTGCCTGTCATTGATGCTACTGAGACCTTTTCCTGCCGACCAGGCAGACGGTACAGGTTTTTCACTCCTAGGGCAGCACCATTCAGTACAACATTGCCTGTCGTTGATGCTACTGAGACCTTTTCCTGCCGACCAGGCAGACGGTACAGGTTTTTCACTCCTAGTGCAGCACCATTCAGTACAACATTGCCTGTCGTTGATGCTACTGAGACCTTTTCCTGCCGACCAGGCAGACGGTACAGGTTTTTCACTCCCAGTGCAGCACTGCTCAGTACAACATTGCCTGTCATTGATGCTACTGAGACCTTTTCCTGCCGACCAGGCAGACGGTAGAGGTTTTTCACTCCCAGTGCAGCACTGCTCAGTACAACATTGCCTGTCGTTGATGCTACTGAGACCTTTTCCTGCCGACCAGGAAGACGGTACAGGCTTTTCAGTCCCAGTGCAGCACCATTCAGTACAACATTGCCTGTCGTTGATGGTACTGAGACCTTTTCCTGCCGACCAGGCAGACGGTACAGGTTTTTCACTCCCAGTGCAGCACTGCTCAGTACAACATTGCCTGTCGTTGATGCTACTGAGATCTTTTCCTGCCGACCAGGCAGACGGTACAGGTTTTTCACTCCCAGTACAGCACCATTCAGTACAACATTTCCTGACATTGATGCTACTGAGACCTTTTCCTGCCGACTAGGCAGACGGTACAGGCTTTTCACTCCCAGTGCAGCACCACTCAGTACAACGTTGCCTGTCGGTGATGCTACTGAGACCTTTTCCTGCCGACCAGGCAGACGGTACAGGCTTTTCAGTCCCAGTGCAGCACCATTCAGTACAACATTGCCTGTCATTGATGCTACTGAGACCTTTTCCTGCCGACCAGGCAGACGGTACAGGTTTTTCAGTCCCAGTGCAGCACCATTCAGTACAACATTGCCTGTCGTTGATGCTACTGAGACCTTTTCCTGCCGACCAGGCAGACGGTACAGGCTTTTTAGTCCCAGTGCAGCACCGCTCAGTACAACATTGCCTGTCGTTGATGCTACTGAGACCTTTTCCTGCCGACCAGGCAGACGGTACAGGTTTTTCACTCCCAGTGCAGAACTATTCAGTACAACATTGCCTGTCATTGATGCTACTGAGACCTTTTACTGCCGACCAGGCAGACGGTACAGGTTTTTCACTCCCAGTGCAGCACCATTCAGTACAACATTGCCTGTCGTTGATGCTACTGAGACCTTTTCCTGCCGACCAGGCAGACGGTACAGGCTTTTCAGTCCTAGTACAGCACCATTCAGTACAACATTGCCTGTCATTGATGCTACTGAGACCTTTTCCTGCCGACCAGGCAGACGGTACAGGTTTTTAAGTCCTAGTGCAGCACCATTGAGTACAACATTGCCTGTTGTTGATGCTACTGAGTCCTTTTCCTGCCGACCAGGCAGACGGTACAGGTTTTTCAGTCCCAGTGCAGCACCATTCAGTACAACATTGCCTGTCGGTGATGCTACTGAGACCTTTTCCTGCCGACCAGGCAGACGGTACAGGTTTTTCACTCCCACTACAGCACCATTCAGTACAACATTGCCTGTCGTTGATGCTACTGAGACGTTTTCCTGCCAACCAGGCAGACGGTACAGGCTTTTCACTCGCAGTGCAGAACTATTCAGTACAACATTGCCTGTCATTGATGCTACTGAGACATTTTCCTGCCGACCAGGCAGACGGTACAGGTTTTTCACTCCCAGTACAGCACCATTCAGTACAACATTGCCTGTCGTTGATGCTACTGAGACCTTTTCCTGCCGACCACGCAGACGGAACAGGCTTTTCAGTCCCAGTGCAGCACCGCTCAGTACAACATTGCTTGTCATTGATGCTACTGAGACCTTTTCCTGCCGACCAGGCAGACGGTACAGTTTTTTCAGTCCCAGTGCAGCACCATTCAGTACAACATTGCCTGTCGTTCATGCTACTGAGACCTTTTCCTGCCGACCAGGCAGACGGTACAGGCTTTTCAGTCCCAGTGCAGCACTGCTCAGTACAACATTGCCTGTCGTTGATGCTACTGAGACCTTTTCCTGCCGACCAGGCAGACAGTACAGGCTTTTCTGACCCAGTGCAGCACCACTCAGTACAACATTGCCTGTCATTGATGCTACTGAGACCTTTTCCTGCCGACCAGGCAGACGGTACAGGCTTTTCTGTCCCAGTGGAGCACCACTCAGTACAACATTGCCTGTCGTTGATGCTACTGAGACCTTTTCCTTCCGACCAGGCAGACGGTACAGGCTTTTCAGTCCCAGTGCAGCACTGCTCAGTACAACATTGCCTGTCGTTGATGCTACTGAGACCTTTTCCTGCCGACCAGGCAGACGGTACAGGTTTTTCAGTCCCAGTGCAGAACTATTCAGTACAAAATTGCCTGCCATTGATGCTACTGAGACCTTTTCCTGCCGACCAGGCAGACGGTACAGGTTTTTCACTCCCAGTGCAGCACCGCTCAGTACAACATTGCCTGTCGTTGATGCTACTGAGACCTTTTCCTGCCAACCAGGCAGACGGTACAGGCTTTTCACTCGCAGTGCAGAACTATTCAGTACAACATTGCCTGTCGTTGATGCTACGGAGACCTTTTCCTACCGACCAGGCAGACGGTACAGGTTTTTCAGTCCCAGTGCAGCACCATTCAGTACAACATTGCCTGTCGTTGATGCTACTGAGACCTTTTCCTGCCGACCAGGCAGACGGTACAGGTTTTTCACTCCCAGTGCAGCACCATTCAGTACAACATTGCCTGTCGTTGATGCTACTGAGACCTTTTCCTGCCGACCAGGCAGACGGTACAGGTTTTTCAGTCCCAGTGCAGCACCATTCAGTACAACATTGCCTGTCGTTGATGCTACTGAGACCTTTTCCTGCCAACCAGGCAGACGGTACAGGCTTTTCACTCGCAGTGCAGAACTATTCAGTACAACATTGCCTGTCATTGATGCTACTGAGACCTTTTCCTGCCGACCAGGCAGACGGTACAGGTTTTTCACTCCCAGTACAGCACCATTCAGTACAACATTGCCTGTCGTTGATGCTACTGAGACCTTTTCCTGCCGACCACGCAGACGGAACAGGCTTTTCAGTTCCAGTGCAGCACCGCTCAGTACAACATTGCTTGTCATTGATGCTACTGAGACCTTTTCCTGCCGACCAGGCAGACGGTACAGTTTTTTTCAGTCCCAGTGCAGCACCATTCAGTACAACATTGCCTGTCGTTCATGCTACTGAGACCTTTTCCAGCCGACCAGGCAGACGGTACAGGCTTTTCAGTCCCAGTGCAGCACTGCTCAGTACAACATTGCCTGTCGTTGATGCTACTGAGACCTTTTCCTGCCGACCACGCAGACGGTACAGGTTTTTCACTCCCAGTGCAGCACCGCTCAGTACAACATTGCCTGTCGTTGATGCTACTGAGACCTTTTCCTGCAGACAAGGCAGACGGTACAGGCTTTTCAGTCACAGTGCAGCACTGCTCAGTACAACATTGCCTGTCGTTGATGCTACTGAGACCTTTTCCTGCCGACCAGGCAGACGGTACAGGCTTTTCAGTCCCAGTGCAGAACTATTCAGTACAACATTGCCTGTCGTTGATGCTACGGAGACCTTTTCCTGCCGACCAGGCAGACGGTACAGGCTTTTCAGTCCCAGTGCAGCACCATTCAGTACAACATTGCCTGTCGTTGATGCTACTGAGACCTTTTCCTGCCGACCAGGCAGACGGTAAAGGTTTTTCACTCCCAGTGCAGCACCATTCAGTACAACATTGCCTGTCGTTGATGCTACGGAGACCTTTTCCTGCCGACCAGGCAGACGGTACAGGTTTTTCACTCCCAGTGCAGCACCATTCAGTACAACATTGCCTGTCATTGATGCTACTGAGACCTTTTCCTGCCGACCAGGCAGACGGTACAGGCTTTTCACTCCCAGTGCAGAACTCTTCAGTACAACATTGTCTGTCATTGATGCTACTGAGACCTTTTCCTGCCGACCAGGCAGACGGTACAGGTTTTTCACTCCCAGTACAGCACCATTCAGTACAACATTGCCTGTCGGTGATGCTACTGAGACCTTTTCCTGCCGACCAGGCAGACGGTACAGGTTTTTCACTCCCAGTAAAGCACCATTCAGTACAACATTGCCTGTCGTTGATGCTACTGAGACCTTTTCCTGCCGACCACGCAGACGGAACAGGCTTTTCAGTCCCAGTGCAGCACCGCTCAGTACAACATTGCTTGTCATTGATGCTACTGAGACCTTTTCCTGCCGACCAGGCAGACGGTACAGTTTTTTTCAGTCCCAGTGCAGCACCATTCAGTACAACATTGCCTGTCGTTCATGCTACTGAGACCTTTTCCAGCCGACCAGGCAG
The DNA here is from genome assembly GCF_036971445.1 of Narcine bancroftii. NCBI lineage: Eukaryota > Metazoa > Chordata > Chondrichthyes > Torpediniformes > Narcinidae > Narcine > Narcine bancroftii. Next base: position 481,874,337 of record NC_091469.1, on the reverse strand, counting down.
ACGGTACAGGCTTTTCAGTCCCAGTGCAGCACTGCTCAGTACAACATTGCCTGTCGTTGATGCTACTGAGACCTTTTCCTGCCGACCACGCAGACGGTACAGGTTTTTCACCCCCAGTGCAGCACCGCTCAGTACAACATTGCCTGTCGTTGATGCTACTGAGACCTTTTCCTGCAGACAAGGCAGACGGTACAGGCTTTTCAGTCACAGTGCAGCACTGCTCAGTACAACATTGCCTGTCGTTGATGCTACTGAGACCTTTTCCTGCCGACCAGGCAGACGGTACAGGCTTTTCAGTCCCAGTGCAGAACTATTCAGTACAACATTGCCTGTCGTTGATGCTACGGAGACCTTTTCCTGCCGACCAGGCAGACGGTACAGGCTTTTCAGTCCCAGTGCAGCACCATTCAGTACAACATTGCCTGTCGTTGATGCTACTGAGACCTTTTCCTGCCGACCAGGCAGACGGTAAAGGTTTTTCACTCCCAGTGCAGCACCATTCAGTACAACATTGCCTGTCGTTGATGCTACGGAGACCTTTTCCTGCCGACCAGGCAGACGGTACAGGTTTTTCACTCCCAGTGCAGCACCATTCAGTACAACATTGCCTGTCATTGATGCTACTGAGACCTTTTCCTGCCGACCAGGCAGACGGTACAGGCTTTTCACTCCCAGTGCAGAACTATTCAGTACAACATTGTCTGTCATTGATGCTACTGAGACCTTTTCCTGCCGACCAGGCAGACGGTACAGGTTTTTCACTCCCAGTACAGCACCATTCAGTACAACATTGCCTGTCGGTGATGCTACTGAGACCTTTTCCTGCCGACCAGGCAGACGGTACAGGTTTTTCATTTCCAGTGCAGTACCACTCAGTACAACATTGCCTGTCGTTGATGCTACTGAGACCTTTTCCTGCCGACCAGGCAGACGGAACAGGCTTTTCAGTCCCAGTGCAGCACCGCTCAGTACAACATTGCCTGTCGTTGATGCTACTGAGACCTTTTCCTGCCGACCAGGCAGACGGTACAGGTTTTTCACTCCCAGTACAGCACCATTCAGTACAACATTGCCTGTCGGTGATGCGACTGAGACCTTTTCCTGCCGACAAGGCAGACGGTACAGGCTTTTCAGTCACAGTGCAGCACTGCTCAGTACAACATTGCCTGTCGTTGATGCTACTGAGACCTTTTCCTGCCGTCCAGGCAGACGGTACAGGCTTTTCAGTCCCAGTGCAGAACTATTCAGTACAACATTGCCTGTCGTTGATGCTACGGAGACCTTTTCCTGCCGACCAGGCAGACGGTACAGGCTTTTCAGTCCCAGTGCAGCACCATTCAGTACAACATTGCCTGTCGTTGATGCTACTGAGACCTTTTCCTGCCGACCAGGCAGACGGTACAGGCTTTTCAGTCCCAGTGCAGCACCACTCAGAACAACATTGCCTGTCGTTGATGCTACGGAGACCTTTTCCTGCCGAACAGGCAGACGGTACAGGCTTTTCTGACCCAGTGCAGCACCATTCAGAACAACATTGCCTGTCGGTGATGCTACTGAGACCTTTTCCTGCCGACCAGGGAGACGGTACAGGCTTTTCACTCCCAGTGCAGAACTATTCAGTACAACATTGCCTGTCATTGATGCTACTGAGACCTTTTCCTGCCGACCAGGCAGACAGTACAGGTTTTTCAGTCCCAGTGCAGCACCATTCAGTTCAACATTGCCTGTCATTGATGCTACTGAGACGGTTTCCTGCCGACCAGGCAGACGGTACAGGCTTTTCAGTCCTAGTGCAGCACCATTCAGTACAACATTGCCTGTCGTTGATGCTACTGAGACCTTTTCCTGCCGACCAGGCAGACGGTACAGGTTTTTCAGTCCCAGTGCAGCACCGCTCAGTACAACATTGCCTGTCATTGATGCTACTGAGACCTTTTCCTGCCGACCAGGCAGACGGTACAGGTTTTTCACTCCTAGTGCAGCACCATTCAGTACAACATTGCCTGTCGTTGATGCTACTGAGACCTTTTCCTGCCGACCAGGCAGACGGTACAGGTTTTTCACTCCTAGTGCAGCACCATTCAGTACAACATTGCCTGTCGTTGATGCTACTGAGACCTTTTCCTGCCGACCAGGCAGACGGTACAGGTTTTTCACTCCCAGTGCAGCACTGCTCAGTACAACATTGCCTGTCATTGATGCTACTGAGACCTTTTCCTGCCGACCAGGCAGACGGTAGAGGTTTTTCACTCCCAGTGCAGCACTGCTCAGTACAACATTGCCTGTCGTTGATGCTACTGAGACCTTTTCCTGCCGACCAGGAAGGCGGTACAGGCTTTTCAGTCCCAGTGCAGCACCATTCAGTACAACATTGCCTGTCGTTGATGGTACTGAGACCTTTTCCTGCCGACCAGGCAGACGGTACAGGTTTTTCACTCCCAGTGCAGCACTGCTCAGTACAACATTGCCTGTCGTTGATGCTACTGAGATCTTTTCCTGCCGACCAGGCAGACGGTACAGGTTTTTCACTCCCAGTACAGCACCATGCAGTACAACATTTCCTGACATTGATGCTACTGAGACCTTTTCCTGCCGACTAGGCAGACGGTACAGGCTTTTCACTCCCAGTGCAGCACCACTCAGTACAACGTTGCCTGTCGGTGATGCTACTGAGACCTTTTCCTGCCGACCAGGCAGACGGTACAGGCTTTTCAGTCCCAGTGCAGCACCATTCAGTACAACATTGCCTGTCATTGATGCTACTGAGACCTTTTCCTGCCGACCAGGCAGACGGTACAGGTTTTTCAGTCCCAGTGCAGCACCATTCAGTACAACATTGCCTGTCGTTGATGCTACTGAGACCTTTTCCTGCCGACCAGGCAGACGGTACAGGCTTTTTAGTCCCAGTGCAGCACCGCTCAGTACAACATTGCCTGTCGTTGATGCTACTGAGACCTTTTCCTGCCGACCAGGCAGACGGTACAGGTTTTTCACTCCCAGTGCAGAACTATTCAGTACAACATTGCCTGTCATTGATGCTACTGAGACCTTTTACTGCCGACCAGGCAGACGGTACAGGTTTTTCACTCCCAGTGCAGCACCATTCAGTACAACATTGCCTGTCGTTGATGCTACTGAGACCTTTTCCTGCCAACCAGGCAGACGGTACAGGCTTTTCAGTCCTAGTACAGCACCATTCAGTACAACATTGCCTGTCATTGATGCTACTGAGACCTTTTCCTGCCGACCAGGCAGACGGTACAGGTTTTTAAGTCCTAGTGCAGCACCATTGAGTACAACATTGCCTGTCGTTGATGCTACTGAGTCCTTTTCCTGCCGACCAGGCAGACGGTACAGGTTTTTCAGTCCCAGTGCAGCACCATTCAGTACAACATTGCCTGTCGGTGATGCTACTGAGACCTTTTCCTGCCGACCAGGCAGACGGTACAGGTTTTTCACTCCCACTACAGCACCATTCAGTACAACATTGCCTGTCGTTGATGCTACTGAGACGTTTTCCTGCCAACCAGGCAGACGGTACAGGCTTTTCACTCGCAGTGCAGAACTATTCAGTACAACATTGCCTGTCATTGATGCTACTGAGACATTTTCCTGCCGACCAGGCAGACGGTACAGGTTTTTCACTCCCAGTACAGCACCATTCAGTACAACATTGCCTGTCGTTGATGCTACTGAGACCTTTTCCTGCCGACCACGCAGACGGAACAGGCTTTTCAGTCCCAGTGCAGCACCGCTCAGTACAACATTGCTTGTCATTGATGCTACTGAGACCTTTTCCTGCCGACCAGGCAGACGGTACAGTTTTTTCAGTCCCAGTGCAGCACCATTCAGTACAACATTGCCTGTCGTTCATGCTACTGAGACCTTTTCCTGCCGACCAGGCAGACGGTACAGGCTTTTCAGTCCCAGTGCAGCACTGCTCAGTACAACATTGCCTGTCGTTGATGCTACTGAGACCTTTTCCTGCCGACCAGGCAGACGGTACAGGCTTTTCTGACCCAGTGCAGCACCACTCAGTACAACATTGCCTGTCATTGATGCTACTGAGACCTTTTCCTGCCGACCAGGCAGACGGTACAGGCTTTTCTGTCCCAGTGGAGCACCACTCAGTACAACATTGCCTGTCGTTGATGCTACTGAGACCTTTTCCTTCCGACCAGGCAGACGGTACAGGCTTTTCAGTCCCAGTGCAGCACTGCTCAGTACAACATTGCCTGTCGTTGATGCTACTGAGACCTTTTCCTGCCGACCAGGCAGACGGTACAGGTTTTTCAGTCCCAGTGCAGAACTATTCAGTACAAAATTGCCTGCCATTGATGCTACTGAGACCTTTTCCTGCCGACCAGGCAGACGGTACAGGTTTTTCACTCCCAGTGCAGCACCGCTCAGTACAACATTGCCTGTCGTTGATGTTACTGAGACCTTTTCCTGCCAACCAGGCAGACGGTACAGGCTTTTCACTCGCAGTGCAGAACTATTCAGTACAACATTGCCTGTCGTTGATGCTACGGAGACCTTTTCCTGCCGACCAGGCAGACGGTACAGGCTTTTCAGTCCCAGTGCAGCACCATTCAGTACAACATTGCCTGTCGTTGATGCTACTGAGACCTTTTCCTGCCGACCAGGCAGACGGTACAGGTTTTTCACTCCCAGTGCAGCACCATTCAGTACAACATTGCCTGTCGTTGATGCTACTGAGACCTTTTCCTGCCGACCAGGCAGACGGTACAGGTTTTTCAGTCCCAGTGCAGCACCATTCAGTACAACATTGCCTGTCGTTGATGCTACTGAGACCTTTTCCTGCCAACCAGGCAGACGGTACAGGCTTTTCACTCGCAGTGCAGAACTATTCAGTACAACATTGCCTGTCATTGATGCTACTGAGACCTTTTCCTGCCGACCAGGCAGACGGTACAGGTTTTTCACTCCCAGTACAGCACCATTCAGTACAACATTGCCTGTCGTTGATGCTACTGAGACCTTTTCCTGCCGACCACGCAGACGGAACAGGCTTTTCAGTCCCAGTGCAGCACCGCTCAGTACAACATTGCTTGTCATTGATGCTACTGAGACCTTTTCCTGCCGACCAGGCAGACGGTACAGTTTTTTTCAGTCCCAGTGCAGCACCATTCAGTACAACATTGCCTGTCGTTCATGCTACTGAGACCTTTTCCAGCCGACCAGGCAGACGGTACAGGCTTTTCAGTCCCAGTGCAGCACTGCTCAGTACAACATTGCCTGTCGTTGATGCTACTGAGACCTTTTCCTGCCGACCACGCAGACGGTACAGGTTTTTCACTCCCAGTGCAGCACCGCTCAGTACAACATTGCCTGTCGTTGATGCTACTGAGACCTTTTCCTGCAGACAAGGCAGACGGTACAGGCTTTTCAGTCACAGTGCAGCACTGCTCAGTACAACATTGCCTGTCGTTGATGCTACTGAGACCTTTTCCTGCCGACCAGGCAGACGGTACAGGCTTTTCAGTCCCAGTGCAGAACTATTCAGTACAACATTGCCTGTCGTTGATGCTACGGAGACCTTTTCCTGCCGACCAGGCAGACGGTACAGGCTTTTCAGTCCCAGTGCAGCACCATTCAGTACAACATTGCCTGTCGTTGATGCTACTGAGACCTTTTCCTGCCGACCAGGCAGACGGTACAGGTTTTTCACTCCCAGTGCAGCACCATTCAGTACAACATTGCCTGTCATTGATGCTACTGAGACCTTTTCCTGCCGACCAGGCAGACGGTACAGGCTTTTCACTCCCAGTGCAGAACTCTTCAGTACAACATTGTCTGTCATTGATGCTACTGAGACCTTTTCCTGCCGACCAGGCAGACGGTACAGGTTTTTCACTCCCAGTACAGCACCATTCAGTACAACATTGCCTGTCGGTGATGCTACTGAGACCTTTTCCTGCCGACCAGGCAGACGGTACAGGTTTTTCATTTCCAGTGCAGTACCACTCAGTACAACATTGCCTGTCGTTGATGCTACTGAGACCTTTTCCTGCCGACCAGGCAGACGGAACAGGCTTTTCAGTCCCAGTGCAGCACCGCTCAGTACAACATTGCCTGTCATTGATGCTACTGAGACCTTTTCCTGCCGACCAGGCAGACGGTACAGGTTTTTCAGTCCCAGTGCAGCACCATTCAGTACAACATTGCTTGTCATTGATGCTACTGAGACCTTTTCCTGCCGACCAGGCAGACGGTACAGTTTTTTTCAGTCCCAGTGCAGCACCATTCAGTACAACATTGCCTGTCGTTCATGCTACTGAGACCTTTTCCAGCCGACCAGGCAGACGGTACAGGCTTTTCAGTCCCAGTGCAGCACTGCTCAGTACAACATTGCCTGTCGTTGATGCTACTGAGACCTTTTCCTGCCGACCACGCAGACGGTACAGGTTTTTCACTCCCAGTGCAGCACCGCTCAGTACAACATTGCCTGTCGTTGATGCTACTGAGACCTTTTCCTGCAGACAAGGCAGACGGTACAGGCTTTTCAGTCACAGTGCAGCACTGCTCAGTACAACATTGCCTGTCGTTGATGCTACTGAGACCTTTTCCTGCCGACCAGGCAGACGGTACAGGCTTTTCAGTCCCAGTGCAGCACTGCTCAGTACAACATTGCGTGTCGTTGATGCTACTGAGACCTTTTCCAGCCGACCAGGCAGACGGTACAGGTTTTTCACTCCCAGTGCAGCACCATTCAGTACAACATTGCCTGTCATTGATGCTACTGAGACCTTTTCCTGCCGACCAGGCAGACGGTACAGGCTTTTCACTCCCAGTGCAGAACTATTCAGTACAACATTGTCTGTCATTGATGCTACTGAGACCTTTTCCTGCCGACCAGGCAGACGGTACAGGTTTTTCACTCCCAGTACAGCACCATTCAGTACAACATTGCCTGTCGGTGATGCTACTGAGACCTTTTCCTGCCGACCAGGCAGACGGTACAGGTTTTTCATTTCCAGTGCAGTACCACTCAGTACAACATTGCCTGTCGTTGATGCTACTGAGACCTTTTCCTGCCGACCAGGCAGACGGAACAGGCTTTTCAGTCCCAGTGCAGCACCGCTCAGTACAACATTGCCTGTCGTTGATGCTACTGAGACCTTTTCCTGCCGACCAGGCAGACGGTACAGGTTTTTCAGTCCCAGTGCAGCACCATTCAGTACAACATTGCCTGTCGGTGATGCTACTGAGACCTTTTCCTGCCGACAAGGCAGACGGTACAGGCTTTTCAGTCACAGTGCAGCACTGCTCAGTACAACATTGCCTGTCGTTGATGCTACTGAGACCTTTTCCTGCCGACCAGGCAGACGGTACAGGCTTTTCAGTCCCAGTGCAGAACTATTCAGTACAACATTGCCTGTCGTTGATGCTACGGAGACCTTTTCCTGCCGACCAGGCAGACGGTACAGGCTTTTCAGTCCCAGTGCAGCACCATTCAGTACAACATTGCCTGTCGTTGATGCTACTGAGACCTTTTCCTGCCGACCAGGCAGACGGTACAGGTTTTTCACTCCCAGTGCAGCACCATTCAGTACAACATTGCCTGTCGTTGATGCTACGGAGACCTTTTCCTGCCGACCAGGCAGACGGTACAGGTTTTTCACTCCCAGTGCAGCACCATTCAGTACAACATTGCCTGTCATTGATGCTACTGAGACCTTTTCCTGCCGACCAGGCAGACGGTACAGGCTTTTCACTCCCAGTGCAGAACTATTCAGTACAACATTGTCTGTCATTGATGCTACTGAGACCTTTTCCTGCCGACCAGGCAGACGGTACAGGTTTTTCACTCCCAGTACAGCACCATTCAGTACAACATTGCCTGTCGGTGATGCTACTGAGACCTTTTCCTGCCGACCAGGCAGACGGTACAGGTTTTTCATTTCCAGTGCAGTACCACTCAGTACAACATTGCCTGTCGTTGATGCTACTGAGACCTTTTCCTGCCGACCAGGCAGACGGAACAGGCTTTTCAGTCCCAGTGCAGCACCGCTCAGTACAACATTGCCTGTCATTGATGCTACTGAGACCTTTTCCTGCCGACCAGGCAGACGGTACAGGCTTTTCACTCCCAGTGCAGAACTATTCAGTACAACATTGTCTGTCATTGATGCTACTGAGACCTTTTCCTGCCGACCAGGCAGACGGTACAGGTTTTTCACTCCCAGTACAGCACCATTCAGTACAACATTGCCTGTCGGTGATGCTACTGAGACCTTTTCCTGCCGACCAGGCAGACGGTACAGGTTTTTCATTTCCAGTGCAGTACCACTCAGTACAACATTGCCTGTCGTTGATGCTACTGAGACCTTTTCCTGCCGACCAGGCAGACGGAACAGGCTTTTCAGTCCCAGTGCAGCACCGCTCAGTACAACATTGCCTGTCGTTGATGCTACTGAGACCTTTTCCTGCCGACCAGGCAGACGGTACAGTTTTTTCAGTCCCAGTGCAGCACCGCTCAGTACAACATTGCCTGTCATTGATGCTACTGAGACCTTTTCCTGCCGACCAGGCAGACGGTACAGGCTTTTTACTCCCAGTGCAGAACTATTCAGTACAACATTGTCTGTCATTGATGCTACTGAGACCTTTTCCTGCCGACCAGGCAGACGGTACAGGTTTTTCACTCCCAGTACAGCACCATTCAGTACAACATTGCCTGTCGGTGATGCTACTGAGACCTTTTCCTGCCGACCAGGCAGACGGTACAGGTTTTTCATTTCCAGTGCAGTACCACTCAGTACAACATTGCCTGTCGTTGATGCTACTGAGACCTTTTCCTGCCGACCAGGCAGACGGAACAGGCTTTTCAGTCCCAGTGCAGCACCGCTCAGTACAACATTGCCTGTCGTTGATGCTACTGAGACCTTTTCCAGCCGACCAGGCAGACGGTACAGGCTTTTCAGTCCCAGTGCAGCACTGCTCAGTACAACATTGCCTGTCGTTGATGCTACTGAGACCTTTTCCTGCCGACCACGCAGACGGTAAAGGCTTTTCTGTCCCAGTGCAGCACCACTCAGTACAACATTGCCTGTCGTTGATGCTACTGAGACCTTTTCCTGCCGACCAGGCAGACGGTACAGGTTTTTCACTCCCAGTGCAGCACCGCTCAGCATTGCACAGTTTACTAGCCTGGCGACCAGCCAGCAAACTTTCTGCAGCAATGGACAGTCGCTGAGCACAGCGCCACCTGCCAACTCCTGTGTGACAGTACAGACATTAAGCAGCAACGGACAGTCGCTCTGCAGAGCGCCACCTATTGGCTCCTGTGTGTCATTGCAGACTTTAACTGCTACGCTACTTTCTACAGCTAACTCTTTCCTACCAGACTTTGAGATTAGCATGATAAAATCTCACAATTCCCAACAACCCACTTACAGTATGGACTTTCAGGTTTGCTAATGCATCTCAAATGTTTGTTACTGTTCTGGATTTATCATGAGCCTTAACTCTGTAATCAACTTTGACGTTTTGCAACTGTCTGTGATGACCTTTTGCAGACATTAAGTGTCTCATGTGATTCCTGCTGTACTTATTCGTGTTGTCAATATTTGTTTGCAGCTTTCTACTAGATCAAGCCATTTCCTCCCCCAACAGCCTTCATACACGATGGTACGGCACTCCACCACAAATGGCAAGTTGGTTTCACTCACCTTGCTCAGTTCTATGATGGAACGTCTGCTCTAATTCGGAAATACTGAGGCAGTCGGTTGGTTACCGCTGGTTCTGGTGGGGGGGAGCTGTGTAGCGGTGCGCTTGGAGGGAGTGGGCAGAACCACCACTAACAGCTCCCGTCTTGTGACAGCTAGATACAATAGCCTCCTATCTACTGGCCACTAGCCCCTACAGCCACAAGGCACAGTGACTCAGCAGCACCTGTGGATCTACTGAGAAGCCCTGGCCTACTCAATGTAGCTACGTCATGAGGTTGTTACCACTTCAGATGTCATGACACCAGGTCACATGTTGTGTGTCTATATCAAGCCTGATAACCCTGTAATAAACACTCTTCTCTTTGCTGGCTGACAACTTCAGGTGTGGTCTCGTTATTAAAACATGATGGCATGTGAACACAAACATCATCCGCCACACTATTTATATTTACTCTCTGTTTCCCCCTCATAATTTTAAATACCTCCATCAAATCTCCAAAATATCTGCCTTCTTCCACAAATGCGGCTTCTGCTCCAACTCAGCCCTCACCTACATCAAATGGTTCAATATAATTTTCTTCATCAATTTTATTAAACTCCACATAAGTTAAATGGACTCGATCCGAATTATTCAAATAAGTGTTTTCGATGTGCGAAAGAAATAGGGACTTTTTTTGCATTCAGTGTTGTCTTGTGAAAAAGTGGAAAGGTTTTGGAATGAACTGAGTTTCTTATTATGGCAAATTATGAAACTAAAGATACCAAAGGATCCAAAAATATTTTTATTTTCATGAAAAGGATATAAAATTGAAATTGGACAAATACCGAAAAATTGTAAGTATTGCAATAGCAACTGCAAATATCATGGAAAGGTGATCGAGAAGTGTTATTAAGTAGATGGTATAATGAGATGAAAAATTGTAGATCTTTGGGAAAAATGACGTATAGTTTAAGGAATTGAGATGAAAATTTTTATTGCATCTGTAAACCATAAATGGGTTTTATGGATAATTTTCTGCCCACCTCTTCTATCTTATCCACTCCTCTTAATTAATAAGTTTTATTAACAATTAACGATTGTCTATGTTAATATTATTGTAGATTAAATGGTCGGTGTTTTCTTTCTTTTCTTACTTTTGGGTGGGGGGGATGGGGAGAAAAATATTTTAAAAATTATTGTGCCATTGGCTTCTATGAATATTTGATTAATGTTTTATTCATTTTTTTCTGTAATGATGCAAACAATTAAATAATTTTTTTTTAAAAACATAGAATCACCCTCATCCAATACATTATTCACTGGAATTTCCAGCACTTACTACCGGGTCCCCCACACCAGACAGATTTTTCCCTTTCTTCAACTTTCAGCCTTCTGTACGGACTGCTTCCTCCGTGATTCTCATACATTCATCCCTCCCCACTTATCGCCCTCCCAGCACCTACCCCTGTGGCTGCAGAAGCTGCAACACTTGTGCCCACACCTCCTCTTTCACCACGCTTGGGGCCCCAAACAGGCCTTTCAAGTGAAGCAATACTTCACTTGTAAATCCACAGGACTGATTTACTGCATCCAGTGCTCCCTTTGTGGTCTTCTCTACACCAGAAAGACGGTCACAGATTGGGAGATTGCTTTGCTCAGCACCTCTGCTCTGTCCGCCACAACAGAGACCTCCCAGTAGCCAACTTTTTCAATTTTGAGTCACACTTCCACACTCACACATCTGTCCATGCACAATTCCACCCTGACCACCCGCAGTTGAAGGAACAACACCTTATCTTACATCTGGGCACTTTCCAGTCAGATGGCATTAACATTGACCTCTGCTTTCTGCTAAACTTGCTTACCTTTTCTTTCCTCTCCCCCCTTCCAGTCTTTCCAGTTCTCTCCTCCGAGCTAACCCTTCTCACCATGATTGCTGCTGTCCCTCCCTCTCTTCTCCACCTATCATCTCCTGCCTTTGCCACTCTGCCCCATATCTTTTTGTTCAGATGCCTGCCAATATTCTCTCATACCTTGATGAAGGGATCAAGCCCAAATCATCAGTCATGTATTTTCACCTTTGCTACATAAAGGACACTGTTTGACCAGTTGAGTTTCTCCAGCTTTTTTGTGTTATCATTTCAGTCACGGTATCTGCAGATTTTCGTTATTTACTTCTATCAAATCTCCCCTCATTCTTCTACACTCCAGGAAATAAAGTCCTAACCTTTTTAACTTTTCCCTGTAACTCAGTTCCTGAAGTCCAGGCAACATTCTCATAAATATTCTCTGCACTCTTTCTATGTTATTGATATCTTTCCTGTAGTACTCCAAATTTAGCCCCACCAATATCTTATACAACTTTATCATAATATTCTAGCTCCTCTACTCAAGGCTTTGATTTATAAAGACCAATATGCCAAAAGCTCTCTTAACATCCCTATCCATCTATGACACCACTTTCAGGAAATATGCATCTGTATTCCCAGATCCCTCTGTACTACTGCACTTCTCAATACCCATTCTTGGTTTGTTCTTCCAAAATGCAACACCTCACACTTGTCTGCATTAAATTCCATCCGCTATATTTCAGCCCATTTTTCCATTTTGTTCAGATCCCTCTACAAGCTTTGAAAACCTTCTTTGCTGTCCACAACACCTACAATCTTAGTGTCATCTGCAAATGTGCTATTCTAATATACCACATTATCATCCAGATCATTGATATAGATGACAAGCAACAATTGTCCCAGCACCAATCCCAGAGGCACACCACTTGTCACAAGCATCCAGTTTGAGAAGCAATTATCCACCACTGCTCTCTGGATTTTCCTGTCCAGCCATTGTTGAATCCAGTTTACTATTTCACCATGAATACCTAGTATCTGAACTTTCTTGATTAATCTCCCATGTGGGACCTTGTCAAATGTCTTACTAAAGTCCATGTAGACAACATCCACAGCCTTTCCTTCATCACCTTTCCTGGTACCCTCCTCAAAAAACTCTACAAGATGGGTTAAACACACACAAAGTCATCTTGACTATCCCTAACCAGTTTCTGGCTATCCAAATAATTGTATATCTGATCTCTTAGAACACCTTTCAGTAATTTACCGACTACTGACGTCAGGCTCATCAGCCTCTAATTTCCAGGTTTATTTTTGGAGCTTTTTTTAAACAACGGAACAATGTGAGCTATCCTCTAATCCTCTGGCATCATATGCATGGCTAGGGACATTTTAAATATTTCTGCCAGAGACTCTGTAATTTCTACACTAGCCTCCCTCAAGGTCTAAGGGAATATCTTGTCAGTCCCTGGAGATTTATCCTTATTCTTCCTCTTCCTCTTTAACCTGTATAGGTTCCATAACCTCAGTTTGTTTTCTTACTTTGTGTCTTGCTTCCTGATTGAACACTGATGAAAAAAAAAAACATTTATAATCTCCCCAATCTCTTTTGGCACCATATATAATCTTCAAGGGGACCAATTTTGTCCCTGGCATCCCTTTAGTTCTTAATATACCTGTAGAATCCTTCATATTAGCCCTTTTCACACTTGCAAGTGATCCCAGGAATTAATTGCCAATTGTGAAAGCAAAATCAGCTCAACACCAGCGTCAGATGACATCATCTCACACCGGGGATTGACGGCCTCAACCCCTAGTACAATCCTTGGCATCTGCAGACACCGGTGTTGCAATCAGGCAAGTGTGAAATGGGTAATTGCATTGTTGGATTAAAATGACCTACGTTTTTGTGTGAGTGCAGGAACGTGAAGGAAGAAAAGATTAAACAACAATTTTTGAGTGATGCAGGTCCGACTTCTGCCAGGACAGCATGAAGGTGGTTATTAAAGCCAGATATAAGCTGGTGCAGTACAAATTTTTGCATCAGTTATACCTCATGCCACAAAAATTGCACAAAGTTAAACCAGAAATCCCTGAATTGTGTTTTAGATATGGCGTAGAAACAGGAACTTGTGTGCATTCAACGTGGCTATGCACCAAGGTGAGACCCTTCTGGATAGAATTAGGGAACATTTTGAGAAAAAGTTACAAGCGTATCCGCAGGATTCAGCATTGTTGCTGCTGGGAGACATTAAGAATGTGAGTCCAAGATTGTCCAAACACCAAATTCAATTTGTGAAAGTCACCTTGTGGTGGCCAGGGAATGCATAATTGTTACCTGGAAATCTGACTCTCAGCTAAGCACAGCAAGATGGAAACACAGAGATGCAAAGCTGTGTTCCCCTGGAGAAAATTACTTACAACTTAAGAGGGAGATATGACTCATTCATTGAGGTGTGGCATCCATACTTGCGATACATCAAAATGCAAGTGAGATTAGCCTACTCAGGGCCTTTCTCAACAGGACAAGCAATACTACTCCTTCCCCTTTCACCCCCTCCCGTTCTTTCATGTCAAAAGCAATGGAAAGTCAGAACATTGAGCTGCCAAGTCCTGCCCCTCTTGTAACCAGGAGGCCACAATGTCATAATTCCATTTGCCAAACCATGCTCTAACTCCTCTGCCTTTCCTAAAATATGCTTTGCATTGAAATAGATTCACTTTAGAAAATTTCCACCAAGTACATCCTGTTAACTTCTAATGGTGCATGCAAATTTTACATAATCTTTTCCCTTCTCCACTCCTCTATCTGCTCTGGTGTCTGGTTCTCATCCCCCTGCAAATCTAGTTTAAACCTACTTGAGCAGCACAAGCAAACCTTTCTGCAAGGATATTAGTTCCCCTCCAGTTCAGATGCAAGGCTTCCCGTTGGAACAGGTCCCAATGATCTAGAAATCTGAAGCTCTCCCACCTGCACCATGTCTTCAGCCACGTGTTAACTGCATTATTCTTTTATTTCTAACCTCACTAGCATGTGGCATGTGTAGCCATCCTGAGATCACAACCTAGCGCCTAACTCCCTGAACTCTCCTCGAGGGCCTCCTCACCTTTCTTACCCATGTCATTGGTCCCTGTATGGGCCGTGACAATTGGCTACACACCCTCCCTCCTGAGAATGTTGTGAACCCAATCTGAGATATCTTGGACCCTGGAACCAGGGAGGCAACATACCATCCAGAATATTTGATCTCTTCCACAGAACCTCTTATCTGTCTGCCAACAATGGAATCCCCTATCAATATAACTTGCCTCCCCTTCTTAGCCACAGGACCAAACTCCATTGCTGTGGCTCATCCCTGGTAGGTTCCCACACCTTCACCCCCCCCCCCCCTCACCCCATCCCACTGTATCCAAAATGGCATACTTGTTATTGAGGGGATCAGCCACAGGGGTACCCTACCCTGCACTGTCTGCCTGTCCTGGATGTCACCCATCTACCCTCCTGTCCCTGTAACTCCTGTCAATTATGCCCCCCGGCCTCCCGAATGATGAGGAGTTTCTCCAACTCAGGCTCCAATTCCTTAATTTCGCTTGTCAGGAGCTGCAGCTGGATGCAATTCTCGCAGATGAAGTCATCAGGGACACTGCTGGCTTTCCTGACGAACCACATTCTGCAAAAGGAGCATTCCCCTGCCGTGGCTGCCATTCCCACTTTTTATGATCAGAGGAACAAAATGTATGGTGTCTAAAACTTGCCCTTACCTGTGCCTACCTGCTGAACCCTTTTTGTTCCTTGAAAAAGGGTGGCCCTGTCCTACTTCAACTCCTACTATTCCTTGCCCCTGACCTGTGCTCGCCAAAGCTTCTTGTTACCACTCTAACTCAGCCTACTCTGACGATGAAGGCTCCACTACACATTGTAGTGATACTCCGCTTCTTCCTCCAATAAAAGATTGTAGATGCTGGAATCTTGAGGGACCAAAGAGAATGTGGAAGGATTCAGCGGGTCAGGCAACATCATGTGTGGGGGGGGGGGGGGGGGGAAATGGGGGGGAGGGATGGTCTTAAATTCTCAATTCGGGTCCGGGACCCTTTACAGGGGATAACGGGAAGCGATCCAAAGCGTTGACCGACCATCTCTCTCCATGAATGTTGCCCGACCAACCGAGTCCCTCCAAGTTCTGTTGGCTATGAGGTAGACCCTGGTCCCTGAAGCAACTGCTCAAATTTATGATAGCACTAAGATCTCGGACACATGGTTTGGTTGAGCAGATGCGAATCCGTCTCTATTGGATTCTCCCTGTACTTAATGACATTAATTGTATGCTTTAGACACTGGCACGTGGCTCTTGGATAGAACCCGCGTTTTGAGGCGAACTTCAGGTCCAGCAGACTCTTTCCAAACTCCCATCGACCCATCTTCTCCACGTGGCTCGCACCTTGTCCTGTGCCTGCCTCCCACACCAAGCCCCGCCCCCGAAGCCCCGCCCCCGAAGCCCCGCCCCCGAAGCCCCGCCCCCGAAGCCCCGCCCCCGAAGCCCCGCCCCCGAAGCCCCGCCCCCGAAGCCCCGCCCCCGAAGCCCGCCCCCGAAGCCCCGCCCCCGAAGCCCCGCCCCCGAAGCCCCGCCCCCGAAGCCCCGCCCCCGAAGCCCCGCCCCCCGAAGCCCCGCCCCCGAAGCCCCGCCCCCGAAGCCCCGCCCCCGAAGCCCCGCCCCCGAAGCCCCCGCCCCCGAAGCCCCGCCCCCGAAGCCCCCGCCCCCCGAAGCCCCGCCCCCTGAGCCCGCGGACTCTCCGCCTCGGCCCTGCAGGTGGCGGTAGAGAAGGAATTTCGCCGCCTGGCGCTGACGCGGCGGTTGAAAGGGCGCCGAGCTGAAGGCCCGCGGCCGCTCCCGTCTCCGCCATGTGGCTGCCCCGCTCTCATGCCGGCTGTAGCCGGGGCACTGGGTGCCCTACTGCGCTTCCGAGGGATGGGCTCCCGGCTGCCTGGCGCAGGAGGGTCGCGGGGTCGGGCCGGCAGCGACGCAGGCGCTCGCTTTCGCTGCTACCGCCTCAGCCACCGGCGGCTGCTGCGGCTGCGGGGCCCCGACGCGGGCGTTTTCCTGCAGGGCCTGGTCACCAACGACGTGGAGGGGCTCATGAGCCGGTCCCGGGAGACCCTCTACGGCCACCTGCTTAATGTGCAGGGGAGGACCTTGTTCGATGTGATCCTCTACAAGTAAGTGCAGCTGGATAATGGGGGGCACTGGTGGGGTTCCCCCTGCAAACCTCCCCCCACCCCCCCATCCCCCACCCCCCCATCCCCCACTCCCCCCCCATCCCCCGCTCCCCCCCCATCCCCCGCTCCCCCCCCCATCCCCCGCTCCCCCCCCATCCCCCGCTCCCCCCCCATCCCCCGCTCCCCCCCCATCCCCCGCTCCCCCCCCATCCCCCGCTCCCCCCCATCCCCCGCTCCCCCCCCCATCCCCCGCTCCCCCCCCATCCCCCGCTCCCCCCCCATCCCCCGCTCCCCCCCCATCCCCCGCTCCCCCCCATCCCCCGCTCCCCCCCCATCCCCCGCTCCCCCCCCATCCCCCGCTCCCCCCCCATCCCTCGCTCCCCCCCCATCCCCCCGCTCCCCCCCCATCCCCGCTCCCCCCCATCCCCGCTCCCCCCCCATCCCCCGCTCCCCCCCCATCCCCCGCTCCCCCCCCATCCCCGCTCCCCCCCCATCCCCCGCTCCCCCCCCATCCCCCGCTCCCCCCCATCCCCCGCTCCCCCCCCATCCCCGCTCCCCCCCCCATCCCCCGCCCCCCCCCCCATCCCCCGCTCCCCCCCATCCCCCGCTCCCCCCCATCCCCCGCTCCCCCCCATCCCCCGCTCCCCCCCCATCCCCCGCTCCCCCCCCATCCCCCGCTCCCCCCCCATCCCCGCTCCCCCCCCCATCCCCCGCTCCCCCCCCATCCCCCGCCTCCCCCCCCATCCCCCGCTCCCCCCCCCATCCCCCGCTCCCCCCCCATCCCCCGCCCCCCCCCCATCCCCCGCTCCCCCCCATCCCCCGCTCCCCCCCATCCCCCGCTCCCCCCATCCCCCGCTCCCCCCCCATCCCCCGCTCCCCCCCCATCCCCCGCTCCCCCCCCATCCCCCGCTCCCCCCCCATCCCCGCTCCCCCCCCATCCACCGCTCCCCCCCCATCCCCCGCTCCCCCCCCATCCCCCGCTCCCCCCCCATCCCCCGCTCCCCCCCCCATCCCCCGCTCCCCCCCATCCCCCGCTCCCCCCCCATCCCCCGCTCCCCCCCCATCCCCCGCTCCCCCCCCATCCCCCGCTCCCCCCCCCATCCCCCGCTCCCCCCCCATCCCCCGCTCTCCCCCTCCTTCCCCGCCACCCCCCATCCCCCATGCCCCCCCATCCCGAGGTTTAACCAAACCATCAAGCCCTTGACTCCCACGGGTGGGTGCAAATTAAGGCAAAAGTGCAGAGCAATCACGTCTTGGTGATGGCTCCTTGGGACTCTGCTCAAAGTTTATGGGGGGCCACTTCCCTGTGATAGGACCTAAAAATATTTCATTTCAGTCTGTGGCCTCCCTTAACTGGTGCTGTGTTTCTCCCCACCCCCCCCCCCCGGGTTGAGAGTGGACTGCAGTACTGCAGTGGTGATCAAGAATTCTGCAGATGTTCAGGGAATAAGTACAACACACACAAAGGTGCTGGAAGGAGCTCAGCAGGTCAGACAAGACAGCGTTCTGGGAAAGAGCAAAGAGTCGATGTTTCAGGCCAGAACCCTTCGACAAGAATGCCTGAAATTTAAGAAGATTGGGGTTGGGGGGGGGAGGTGAAAAAAAGGAACTGAGAGGTGGGCAGAGGGCTAAGAAAGGAAGAAGGAAAAAGAAGGGGGTTGGAAAACGGATGGAAGGTAGGTGTACTGAGAGAATAGAGAGCGATGATCATTGGAAATTGGAGGTTGAAATTGCTGCTCTCTGGTTGTAGACTGCCAAGACAATAAAAGGCATTGTTGCTTCAATTTGTGTGCCTAATTTCAGGCATTCCCAATTGAAGGATCTGCCCCGAAATTGTGACTGCCTATTGCTTTCCATAGATGCTGCATAACTTGCTGTGCTCCTCCAGCACTTTTGTGTATTGTCAAATATATAATGGAGGAGGGGAGTTGGATGAAGGATCTGGGGGAATGGAGGTGGTGTTTAAATATTTTCTTATGGCTATTTGAATCCATGCCAGCTATTTCCATTCTCTCATGTTCTTCCTTGTGAGCTGTTCTCTCTCACATGCCCATCAACTAACTCTCCTTGGATTCTACCACCCACCTACACATAAATTTACAGTGACCAGTGAACATGCCAGTTTGATTCCATCTTTAGAGATGTGGGAGGGAAGCAGACCACCAAGGGCAAACGCCTATAAACACAGGGAAAATGCATAATTATAGATGCCATCCATTATCAGGATTGAACACTGTTTGTTGGAGCTGTGAGATCGAAGTCCTCATTGCTGAGCTGTTACTTCCTATTGTTGGAAAGTGGGGTGTGTTCACATAGTGAAGAACAATGGATCAAAAATGCATGAGGAGCTGAAAGAAATTGGCATTGATAGAAAGCACGATAAGACTGATAATTCGGCAGACAGGATGGTGCTGAGCTGGTATTTCTAATTACACACATTGGGAAGCGGGTGAATTTAGGAGAGGGGTGGAGTCTACACCCCTATTCACATATTGGTGCTAGAGTTGAAAGAGTATAAAGCCTCAGGTTCTTTGGAATAAATAAATTAGGAATAAAATTATCTGACTTAGTAGAAGCAGGTTAACGTGATGTGAAGAAAATACTGTAGTACTTCTACTTGCTCAGAAGAATTGGCTCTTGATTAGATATTTCACAGTTGTTACGAGCCTAGAGGACCCCAAAACCCAAGACAAATGGTTACTTAATCAAAGATTGCTTTGAACTATCTTTAAACATGAAAACAGAATCACACTTTCACATCACTATTGACTTAACTAACCTAACTTAACCCCCTTCTAATTCTAAGCACACATGTATGTAATGTGTATGTGTAAGTTCAGAAAAGTTATTTGATTCACAGTCCCAATCTCACTTCTCATTCCTCCAAGTTCACTGGTTGCAGGCAATTCTTATACTGTGCACAGCATTTAACACTTATAAAGTTCACCAGGCTCTGGTACTTGAAAGGTAAATGGTTACCACTCATGAAGGTACTTGTCGGTTTTCAGAGAGAGATTTGTTGTTCCAGGACTTCCACAATTGATTTACTTCCATCAGCCACTTCAGTGTCTTCCTAACGAAACTTGCCCACTCAGGGTTCTCCAGATGATAACTTCTTTCTTTCCACAGAGTTCCTTTTTGTTTCTTTATTCCAAGTGAAACACTAAGACAGCCAGTCCTCTCCTCCAGCATGAACTGCAAGGGCTTTGACCAGACTGAACTAAGAACTCACAACCTGTCTTCCAAATGGGGTTTCCACAAGTGTGCCAGCTTGTCCTGTTCCAGTCCCAGCTGCTGTTACTGACTGTAACACTGTGAAAGTGATCTTTGTCTTTCTCTCTCCCTCTCTCTTGCACACACAGAAAAAATGTTTGACTCTCTCTGCTTGCAAAACCACTTGACCCTCTTAGAACAGCAAGATCTTGACTCTCTCTGCTTGCAAAACCACTTGACCCTCTTAGAACAGCAAGATCCCCTCCAGACGGAAGGTGGCTCCGACAAGCTCATTCATCTGTTGCCTTTTTGTAAACAACAAACCATTAGTGAAGTATCTTGGGCATTCTCCAAAGCTTTTGCAAATTCTGAGGTCTCTGAACTCACACACACACACACACACACACACACACACACACACACACACTACATTAGCAGCGTTCCAGTATTTTAAATAAGATCTGTTTAAGTGTTTGTATGTGACCTACACTAACAAACCTTTCCCAATTTATCTCCCAAAAACATATCTATATACTCTCACACTTTCTCCCTTCAAAGGAATTTTAACTCGAGTTAAAATTCAGTTATAATTGAACTGTTTTTGTAATCACTAAAGAGATAACAATACATGTTTTATAATAAAGTAATCAATATTGAGAGTAAATATTTCTATACATGATCAATTTTAACATCTTGACAAACAATCTGCTATTACATTTATTTGTACCTCTGATAGATTAATTTGCAGATTATATTCTTGTAATATTAAACTCGAGTTTAACAATCTTCTGTTTTTATTTTTCATTTTATTCAAAAACACCAGATAATTGTGGTCAGTAAATATCACAATTGGTTCATGAGAGGTACCAAGATGTACATAAAAATTCTGCAGAGCAAATATTATAGACAACAGTTTTTTTCTCAAAAGTGGAATAGTTCTTTTGATGAACATTGAATTTTTTTGAAAAGTAGGCAACTGGATGTTAAATTTCATTATGTTTTTGTAATAAAACTGCACCTGCTGCTCCATCACTGACATTCACTGCTAAAGAAAATGGTCTGTCAAAATCAGGAGATTTTAACACAGGACAATGATATAGCATCTCCTTTAAATTTTCCAAAGCTGTCTGACACTCTTTAGGCCACACAAATTTCTCCCCTTTCTTCAAAAGATTGGTTAAAGGAAGAGCAACCTCAGAAAAACTTCTGCAAAATTTCCTATAATATCCTGCCATTCCTAAAAACCTCCCTTCTTTCTTGCCATTGGGAGGAGGGAAAGTCAGAAATTGCATTCACCTTTGCTTGAATAGGTACAACTCTGCCATGACCAACTACATGATCCAAGTATATTACAGTAGCATTTGCAAATTGACTTTTTGCTAAATTAACAGTTAAGTTTGCTTTGGATAATCTTGCAGACAATTTGCCCTCCCTTAGATGTTCTTCCTGTGTGTCACTTTTTATGATGAAGTCATCAATATAAGCTTCTGTATGTGTTAACTCTTGGATTACCAAAGTAATCATCCTTTGGAATGTTGCAGGGGCATTTGTCATGCCAAAAGGAAACACATTATACTCAGAGAAACCGAATGGAGTTACAAAAGCTGAAATATTCTTTCCTCTCTCAGAGAGAGGCATTACCCTTGCCAAAATCTCCCGTTACCGTGGCCAATATTCCCCGTCTTCCTGGCAATGTAACCCCATCATTCTGCAATTTTCTCTCATTACCCTGGCCAACAATCTCCCATTATCCTGTCCAACAGCCCACATTACCCTCGCAAATTTCTCCAATTACCCTGGCAAACATTCTCTCATTTCCCTCGCCAAAGTTGTCCCATTAACCTGGCCACCATTCCCCCATCACCCTTGCTCCCTTCTCTCATTACCCTGTCCCACATTCCCCCTATTTGCTTAGCCAAGATTCCCAAACCAGAATACAAGGAGAACTCCAATCTGAGTTTGAAGGTCTAATAATATCATTTCTTAACATATATTCCACCTCCTGATCCATGATTTTCTGCTGAATGTTTATTCTATATGGGTGTAGTTTTATGGGACTTGCTTCTCCTACATCCACATCATGATAAATCACTGATGTCCTTTTTTTTGGCACATCAGGAAACAAATTTGTATATTTCAAAATTCTTTCAAGTGCATCTGTTCCTGTGACTTAAGATGGTCTAACTTTTCCTCCAAATTTTCCAAAATTGTTGCGTTATTCAGGTGCACAGGAACCATGGTTTCTTTAAGGTTACCCTCACTAGATTCTGTTTCTATAATCTTATGATCTATAACTTCCTCAACTCTGTCAACAACTAACACCTCTGATATAGATTGTACTCCACTACCCTTATCCTCATAATGAGGTTCCATTAACAATTCAGACTCCAAGTCACATCCACAAGCCATTTCATTAATCGCTTTGTCCCTTAATTCAACAAGATCTGTATCTGTCCTCTGTTACTGAATTAACTCTTTCCTTGACAAAGAGAAATCCTTAGTCTCACAATTACCCCACTCTTTCAAAACGATTTCAGAAGCAGTGGGCAAGTCTCTATCAACTAGATCTTCTTCAGCCCTCATAATTTTCATAGATAAAGACCTTGTTACAGCACATGCAGGATATATCTCACAAGCCTCTTCAACCTCATCCTTGGCTGATTTGTTAATCTCAAAACTGACTCAACTTTATCCTCTGTCAAATCATTCCCTAATATAAAAGGGACAACCTCCATGGGTAACTTTGAAATTACTCCTACTACAATTGGTCCTTTAATTCTGAATTTAGCACTATGTTGTGAAGAGATATTGCCTCTAGCTCACCTCTAACACCTTTAATCAAAGTGTCTCCCCTGTGTTTGTCTTCTGATCAAGAGTTGCAACATTTTCAAACAAATGACTGAGCAGCCCCAGTATCTAAGAATTTTAACTGGAACCTGTAATTCTCCCTCCTTAACTGAAAGCAAGCCCTCTGACACAAAAGGTTTGACAACATCCATGACACCCTTACCAGGTTTGGAACATCTGCTCTCCTTAAATTCAACTGTCTGAATACATGCTTCTGGTAAAACTTCCTTTTCTCGTCTCTTTTTCAATACGAGACAATTCTCAATAACATGACCAGGTTTCTTACAAAAATCCAGAAGTTCTGTCCTTTCCCACCTTAACTTCATCTATTCTCTTAACATTCTCTCCAGACTTACTTTCAGGCTTATTAATCTGCTCCACATTAACTTTCTGAACAGGCTTACTAATCTGTACCACATTACCATTCTGAGATGTACCTTTCTGAATTAGGGCAAATCCGTCCGCTAATCTAGCTGTTCACTGCCACGTCCCCACACCTCTCTCATCCAGGTATAATTTAATTTGGAACACACCTTTCAATTTCCTCATTTAATATCAATTCTCTCAATCTGTCAAAATCATTATTTATTCCTTTTTAGGCACACCAATGGTCAAAATATACAGATTTTTTTCCAGAGCAAAATCCAAATAAGATTGATTCTATGTTTTCACCAAACTCTTAAATTTTTGTCTATATGCTTCTGGAACCAACTCATCAGGTTTCAATACTGCCACTTGCTCTGTAGTCAAACTAGAGTATGCAATTTGTCTTTCTCAACAAATTTTCCATCACCTATATAATATTTCACTATAATCCTCTGTATTTGTATCTTCCTCATTCATTGCTTGACTTCAGTCAGCTTTAATGCCTTAGAAATAACCCCAGTTCCTCTTTTCTCTTGCTCTGCAGGTGATGGTTGTGATAAAAATGTATCAACATCCATTACTGCTGTTGTCCACACACAAGTTTTAAATTAGCTTGAAAAAAAATTTTAAAACTCCAAATTTTCAATCCGAAAGACGACCCCCATAAAATGTTACGAGCCCAGATCACCCCAAAACCCAGCAGCAATAGATATTCATCAAGACAAATGGTTACTTAAACAAAAGTTTATCTTAATTATCTTTAAACATGAAAACAAATTCACATTTTAACTTATCACTGTTGACTTAACTAACCTAACTTAACCCCCTTCTAATTCTAAGTGCACATGTATGTAATGCGTGTGTAAGTTCAGAAAAGTTATTTGATTCACAGTCCAATCTCACTTCTCATTCTTCCAAGTTCACTGGTTGCAGGCAATTCTTATACTGTGCACAGAATTTAGCAATTATAAAAGTTCTTCAGGCTTTGGTGCTTGAAAGGTAAATGGTTACTGCTCAGGAAGGTTCTTGTTGGTTTTCAGAGAGAGATTTGTTGTTCCAGGACTTCCACAACTGATTGACTTCCATCAGCCACTTCAGTGTTTTCCTAACGAAACTTGCCCACTCAGGGTTCTCCAGATGGTTACCTCTTTCTTTCACGTCTCCACAGAGTTCATTTTCGTTTCTTTTATTCCAAGTGAAACATTAGACAGCCAGTCCTCTCCTCTTGCATGAACCACAAGGGCTTTGACCAGGCTGAACTAAGAACTTACAATCTGTCTTCTAAATGGGGTTTTCCACAAGTGTGCCAGCTTGTCATGTTCCAGTCCCAGCTGCTGTTGTGGACTGTAACACTGTAGAAGTGATCTCTGTGTGTGTCTCTCTCACACACACAGAGAAAAAATATGTTTGACTCTCTCTGCTTGCAAAGCCACATGACCCTCTTAGAACAGCAAGATCCCCTCCAGACAGAAGGCGGCTCTGACAAATCTTTCATCTGTTTCCTTTTTGTAAACAACAATCTATTAGTGAAGTCTCTTTGGCATTTTCCAAAGCTTTTGCAAAGTCTCTGAGGCCCCAATATGTCTAACATGAGGCAGAGCTCCAGTATTTTAAATAAGATTTTTTTTATCTCCCAAAAACATATCTATGCTCTGTTTCACAGTATTGTCATACATTTTCCAATAAATTGTGTGCCGCAAACAAGGAGTTTGTACTTTCTCCCTGTGTCTACATGGGTAACCTCTGGTGCTCTGGTTTCCTCCCACTCTTCAAAATGTATGGGGGGGGGGGGTTATAAGTTAATTGTTTGGCCTGGAAGTCAGCCTGAAGAAAACTGAGGTCCTCCATCAGCCAGCTCCCCACCATGACTACCAGCCCCCCCACATCTCCATTGGGCACACAAAACTCAAAACGGTCAACCAGTTTACCTATCTCGGCTGCACCATTTCATCGGATGCAAGGATCGACAATGAGATAGACAACAGATTCGCCAAGGCAAATAGCGCCTTTGGAAGACTACACAAAAGAGTCTGGAAAAACAACCAACTGAAAAACCTCACAAAGATTAGTGTATACAGAGCCATTGTCATACCCACACTCCTGTTTGGCTCCGAATCATGGGTCCTCTACCGGCATCACCTACGGCTCCCAGAACGCTTCCACCAGCGTTGTCTCCGCTCCATCCTCAACATTCATTGGAGCGACTTCATCACCAACATCGAAGTACTCGAGATGGCAGAGGCCGACAGCATCGAATCCACGCCGCTGAAGATCCAACTGCGCTGGGTAGGTCATGTCTCCAGAATGGAGGACTATTGCCTTCCCAAGATCATGTTGTATGGCGAGCTCTCCACTGGCCACCGAGACAGAGGTGCACCAAAGAAGAGGTACAAGGACTGCCTAAAGAAATCTCTTGGTGCCTGCCACATTGACCACCGCCAGTGGGCTGATCTCGCCTCAAACCGTGCACCTTGGTGCCTCACAGTTCGGCGGGCAGCAACCTCCTTTGAAGAAGTCCGCAGAGCCCACCTCACTGACAAAAGACAAAGGAGGAAAAACCCAACATCCAACCCCAACCAACCAATTTTCCCTTACAACCGCTGCAACCGTGTCTGCCTGTCCCGCATCGGACTTGTCAGCCACAAACGAGCCTGCAGCTGACGTGGACATAACCCCTCCATAAATCTTCGTCCGCGAAGCCAAGCCAAAGAGAAAAAAAAAGGGTGGCATGGACATGTGGGTCGGAAGGGCCTGTTACCGTGCTGTATGTCTGTATGCATGTACTTCGTGAGTCAGATGCTGAACTGTCGGGATTTCCAAATAGTGTGACAGATTATTGGATAAACAGAATAAGTGGGACTGAACGATGATAAATTGCCAGAATAAGATGAGTTCATTCAAGAGTTTTAAGAGGCAATAATGGAGATAGTAAGTTTCATCTTCTAAAATTCCATACTTTCCAAAACAGATCAGAAGGTAGTAATTGCTGGAATTGACATGCTGCATTCCTCTTCTCGATTGTTTTATGTTGTAAAAGATAACTAATTGTATTGTAAACTTGCTTCTTAAGGAAGGGGAGAGAAAATGTGAATCTGAAGAATCATCGGTAATTGGAAGAATGCTGGAATCTCCATTGAAGGAAGCAGTAGAAATAGGGTACCTCAATCATTGGATTAGGCAGAATCAACGTGAATTTCTGTAATAGGAACTGTTATCTGTTAAATTTGAGATGTGATCAGCAGGATGCAGAAGGAGCAGTATTTGCTCTTTTAGAGCCTTTGATACAGTGCCAAATAAAAGTTCTCAGACAAAATTGGAGTATGTGGGTGTTTTGCCAAGGTTAAACAGGTTTGCAAATCCAATAAAACAAGCCTTGCTGCACACAACACAATTCATTGCTAAGTTACTTGTCTCAGAAGCATGCCTGAGCCTGTTTAACGGTAGTGTCCTGTTCCAATCAGTCCTCGGGGTCAGTCTCAACCTAACTTGTGGAGTGCCCAAATCAAGCTACCTCACCACTGGGGTGCTCACTCTTTTATGCCCTGGTCATTTCTCTCCACCCTTACTTGGGTCAGTCCTTTGTTCAGCCTGACTTGTTCCCTCAGGCGTACAGAGACAATACTTTGGTTACTTAGCACACAGGTCACCCTTCCCCTGCACACACACATTTGATTTCAGCATTTGTTCCTTGCATTCTTTGGCTGACCCATTCTTACCACAGTGGGATTAAGGTAATAGACTGGCATGCATTGAGGATTGGTTAATGGAGAAAGAACATGAATGATCCTGTCATTTTTGGGTTGGGGGCTATAAATGGAGGATGGCTGCAGGGATCAATGCTGGGCCTCAGTTTTCTTCACTATCTGTATCCAATATTAGGATGAGGAAACCAAGTACAATATATCCAAATTTGCAGTTGATACAAAATTGGGCACCCAGAAAGGATCTGAACAGACTGGAGAGGTTTCAGGATGATATGGGGAGCCTAAGTGACAAGGTCAAGGCAAATGGAATGTAATGTGGAAATATGAGGTCATCATTTTTGGCAGCAGTAGAAAGCTTTTTTAAAGTCAAATATTGAAAGGTATTGGTTTTCTTTGTGACTTGGGTGTCCTTGCAGATGAATCACTAAAAACTGACATGTTGGTAAATAAGAAGGCAAATAGTATGCAAGCAGATTTGAGTCTTATAATTTCAGTAACTCTAGTCCTTCGTGAGACTGCACCTGGACTTTGTATACAGGTGTAGTATTCCTGCCTGATGGAGGTTATGCCTGTGATAAAGATGGCATCAAAAGTGTTTTCTAAATTAACTCTTGGCAGGGGTAGAATATTGACATACAGGGAACAGTGAAGAAAACTAGGCCTACACTTTTATAAAAGAATGAGAGATGATCTCACTAGATTATGCAAAATTCTAATAGGTTCGCACACAGTGATTGTTTTCCTTGAGCTGGGCTTTCTTGGACCACAGGCTTCAAAATCACAGGTGGACTCCAAGATGATTACTCATTTAGATTTCAAGCATAGGAAATTTTTTTGATTTTTTTGTCGTTGATCTTGTCTTTAACCCAGCAGTAATGAATCTTCAGTGTTCTGTCCCAAAAGGGCTGTGAAATTTCATTGCTGCGTGCATTTAAGATAGCAATTGATAGATTTTTGAATATTAATGGAAACAGAGAGATTTAAGTTAATGTGAAAGTGATGCTGAGCCAAAAGATCAGCCATGATATTGAATGGCAGAACAGTTTTTGTGGCCAAATGGCTTGTTTCTGTTTTTTGATGAACTATTCCAACCCAAAACGTTGACCATTCTTTTTCTCCCACTGATGCTGTTCAATCCACTGAGTTCTTCCAGATTGTCGTTTGCTCCAGATTCTAGCATCTGTAGTTTCTCACGTGTCTTCTATTTAATGTGTTCTGGTATGTTCAGCTCCACACTTGCTTTTTCCTATCCACTTTATCCAGCTCTGTTAGCCTATTTCCAATCAAGCTGATGTGTTTCCCACTCATTAAGTTCTAACCCAGTTTAAATTCATTTGAAAATGTGTTGCTTCATGTTATTTGGAACTTGGAATAGAAATCTGTGTTTATAAAAGTTGCTGCGACAAAATGGTCGTGCAGTAAAACCCCTGGTATCCGGCACCTACGGGGAATGGTAGATTCCAGATAAGCGAGTTTTCTGGTTGTTTGAGACTCACTCTTACAATGCTGTTTAAAAGACAAAAATACTGCACTGTTCTTACACTGAACAAACTTCACTTGCATGAATATATAAACTTTAAAGCATTTTACTTCATTTTCAGTCACATTCTTTGAAAACATTTAACTGTCACTGCATCTGCAGGTTCCTCCCCCTCCATGGAGCTGCCCTAAAGATGAACAATAATATTATAAATAATTAAGCCCCCCTCCCC
This sequence comes from Narcine bancroftii, assembly GCF_036971445.1. Classification (NCBI taxonomy): domain Eukaryota; kingdom Metazoa; phylum Chordata; class Chondrichthyes; order Torpediniformes; family Narcinidae; genus Narcine; species Narcine bancroftii. The sequence continues at coordinate 481,845,758 of NC_091469.1, read as the reverse complement.
CATGTTTACAGATAAAACCTCTGACTGGGGCAACTTACTAAGCAGAGATGGGGAGAGACCTTAAGAGACTCACCCCAATGGTGAATCAACCAGCTCTTCATCCTGGGTGATGCCATTTTATTCAAATACAACTTTATTCAAACAGCTGCTACGTACAAAGGCAATGACCAAGGCTTAATATTTGCTCCCATCTTCACTAATGGTTTATGTGTTACTTTAGAGAACATTTACTTTTACAATTTTAAATATTTGTTTACATTTTTATATATTATTTCCGTTCTATCTATTTATTTATTTTCCTTTTTGGTGGGGGGGTTTGCCGGTTGCTTGAATTCCGGATAGCAGCATTCTTACTGTATTTATTTCAACAAAATGGAACATTCTCATCCTTTTAAATTCCAGGTTGCACAGAAGCCAGGAAGAGCCAACCATTCTTGTAGAATGTGATACCTCATTGCTTGCTGATGTTCAGAACCACTTGAAAATATACAAGATAAGAAGGAAGGTGGACATATCCCTTTGCCCTGATCTTTCTGTGTGGGCAGTACTCACATCTGAACGCTCAACAGAAACTAGCACTGATTTAGAAGCAAATGGAGAGAAGGTGCTGGTGTGTACACAGGATCCTAGAACTAATGTCATGGGATGGCGGTTGGTATTGAGCAAGATTGACACTCCATTAGATGTTGTCCCAGAAAGTTGTCTAGGTGATATCAAGGACTATCACAGACATCGTTTTAAGTTAGGTAAGGAGTCATTGGTTGGCATAGAAGTTAGCGCAACGTCTATACAGTGTCAATGATCAGGATTGGACCATGGTTCGAATCCCGTGCTATCTATAAGGAGTTTGTACATTTTCCCCATGTCTGAATAGGTTTTCTCCGGGGGCTCCAGTTTCCACCTACCATTCAAAACATACCTGGGGTGTAAATTGGGGCAGCATAGACTTGTGGGCTGAAATGCCTGTTACAGTGCTGTATGTCTAATTTAAAAAAAAATTAATCAAATGTCTCAAACTGAAATTGCTCTGCTTTCTCTAAAATAAATCCTTGATTTTTTTGTTGTTGTAATGGTGCCTTGTATATTTAGAGGGATAATAGTCATTTCTTCTTCAATACTGCAGACAAAACATTATTTTTGCTAAAATATTTTAAAAAAACTGCCATAAGAAGTGTTGAGTTGAACAGCAAAATGTTTTTATTTGGATTTTAGATAAATGTTTAAGGTTGGCGTAGCAGTTATTGCAAGGCTATACAGTGGGTTTGAATCCGGCGCTGTTTGTAAAGAGTTTGTATGTTCTCCCTGTGACCGACTGAGTTTCCTCCGGGTGCTCCGGTTTGCACCCAGCCTCCCAAAAAAAGTATGAAGTTTGCAAATTAATTGGAGCATTTGGGCGGCATGGGCTTGTGGGTCGGAAGGAAAAATAGAGCCAGAAATACTCAGCACTTCCAGAAATTTTTTTTTTAATCTTAGTTTTTCAGCATCTGCATTTTAATTTATTTTTCACTTGTTTCTGGAAGGGGGAACAGGTGATGTTCAAGATCTGAAACGTCAACAATTTCTCTTTCTGCAGACATATTAAGTGTCGCCAGTATTTTCTGAACTGCAGTGGTGTAATGATTTTAATGAGATGTAAACAATCCATCTTGCTTCAGAATCAACACATAATTAAAAAAAACATGTGTCTGCTGCGGCAAAAGTAATGAAGGGATACAAAATACTTGAAATGAATTGCAATCCTCTGATTATATTGCTGAGAGATTCCTTTTACTGGCCTTAAAATGACTTGTAATGATGGGTTTAAAGGAATGCATCTGAGGTCTTGACTGAAAATTTATTGTTCAACATGGTACGCAAAATAGCATTAGATATCTCCAAGTCGTTACCTTTATTTATCATTCATGCCATGACTACTACAAATAGCACAGTAAAGTCGAGACTCCAGGACCATGGAGCAGATTTACAGAAATAGGAAATAACTAATAAGTGATGATAAAATTTTAAAAAATGAAAAGCAAAACCATGATATACTAGCACACATATATTCTAGGAATTGAGAAGCCTGATGGCTTGGGGATAAAAACCGTTGCACAATCTGGACCTGTGGGCCAGAATGTACCCCCTTCCGGATGGCAAAAAGGAGAAAAGTTCCCAAGGAATGTGTGTGAAATCCTTCACAGTATTATTTGCCTTCCGCATGCAACATGTCTTATAGATGTCCGTCACGGTACAAAGGGAGACCCCAATGTTCTTCACCGCTGACTCCACTATCCTTTGCAGGGTCTTCCGGTCTGAGGTGGTACAGTTTTCAAACCAGGTGGTGATGCAATTGCTCAGAATGCTCTCAATACATCCTCTGTAGAATGTAGTAAGAATATCCAGAATGATGTGATATAGATTCTTCTGCTAGAATAAAGACATTAATTTGTCTTCCACTGATGAATGGTGTCAAACTTTGTGGTGAGGTTGCTCTGTACTGTGGTCTTGGTTTGTCATGTTCATTGCCATTTTTGAGGAGTTTCTGACAAGGATGATGATGAATTCCATGCATATTTAGATTGAGGAGGAGAAGATAGTTGAACCGTTTGTTTATGTAGCCTAGCTTAAATTAGTGTTCCTCCAGTTTAAAAGATTTGGAAGCTGAAGATAATCTCTCAAATATTAAGAATAAATGTTAATATTATTTCGGTATATATTTGAACTGCATATAAGAGTGGTAATATATGCTCTCTTGTTTTATCTAAGGAATTGCTGAAGGTGTGAAAGACCTTCCATCTGGGGAAGCAATACCTTTGGAAGCAAACCTAGTGTATATGAATGGGATCAGCTTTACCAAGGGCTGTTATATCGGGCAAGAGTTGACAGCTCGGACTCACTATACAGGCATCATAAGGAAAAGGTTGATGCCAATCCAATTGGAGAACTCTTTGGCACAAGGCAATATTCCAGAAAAGGCGAAGATTGTTACCGAATCTGGAAAATTGGCTGGAAGATTCAGGAATTATGATGGTGATGTTGGTTTAGCCTTGATTCGATTGGCCTATGCCAACGATCCTCTTCATGTACTCACAACAGGTGATGTTCATGTACGCATGAGAGCATCAATACCAAGTTGGTGGCCAAAGGATGAAAATAAATAAATAAACATTACATTTTGTATTGAACATCTACATTTTGTGGAAAAATATTCCAAATAGATTTATTAATTTGCTTTGTATCTGTTTTTATTTCCTTAGTACTTCAATTTCAACTTCTGTTTTTATTCCTTAATATTTTCCATTTATTTTGTCATAGATGTACATCCATAGGAATCTTAGTCAGTTCCATCAGGAAAATTTAAACCTTGAGAAAGCTCTTCAAGTTTTTGTGAAATGCATTTTTTTTTAAATTGTGTGTTTTAATTAATTTTTATGATAGTCAGTAGGCTGATTTTTTACAATCTGACCTGCTTCATTTAACTACCCGTTGAGAAATTGGTTTCAAAACAACAAATATGACATAAGAACTTTCAAATCAAGTAAACATTACAAATAAACTTGGTTTACTTAACAGTTGTCAGAATATTGAAAGCACTGCAACCCGGAGATCACAAGGGAGATATTGTTTTACAATCTTAGAAATGTATAGCACAAACAGCCCTTCAGCTCCTCTTAACTATGCCCACTTTGTTACCTATTTGAGTTAATCTCATTTGCCGGTGGGGCATAGGAATATTTTGATGGGGTGTGAAGATTAAGAATATTTTAGTGATGTGCAGGAATATTTTGAGAAATAATTAAAAAGTTGGTTTGAAAAGATAAACTTATTATGTTGGTGTGAAAGGTATGACTTGGCAACACTCAGTATAACACAATTGTGGTAACTTCCAAGTAAAATCACTTTGTTATTTTCATGACGTGTTTTTGCTCTTCTGATGTTTCTCAGTTGTTTCTCTTATTTTAATTGTTGTTATCCTTGGTTAACATTCTAATTATATTTATTTTTTATCTGGTCTTATTATCATCCATTCCAATTATCATCCATTCCAAATTATCTCATTGGCGATGAGGATTCCAAATGATTTCAACATTCAAGTGTCTGTTCATACTCCTTTACTTTTTCAGTTCAGTAGTGAGTGAGACCTGTATCTGTATGTATCTTTCTGCACTAGCATATTGATTGGGGGGGTGGGGGCAGGGGGGTCCACCCCAGGTGCCAGCCTGAGGGGGATGCCAAAATAAGGACCCCAGAAAGTAAAGCATGAGGCTAACGCAGTTTTGATGCTGTTTCTGCGATTATTATTAAAAAAAATATCAGAAACCGCGCTAGTTATTTTTCATGTTTTTTTAGGGTCAGTATTCTTCCTTTGATTCGATCATTACTTTAATAACATTTTTCAATTCTAAGACATAATAAAATATTGATTAATCTGTTTCAGGGAGCTCGTGCTGTTGTATATTCAAAATGAGCAGACCAAGCAAGCAAAATGTTCATCAATATTCAGTGGAGTTCATGAAGTTTGGGTTTATACCTGCTGTATATGATGAACATGCACCTTTTTGCCTATTATGCCAACAGACTTTGACAAATGAATCAATGAAAGAAGGCCATCTTTAAGCTCATTTGAGGATAAAACATCCTAACCATGTCAATTTGAAATTGGAATATTTTAAATCACTGAAAGAAGTTTGAAGATTGATTAAAAAAAATCACTTCATTATTTGCTGCGCAAACTACAGCCCTGAATCGTACCCTTGAAACGAACTGTGAAATTTCTCTGCTGATGGCAAAACATGGGAAGAATCATATGATTGGGGAGGAACTGATTAAACCCGCAATATCATTGTTTCTCAAAAGAGTTCTGCAAAAGGATGACAAAGATGTTCGAGCAATGCCATTGAGTATTAGTACTGTCTGCAACAGAATAGATGACATGGGTCAAGATGTTGAAAAACTGCTTATTGAGAAGTTGAAATCACGAAAGTTCTCAATAGAACTGGATAAATTTACCGTACGGGACAGTGAGGCTCTGTTATTGGCATACGTGAAATATATTGATCAGGAAGGGTTTTCAAGAAGGGAATCATTAAAAACAACCACTACTGCAGTTGATATCTACAGCAAGCTTAAAAATGATTTGGATGAAAATGAAATTCCAAAAGGAAACATTATATCTTGTGCTACAGATGGTCCACTTGCTATGATGGGTAAAAAAACAGGATGTTTAAAATTAATGAAGGATAAAAATCCAAACATGTTGGTTGTGCATGTGTTATTTACCAAGAAAACTTAGTTGCCAAGAAAGTTTCCCCTGTTCTACACGAGATATTGCATTCTGTGATCAAGTGTATCAGTGCCATCAAAGCTAATGCCATATGTGAACATCTGTTTAAGCAGTTTTGTGTTGATAAAAATGCAGAACATGTGAGATTATTGCTTCACACTGAGGTAAGGTGATTGTCAAAGGGAAACTGCTTCAAAAGGTTTATGGAACTGTTTGATCTCCTCAGCGAGTTTTCCAAGGACAAACCTGAAATGAAGCTCTTGGTAACAAAAGATGGCAGAGCTTAAGTGAGTTACTTGATGGACATTTTTGAGAAACTGAGTACATTGAACAAGCAACTCCAAGTAGCAAGTATAACGTGTGTTGATGCAAAAACAAAGATTTGGATTCATGACACTTCTAGAATTATGCCAAAGGAATTTTTCTGAAGAAATTTCAGTCAATTCTATTGGTTGAATAAATGTGAGATAATTAATGTTGGTTACCAACTTCAATAATAGATTTTGTGATTTAAATGTATTTTCCCTCTTGGTTAACTCAGCCACTGCTGGTGGACTTATTTGAAGTTCCAGTGCAATCCAAGAGGAATTATCTGAGTTGCAACTTGATGTATCTGAAAATTCTGTTCAAAGGGAAAGGAACCATGATGTGGCCATCTAACGAGATAGAAAAGAAATACCCAAACTCAACTACCTTAGCAAGGGAACTATTGATACATTTTCCATCGTCTTATTTAGTAGAATGTGGTTTCAGTGCTGTTAGTGGTTTACTTCAAGCTAAAGAGAAACTGACTGGAAATTGCAAAACGTGGAGATTTAAGTTTGAAACTAACTGGTGATATGTAATTACACCACTAGGTCACCAGGGGTCATCCCGGTGACCTTGTATATAAAGCAGTCCAGAGCTACAATCTAGCATTCCAGGTTTGTCTTGCAGAAAGACAAGACCTCTTGGTGTACATATTAGTTTATTAAAGCTGTCTTATACTCACACTGTTGTGTTTGTTGTCAGTACAATTTAATAAACCAATATGATAGCTACTAGGATGGAAGCTGCTTCTGCTCCAATGCACATTCCCGACACCTGGAGACTCTTCCTGAGGAATGGAATTTGGGGATGACTAACACGCACATGCTTCCGAGGATAGAGACGGCGAGGAACCGCTGTACTGGAATCGTGGTGGAATGTAGGGAAGACCACAGAAGTACGATAGGGCAAAAAAGAAACGGCCAAGAGCCCTGTCTGCCCGTGGGTTCGCCGGTAAAGGCGCCACCGACCCTAAACCCCAGTCCGATCAGAAAGGGGCCACTACAAGTGCGGGTGGAAGGATCTCCACAAGTCGTGCTCCCGATCGCCATGTATGTGCAGAATTCCCATCCACTCCTGAGCCAGGGAAAGCAGACACCTCTACCATCACTCCCCCGGCAGCAGCTCCCACTACCCCAGGGTCCACCTTGCTACACCCAAGGGACCAGAGACTGCGGCTTAGCCATGTACTGCGAAAAGACAGGCTGGAGCTCGACCCCAGAAATCCCGGAGCCGGCACGCACTTCGGCAGCTGGCAGAGATGCTTTCTGAATTATGTGGAGGGTGCTAAGGCATCGGATAAAGAGCTATTAATGCTTCTGTTAGCCCAGCTGGGAGACCACCCTTACTCCCTTACACAGGATGCCAGGTCCTACCAAGAGGCAATCAGCATTTTACAGAGGCATTACAGTGAGGGGGATAGCGAACTCCACTCTCGGTACAGACTCATGGCCAGGTCACAACAAGTAGGGGAGTCTGCCAGAGACTTTATACTCTCTCTGAAAGACCTGGCGAGAGGCTGCAACTTTAAAACCGTACCAGCTCAGGAGTATGCAGAGCACCTTATTAGGGACAGAATTGTTGCGGGCATACAGTCCATTGAGATGAGACATCGATTGCTGGAGAAAGGAATGGTGGGCCTAGATGAGGCAGAGACTATTGCAGAAGCTTTAGAAAGCACCAGGAAAGAATTGGAGGAGTACTTGCAGGACCCTGGTGCTGGGACAAATGTCACACTGCTGGATTCTCTAGCCCCATAAAAAGAAAAGTATGCTGCCTCACAGGAATTCACAGGAGAAGCAGCACACCTTGAGGGTCCCAAGTGCTTTTTCTGTGGACAAAGAAAGCACCCCAGAGCCCTCTGCCCTGCCAGAGAAAATGGCTGTTCCAACTGTGGGAAACGTGGGCATTATGCAAAAGTCTGCAGAAGCCCCAAGGCCACAGCCAAGGCCCATTCTCATGCTAATGAGAGACAGGAAAGCTCTTCTTTCTCCACAGACAAACAGAAGAAGAAGAATGCCATGTGCAGCTGGCCATCTTGGACAAATGCGACAAAGCAGAGGACACAGTCTTCAGGAGATGAATATGACGCCGAGTACTATCAGATGGAAGGACACGCCAGACTTGCTTCCCTACGCATGAATCAGGCCAGTCCACACAATTTATCTGATGCCACTGTGTTCATCAAAATTAATGATGTGAGGGTAAATTGCTTCTTTGGCTTGGCTTCGCGGACGAAGATTTATGGAGGGGGTAAAAGTCCACGTCAGCTGCAGGCTCGTTTGTGGCTGACAAATCTGATGCGGGACAGGCAAACACGGTTGCAGCGGCTGCAGGGGAAAATTGGTTGGTTGGGTGTTGGGTTTTCCTCCTTTGCCTTTTGTCAGTGAGGTGGGCTCTGCGCTCTTCAAAGGAGGTTGCTGCCCGCCAAACTGTGAGGCGCCAAGATGCACGGTTTGAGACGATATCAGCCCACTGGCGGTGGTCAATGTGGCAGGCACCAAGAGATTTCTTTAGGCAGTCCTTGTACCTTTTCTTTGGTGCACCTCTGTCACGGTGGCCAGTGGAGAGCTCGCCATATAACACGATCTTGGGAAGGCGATGGTCCTCCATTCTGGAGACGTGACCCACCCAGCGCAGCTGCATCTTCAGCAGCGTGGACTCGATGCTTAATAGATAGTGGAAGCAGTGAAAGTTTTATTGACCAGGGGTTAGTCAACCGCCTTGCCCTCCCCACATGCCCGAGTGAGCACCAGATCCTGTTAGCAGCCAGCAGCCTTGCGGGTGAGGTAAAACAGTTTTGCAGGGTTACTCTAGAAATCCAGGGCACAAAATACAAAGGGTTCAAATTACTAGAACTCCCTCACCTCTGTGCCCCGGTACTATTGGGGTTAGATTTTCAGTGCCAGTTAGAAAGCATTACAATAGTGCACAACAGGCCTCACCCCCCACTACGCCTTACCAAGAAACAACACTGCAGCCTGTCTGTCCTCAACATAGAACCCCCTCTGTTGTTCGCACACCTGACCCCAGAATGCACACCCACAGCCACAAAGTGCATGAGGTATAGCCGGAGGGATAGAGCCTTCATTAGGACAGAGGTCCGCAGGCTACTACAGGAGGGCATCGTAGAGCAGAGCACCAGCCCCTGGAGAGCCCAGGTGGTTGTAGTAAAGTCAGGAGAAAAATTGCACATGGTAGTGGATTACAATTTTACACAACTAGATGCCTACACCCTGCCACTCATAGCAGACATGGTCAACAACATTGCGCAGTATAAGGTTTTCTCCACCATAGACCTGAAGGCAGCATACCACCAACTGCCCTTTAGCAACAGCGATTGCATTTACATGGCATTTGAGGCAGATGGCAGGCTGTATCAATTTCTGCGACTCCCCTTCGGTGTCACCAATGGAATGACCCTGTTTCAGAGAGAAATGGACCGAATAGTAGATGAGTTCCAACTGAAAGCGGTGTTCCCCTACTTAGACAACGTGACAATCTCTGGCCACACTCAGGAGGATCATGACACAAATTTAAAATGCTTCTTCCAGGCAGCCGAGGAAAGGAACCTAACATACAATAGGGACAAATGCGTCATTAGCACAAGGAAGTTGTTAATCCTGGGCTACGTGGTGCAGAATGGGGAAATCAGCTCAGACCCAGCCCGTATGCGCCCTCTCCTATACCTTCCAGTGCCACACACGGTGAAAGCACTAAAAAAATATTTGGGGCTGTTCGCTTACTACCCCCAATGGGTCCCCAACTACGCCGACAGGGCCCACCCACTTATAAAAGCCTCAGTTTTCCCACTGCCCAGCAGCCACCAGGGTCATTAGGGACCATATCGCTAAAGCTACCACACGGTCCATAGATGAGTCAATCCTGTTTCCAGTAGAAATGGATGCATCCGATGTGGCTCTGGCAGCCTCCCTTAACCAAGATGGAAGACCGGTGGCCTTTTTCTCATGAACCCTACAGGAGTCAGAGGTAAGATGCTCAGCAGTAGAGGAGGAGGCCCTAGCCATTGTGGAAACAGCAAGGCACTGGCAACATTAGGGCTAGTCAGCATGGATTCCTTAAGGGTAAGTCATGCTTGACTAAACTGGAATTTTTTGAGGATGTGACAAAGAGGGTGGACTCAGGAGAGCCAGTGGATGTGGTGTATTTGGATTTCCAGAAGGCCTTTGATAAGGTACCGCACGGGAGACTAGTGGGCAAGATCAGAGAGCATGGTATTGGAGGTAAGGTGCTGACATGGATAGGAAATTGGTTAAGAAATAGGAAACAAAGGGTTGGAGTAAGCGGGTCTTTTTCAGGATGGCAGGATGTGACGAGTGGAGTGCCGCAGGGATCAGTATTGGGTCCTCAGTTGTTTGTAATTTATGTAAATGATTTGGATGAGGGGATTATTAATAACAAGCAGATTTGCAGATGACACTAAACTGGGTGGCGGTGTGAGGAGAATGTCAGGAAAATGCAGAGGGACTTGGACAGGTTGGGGGAGTGGGCTGCTGAATGGAAGATGACGTTCAATGTGAGCAAATGTGAGGTTATCCAATTTGGGGGCAATAATAGGAAAGCTGAGTATTATTTAAATGGAGAGAAGCTAGGGAATGGGGAGGTCCAAATAGATCTGGGTGTACTTGTTCACCGGTCACTGAAGGCTAACATGCAGGTTCAGAAAGCTGTGAAGAAGGCAAATGGCACGTAGCCTTTCATAAAGAGAGGATTGGAGTATAGGAACAGAGACGCCCTTCTACAGTTGTACAGGGCCCTGGTGAGACCCCACCTGGAGTATTGCGTCCAGTTTTGGTCTCCAATTTTGAGGAAGGACATACTAGCTATAGAGGGTGTGCAGCGCAGATTTACAAGGTTAGTTCCAGGGATGGCGGGGTTGACATATGCTGAAAGGCTAGAAAAACTGGACTTGTATCCGATGGAGTTTAGAAGGTTGAGGGGGGACGTGGTTGAGGTATACAAAATTATCAGGGGGACAGACAGGGTGAAGTCGGATTACTTGTTCCCAATGATGGGGGAGACGAGGACTAGAGGGCATAGTTTAAGAATACAGGGTAGGCCCTTTAGGACGGAGATGAAAAAACATTTTTTTACCCAGAGAAGTGTGAATCTGTGGAATGCTCTGCCACAGAAGGTGGTAGAGGCAGATTCGCTGACTATGTTCAAAAGAGAGTTAGATAAGACTCTAGTGGACAAAGGAGTTAAGGGTTATGGAGTTAAGGCTGGAAAGGGGTATTGATGGTAATGATCAGCCATGATCTGTAAAATGGTGGTGCTGGCTCGACAGGCCGAAGGGCCTACTCCAGCTCCTATTGTCTATTGTCTATTGACATTATCTGGTGTGCAAACACTTCACCCTCGTCACGGACCAATGGTCTGTGGCTTTTATGTTCGATAACCAGAACAGGGGGAGAATTAAGAATGACAAAATCCTGCGCTGGCGGATAGAATTGTCTCCATTTAACTACAACATTCTATACTGCCCCGGGAGACTCCACGAGCCCCCGGACGCGCTGTCCAGAGGCACTTGTGCCATCCTTAACCACACGTCCCAATTGCAGAACTTGCACAATGAGCTGGGCCACCCGGGGGGTTGCTAGACTGTTTCACTTCATTAAAACCCAAAACCTCCCATTTTCAGTAGGGGAAGAGCTGCCCCATCTGAGCAGAATGCAAACCGCAATTTTACCGGCCAGACAAAGCCACCCTGATAAAAGCACCAATTGTTTTGAGTGTCTCAGCCTCAATTTTAAAGGCCCACTCCCATCCAATAATAGAAATGTCTATTTCCTAAATGTAATAGATGAAGATTCCCATTTCCCTTTCTCAATCCCGTGTTCTGATGTATCAACAGCCACTGTTATAAAATGCTTCCAACCCATCTTCAGCATATTTGGGTACCTGAACTACATACACACAGATAGGGGTGCTGCATTCATGAGTGCAGAAGTACAGCAGTACCTGCACGAGAGAGGGATTGCTACCAGTTGGATACAAGTTACAATCCTAGGGGAAATGGACAAGTTGAAAGGGAAAATGCCATTATCTGGAAAACAGTCCTCTTGACTTTAAAAGCAAAAGACCTGCCTGTAACTAGATGGCAAGAAGTGTTGCCAGAAGCCCTACGCTCTATACGTTCTTTGTTGTGTACTGCCACTAACATAACCCCACATGAACGTATCTTTTCTTTCACAAGGAAAGCCACGACGGGCACAGTACTGCCTAAATGGATGATGACACCGGGACCTGTTCTCCTCCGGAAGCACTGCAGACCCCACAAAGCGGACCCACTGGTGGATCAAGTGGAGTTGAGGTACGCGAACCCTCAGTATGCCCTCGTCACATTTCCAGATGGAAGAGAAGACTCGGTGGCCACCAGGGATCTCGTGCCGGCCGGATGTGTGAACAACGCGGAGGAAACACAGATGTCTACGGATCAACAAGGACCGCAGCAGCAGTCACTAGAACAGTCGTCCATCGAGTCACCCCAGAGGACTCTACCACCCACCCTGGAAATCAGGACCCTGGGTACGCCCACCCCACAAAATATCACCACCCTAGACTTGATGGCAGGACCTAGTCCCATACAAGAGGATATCTAGCCCATACGGCCACATGACCAACCAGTACTTCTCACTCCCACACCTCCACCAAGAAAGGCAGACTGCATTCCCCACCCCTATACCACTACCGAGGAGGTCCAGAAGGCAACTGAAGGGTGGGAGTGGAATAACAATTTTTCAAGGGGGGGGTGAATGTGGTGATATGTAATTACACCACTCGGTCACCAGGGGTCATCCCGGTGACCTTGTCTAAAGCAGTCCAGAGCTACGGTCTAGCCTTCCAGGTTTGTCTTGCAGAGAGACAAGACCTCTTAGTGTACATATTAGTTTATTAAAGCTGTCTGATACTCGCACTGCTGGTGTGGTTATTGTCAGTACACTGTCAAAATGAGTCCCTCAAATTAAAAAAATCTGCAGCCAACGTTGAGGGCAAGGTTCCCACTGAAGTGACTACAATTGTTGAATGTGGGTTTGAAATGGTGGACCTATTGAAATAACAGTTGAATATGAAGTGTGTGTGTTCCAATGTACTATCGACCTTAAATCATTTACCGCAAGTCTATTTCAATGCAATGAAGACAGCTTTTGATAATATAACTTTTCTCCAATAATTTTTGGAAAACTTAAAGCAGGGCCTACGGCGAAAAAGGTTGAGAACCACTGAGGTCAAGCCTCAGCAGGTCGTGTTTGCAAGCTCAGGCTCTCCATTTTGCTGGCTTGATGCAGCCCAGGGAAAGGTGTGCACCTCTGGACGCCTGTCCCTCACTTCGCAGCAGACAGCAGCCATGTTGGACCTCCAGGTGAAATTGGACACTTCTTTGCGTGACAACAGTGGAGCAAGAGCAGGACATGAGAGATTTGCGGGGGGTACGTCAGCCGGCAAGCAGCGCCAGGTGACGTCGGCCGGAGCAGCGAAGGGGCGCCGGGCGGACCAATGGGCTCCGTGCGTGAGAGAGGCGGCGCGGGAAGGCGCGCGGTTCGATTCATCGCTGACAGCTGGGTGTGAGGGTGATGAAGGCCGATCCGGGCGTGCGGAGGGGGAGTGGGTGGGGGGCTGAGGTGATGGCCACTCCGGGAGGTGAGTGTGGGAGAGTGCACTTTCTGCCGCTTCAAAGAAGTCCGGGCCGCTCTTGTTTGGAGCATGTCGTGACATGAACGACAATAAAATGTTTGGAAATGGTCTGGATGGAACAGCGGCCTGAGAGAATTGAACTTGTCCAACAGGTTCTGTTTGACCCAGAGCTCGGCTGCCACACTGGGGGAGCAAATAGACCTTGAAGCTGGTTGTGGCTTCTAAAAAGCCTGTGTGGCCTGCTCACTGCATGAGTTGAGGACCACTTTGACAGGGCCTTGCATTGGAAGAGGGAAGACCCAGAAACACTTATACAAGGGGTGAAAACACACACACCTGCTGGAGAAGCTCAGCAGAACGAACAGAGCCTTTAATATAGCAAAGGTGAAGATACATCAGCTCGAGCCCTTCATCAAGGTGTGGGGGAACACGAGAGATGTCTGAACAAAAGGGGGGAGGGGGATGTTGAGGGTGGGAGATGGTAGGTGGAGGGGGGGAAAGAGAGGAAGGATGTTGGAAGAGTGCACAAGGGAGTCATGGAGGGAGTGGTTCCTACGGAAGGCTGAGAGGGGAGAAGGAAAAATGTGTCTGGTGGTGGGGTCCTGTGGTAAGTGCTGGAAATTCCAGCGGGAGGCTGGTGGAGTGGTAGATGAGGACGAGGGGGTATTCAGTGTTTATTGTTTCTAGGGGCGGAGGGGGAGCCGAGGGCAGATTAGCAGGGGATGGAAGGAGATGCAGGTGAGGGCCGAGTTAATAGTGGTGGAGGGGGAAGCCATGTTTGTGGAAGAAGGCTCTGGACTGGAAGACCTCATCTTGGGAGCAGATGTGGCGGTGACAGAGAAATTGAGAGAAGGGGGATGGAGTCCTTGCAGGGGGCAGGGTGTGAGGTGTAATTGTGGGAGTTAGAGGCTTTGTAATAAATGTCTGGAGATTCTGTCTCCTCAGATGGAGACAGAGAGATCCAGAAAAGGGAGAGTGTGATCAGTGTCATCAGAGATGGACCAGGTGAGTTTGAGGTCTGGCTGGAAACTGGCCATGAAATTGTCGAGCTCACTGTGGGTGCATGAGGCCGCCCCGATGTAGTCATCGATGTACCAGAGGAAGATTTGGGGGTTTGCCTGTGCAGGCTTAGAGTATGTTTTGCTCCACAAAACCCACAAACAGGCAGGCATAGCTGGGACCCATGCGTGTACCCAATCAAAACTCTACTGCTTGCACCATCCCATTATGCTATTTTGTCTATCAGGGAGTCTTAAATGATATTATTATATCTGTTTCCACCTCTACTTCTGGCAACTCCTCTCTTAGTACCTCCCATGCACTGTGTAGTGCGAATAAAAACTCACGACTAGAGGGAGAACAAACACTTTTATTAGCTTATAACTATGGATAGGGTCTCATAGTGGTCTTCAGAAGGGTTCTGGGTTTAGGCAGGAAACCAGGGTTCTATGTGAGCAGATGGGGATGGAGCTGGGAGGCAGAGCCAGCCATCAGCTCAACACCCTACCATTGAATCCCAGTTCACTGCATTCACCTCTTCCTGTAGAATTTAGGGTCTGTGAATGAAGACAGAGAACGTGGGTTCAGGAAAAAAAGTTGGAAAAAAAAAGTTATTTACAAATTTACAGATTTAAGCGGTCTGGGGGGTCTGGAGATCTTGGTGGAGCACCTTAGCACCGGGGGGTCTTGGACTCCTTGGGTCTCCTGGTCCCCTTGTGAGGGAGGAGAGGCAGGCTGGCTCTCTGGCTCAACAGTGGAGGGGGATGCACATTCTTCCTGAACCAGATTCCCCAAGGCCATGACTAGGGGTGGTCAGAATGAGCTCCGTGGCTCAGAGGGCACTTGAGACAATGGAGCCTCTGTTCCGGCAGGTGCCAGGTCCCTGATGGAGATGGTATCTTCCCTGCCATCAAGGTACTCCACATAGGCTTACATTGGATCGGCGTGGGGCTGTTTCACCCTTTTTACCAGGGGGTCGGTCTGGCTTCTCCTCACATGCTTCCTGAGAAGGACTGGACCAGGAGTGGTGAGCCAGTTTGTGAGTGTAGATCCCGATGCCGACCTCCTTTCAAAATTGAATAGGAGCCCATGAGGAGTAGTGTTGGTCGTGGTACATAATAGTGACCAGATGGAATGGAGTGCCATAGGGAGGACTTTGTGCCAGTTCTCCTTTTTAACCTCCCCTGGTTGTAGCTGGTAGTCTTGCTGGATGAGATGCCCCTCGCCAGCAGGTACTGATGTAGCTCATCACTCATGAAGGCTGAGCCCCAGTCACTATGAATATAGCTGGGATACCTGAACTGGGTGAAAATGGAATCTGGGGCCTTTATAACTGACGAAGTGGATGTGTCTGGACATGGAATGGCGAACAGGAAGTGGGAATACTTGTCCGTGATAGAGGGGAAGAAAGTGTTTCTGTTCCTGTCAGGGGGAGATCCCTTAAAATCAACATTGAGACATTTGAAGTGCCTGGATCAGGTGAGCCTTTGTGGGGCAGTAGAAGTGTGGCTTGCCATCTGCGCAGACCTGGCAGTCATTTCCCTGACTTCTTCCATGGAGTAAGGTAGGAAGTGCACCTTGACAAAATGAGCCATGTAGGTAACCCCTGGATGACAGAGCTCATTATGCAGAGACCACTGTTGGCTGGTGTGTGCAGAGGCACAGCTTCCTCTGGATAAGGCATTTGGAGGGTCATTAAGAGCTCCTGGCCAATAGGTGGTCATAATTGTAGGTGGAGAGCTCGATCTTCCACCTAGCAATCTTGTCATTTTTTTTATTTTTCCCCCCTTGACATTATTAAACATGAACGTGACTGAGCACTGGTCAGTGAGGAGTGTAAATTTCCTACCAGCCAGGTAGTGTCTCCAGTGCCTCAGGGCTTCTACAATAGCTTGAACTTCTTTTCCACAGATGAGTTCTGGAGCTTGTGGCCTTGTAATGTCTGAAAAAAAAAACTGCAACAGGCCTGCCCACCTGGTTGAGGGTAGCGGCCAGGGCGATGTCCGAAGCGTCGCTTTCCACTTGGAAAGGTACATTCTCGTCCACCGCATTCATGGCGGCTTTTGCAATGTGGTTCTGGAGGTAGTTAAAAGCCATTTGGACTTCAACCAAGAGGGGGAAGTTAGTGGCTTTTAAGAGAGGCCAAACTGTATCAGCATATTGAGAGATCCACTGGGCATAATATGATAAATACCCCAGGCATCTCCTCAAATCCTTTGTGGTCCTGGTAATGGGGAGCTCTAACAGGGGGTGTATCCTATCAGGATCAGGCCAATGATGTCATTCTTCACCATGTAGCCAAGGATAGCCAGATCTTTAGTCCTGAACATGCACTTGAGAGGTTCAGGGTGTTCGCCGCTTGGAGAAAACTGGAGGTTGGCGTCATGGTCTTCCAGGGTGTGGCCACATATGGTGACATTATCGAGGTAGAGTAAGGTAGCCTTCAACCCATACTCATCCACCATTCTGTCTATCTGCCCGTTAGTGATACTGAAAGGGATCCTCAGGAATTGGTAAGAGACAACTGTAAGCCTCAAATGCCATATATAAATGGTCCTCAGAACAGATTGGCAGCTGGTGATAAGCTGCTTTCAGGTCGATGGTCGAATAGACCCAATATTGCACAATATCATTCACCAAGTCCAAAATTCGAAGGATGGGGTATGCATCCAGGAGTGTGTACCAATTAATAGTTTGACTATAGTCAATTACTAGCCTGGACTTGTTTTCCTCTTTTACCACTGGTGCTAGGTTCAATGATACCTTCATCGAGCAGACGTTGTGTCTCAGACTTTATTAAATCTTGGTATGCTGTGCTATACCTCCTGTTCTTGGTAGCAATAGGTTTGCAGTCAGATTCAGGAAGAGAGGTAGGGGGTTGATATTCAGTGTGGATAGGCTTCATGTGGGTTCTGATTTTAGGGGCCCTCTGTTTCAAACCTTAAAGGGGGGAGGGGGCCAGAATACTCCAAGGTTATGCTTTTAAGGTGACACAGGAAGTCCAGACCCAACAGCAATGGAGCACACAATTCATCAAGTATATACAATGTTGTTAAATATGTGTAGAATGCGAATGAGACACGAGGAATATGCGGTAATTGGAAGGATACATCTTTAGGTTGTACTCTTGCACAGTCCATGAGTCTATGAAGCTTTCAGTAGAGCCTGTGTCAATTAGGCTTTTAGTGGAATGTCTGTTTACCTTCAAAATCACTATGGAGTTGCTGAGGTCTGTCCTGATTTAGGACCATCGAGGCTAGGACCCCGGAGACTCCATGCTCTTCACTCGAGTGGCCTCCACCATCCTGAGTTGCTCTGCGTGGCTAAGATGGCATCAAACTCGTGGCACAGCAAGGTGACTCCTTCCTCCTTCGATGACGATGGTGCTGAGTTTGAATTTGAGTCTAGGCAAGATTGCTGCTGAGTCTTTTCGTGCTGTTTCCTCACTGCCACCCTCCATTGGCGTGTAGTGCAGCAAGTGGGCTCGGGTCAGATGGCTTGGAGCTGGAATCTGATCCAGAAGTAGTGCAGGCCACAGACTTTCTCAGACTTACCCTTGCGTGGGAAACTCTCGACCAATGCCCTTTCTTGCCACAGCTAGTACACACAGAGTCTTTGGCTGGGCAACGAGATTGGGGATGCTGGCTCATGCCGCAGAAAAAGCACACCCTAATCCGGGAAGCGGCAACCATTAGGACTGGGGTAACGGGAGCAGCTGGTCCTTGGAAGGGGTCACCTGGGTGGGCGAGCTCGCTGTTTTCGAGGTCGTTGTTCTTGAGCTTGGCCAGTTCCAATGATTTGGCCAGTTCATGGCAGAAAGCCAGGTCCTTCTCACCCGACTCAAGCAGTTGTTGCCTCGTACCTTGAGCAGACTCCCGCAATTATAGTGTCCTGGATCTGTTCTTTCTCATGAATGCAGCCTGTAGCTGCTTCATACCTGCACTTCTTGGGAAGTGTCCACAGATCCAGCAGGTAGTCAACAATGGTCTCTCCTGCCCATTGGCGACGTGGTGAGTTGATGCCTCGCGAGGACTTCATTTTGCGACTTCAGGTACCTAGCCTTCAGCGCCTCAATTGTACCATCATATGTAGTTCAGTCCCTGATGACTGCATACTCTTTCATTCTTACCCTCGAAATGAGTGCTGACCTCCTGAGTTCATCGGTGTGGAAGATGTCTCTGGTCACATTCAGGTAGGCCTGGAGCAGTCTCAGTTGGCTTGAGTAGCACTTTCATCATTTAGGGAATAAGATAATAAAATTGTAGCGCGAATAAAAGCTCTCACGACTTGAGGGAGAACAAATGCTTTTATTAGCTTACCACAATGGATAGGGTTTCACAGTAGTTTTCAAAAGGGTTCTGAGTTAGGCGGGAAACCAAGGTTATATGTGAGCAGATGGGGGTGAAGCCAGCCATCGGCACAACACACTACCAGTGAATCCCAGTTCACTACACACTGTACAAAGTATTTGCCCCACAAATGCACCATAAAGTCACCCCCTCCCTAATCCAACCTTTTTTGCATGTCCTCTAGTGTGAGGTGTTTTAGCCCTGGAGAAAAGATTGAGGTCATCAATGCTATCAATTTCTCTCATTTTCTATAGGTTGTCCCCTCGGCCTCCAGAAAAGCCATGGTTTTTTTTTCACCCATAACTATTATTTTATGTTTTTTAAGTAGTCAGTATGAGAGAAGTATGGAAGTAACCAAAACTTGACTGCTTCACAGGTAAGGCAATCCATAAACATTGAGCAGAGTCCCAGTGGGGGAAGGGGGAGGGGGGGGTGGGTGGCTAGAGCCGAAAAAAGTTTGAAAATGGCTCCTTTAATCTGCCTGCCAGTAGGTGTGGCTACACTCTCAGCCAATCACAGTCATCCTACATGACAATCTGTACATATACCCATTGGTGATAGAATCTGTACTATCACATTCACCCCTTCTTTGAGAACTGACCCCGGGGTGGATGGAGGGCTGTAAAAAAAGAAAAAAGGGCCCAGTGGAGGTTTGGGGCTGTACCGGTCAGGGGGCCTGACCATCTGGCATGACTGCCGTGGTGCCGAGATTGGGGTCGCTGGAGTCATGTCACCGGCAGGCTCGTAGGGTGCGGCCACTGCTTCACTCACTTCCCCAACAGCGTGGTCAACAGTCTGGCCTGAGCTGGTGGGGTGGTGCTGGTCCCTCTGTTCAAGCACATGACCTAGGGGAGAAGGATTTGGGGGAGGTTGGGTTGGAAGCACTGCTGCGCCTGATCCGGCTTGGGCTAGGTCCCTTACCGAGACTGTTTCCTCCTGCCCGTCCAGGTACTCAGTGTAGGCATAATGTGGGTTCGCATGGAGCAGAGTCACTCAGTCAACCAAGGGGTCGTTCTTTGAGTACCGGACGTGGCGTCGTAGGAAGACCGGCCCAGGAACCATGAGCCATGCCAGTATGGTTGTTCCCAATTCGGATTTCCTCGGGAAAGAGAACATCCTTTCGTGGGGGGTGGCATTGGTCGCGGTGCATGGGAGGGAGCAGAAGGAATGTAGGGCACTAGTGAGCGCATCCTGCCAGCGAGAGGAGGGGAGACCCTTGGACCGGAGTGCAAGCGTAACTGCTTTTCAGACAGTGGCATTCTCTCTTTCGACTTGCCCATTACCGCGTGGGTTATAGCTGGTGGTCCTGGTTGAAGCAATATCACACTCCAGAAGGTATTGCCGCAGCTCTGCGCTCATAAACGAGAACCCCCTGTCACTGTGGATGTAACTGGGGTACCCAAAGATGGTGACAATGCAGTGCAGGGCCTCTATGACTGAGGAGGCGGTCATGTCCGAGCAGGGCACAGCGAATGGGAAGCGGGAGTACTCGTCGATGGGCATAAGGATGAAGGTATTACGGTTGGTCGACGGTAGGAGCCCCTTGAAGTCCACGCTTAGATGCTCAAAGGGGCGGGTGGCTTTGATGATGTGGGTGTTCTCCAGACGGAAGAAGTGGGGCTTGCACTCAGCGCACACTGGGCAGGCTCGGGTCATGGAGCGAATCTCCTCGACCGCGTAGGGCAGGTTGCAAACTTTGACAAAGTGCACGAACCTAGTGATCCCTGGATGACAGAGCTCCTCGTGGAGTCTGCAGCCTGTCCCATTGTATGTTGGAACAAATCCCCCTGGAGAGCGCATCTGGCGGGTCGTTGAGTTTACCAGGCCGATACAGTATGTCATAATTAAAGGTGGAGAGCTCGATTCTCCACCTGGCGATTTTGTCATTCTTGATCTTACCTCGCTGGGTATTGCTAAACATGAAGGAGACCACACGTTGGCCGGTCAGCAGTTTAAAGCATCTGCCAGTGAGGTAGTGTCTCCAACAACGTACTTCCATATGTTATTGTTCTAATTATTTTTTATTAAATCTGAATTCTCTTTAAAATGATTGAATGCTGTTACACTCTCTATAAATATTAATAAGAGTATGTTATTGAATATCCATTAATATTTTTATTAGTTAATCATAAAATCGTTTAAAATTTTAGGAAACTGGCTCATTACATTAGAGCTGGATAAGGAAGGCTTGCACAACATGTACACCTTCCATTGGTCTGTAACACAATTCTAGCTCAAGTATACATCCATGTAATGATAACAAGCTTATTGATATTTTACTTTGTACATATACATATGCACTAAAATTCTTACTTGCCAAACAAGTACTTCACAAAAAAAAATTACAATGTACAAGATTGTTGTTCTGGCAGTACCACACATCCAGATTTTTATCTTCATCCTATATTTTGACTCATCATTATCTGCTGTTCAGGACAATAATGGTGATATTGACCGTGAATTTGTAGCACCGTGATTGTGTGGTCTGGTAATTTGTGTAATATTACATTTCTGTTTCATCTGATTTGGATTGTGAAAAAAACAAATATGGCTACACAATCGTGGATATTGCAGAAATGAAGCAGGGAACTAAGCCTGAACCCAAGAGGTGCCTCGATGTTGATGGTCAGCTTATATCTTGTATGGGTCAGTTGTAGTCTCTACATGTAGAACAGGACTTTCCAAACTTTTTAACTCACGATTCCTATTGGGGAACATTTGGAAATCGTGGAACTCCAATCATCATTTACAGTTTAAAAGTCCTGATAATATTTGTGTGACAGAGTATATAGAAACGTTTTTGGGAGATAAATTGGGAAAGGTTTGTAAGAGTAGGTCACATGCAAACACTTTAAAACAGGTCTTATTTGAAATACTGGAGGTATAGTGGCTTCTCACACCTTTTTGCAAGAGCTTTGAGGGGTTCTTGTTTACCCAAAGGCAACAGAATGAAAGAGCAGGCTGGTGCCTATTGTCTACAGAAGACTTGCTGTTGTAAGAGGGTCATGTTGTTTTGCAAGCAGAGAGAGCCAAACAGGCTGTCTCAGAGTCTGTGTGTGTGTGTGTGTGTGTGTGTGTGAGTGAGAGAGAGAGGCAGCAGAGTTGCTGGAACTAAAACAGAAGCTCCAGTGTGGAAGATGGCCTGCTAGTCTCAGCTCTTATGGTTCATGCAGGAGGAGAGGACTGGCTGTCTAATGTTCCACTTAGAATAAGTGAAACAGAAGTGAACTCAGTGGTGACTGAAAGAAAGAGGTTATCATCTGGAGAACCCTGAGGGGGCAAGATTCATCAGCAAGATCCTGAGGTGACTGATGCAAGTAACTCCGTTGCGGATGTCCTGGAACAACACATATCTCTCTCTCTGAAAACCAACAGGAACCTTCCTGAGCGGTAACCTTTTACCTTTTGAGCACCAAAGCCTGGTGAACTTTATACATGTTAAATTCTGTGCACAGTATAAGAATTGTCTTTAACCAGTAAACTTGGAGGAATGAGAAGTGAGATTGGACTGTGAACCAAATAACTTTTCTGAACCTATATACACATTATACACATGTGCGCTTAGAATTAGAATAGGTTAAGTAAGTTAATAATAGATAAGATAAAGTTTGGTTCTATTTTCATGTTTAAAGATAATTAAATGGCACTTTTTTAAAAGTAAACAAGTGTCTTGGTGAATATCTATTGCTGCTGGGTTTTGGGGTCCTTTGGGCTCCTAACAATACACAAGCATGTAAATGAATAAATGAAAGTAAATAAACTCACCAGAAGCAGATTAACACCCCCCCCCCCCGACCCAAGGCTGAGCTTTAATAAGTTCTCCCCTGACCTTGCCCCGCCACATGCCCAGGCTACCCCTGGCACCCCTCGATACCCACCAAAAAGGCCTGGCTAACCCCACCGTGGCCCAGACCGCCTCCATTGCACTCACTCCTTGCCATTGCCCCTCACTCCCGCCGCGGCTTGGGCTGCCTCCAGCAACCCTCACTCTCGGCCCGGGCCTCCTCCATTGCACCTTGTGAGGGTGGGGGTGGGGGGGAGGTAATGAGCGAGAAGAGGGGAGGCAGTTTAAATTTTAAAACATGGCCAGCTCGCACCAAATTAATCCAAGTTTCATTGGTTGAAATTGTCATCTTGAGGCCTGTCTGCCCTGCTGATATCAGGCCTCAAGATGCCATTTTGCTTTGTTAGCGTTGAGGCAACTATTTACAAACAGGTAAAAAGTTATTTAAAGTATGAAAAGATTTTTTTAACAAGTTTTAGTTATTAGTACCCATTTCTTCCACGTTACCCCTTGCGCCTTTCCGTGGAATGCGGATTTAGAATAATGAAAGGAGATGTCATTGAAACTTGCAAAAATCATAGAAGATTCAACAGGTTCGTTGAAAGTTTCCTTTGATTGAGTTGAGGACATAGGATGGACTGGGATGGTGAACTGGTGAACAGTAATTTTGTATCTTGAAGGACTGTGTCGACTCGGTCATTGTTCTTTCAAAAAATAATTGAGGGAATAAAGCTGGAAAATGTTTGCAGAAAGTTTGAAGTTCAAGTTTATCATCATGCAGCTGGATGAATCGGCATTCTTTGGTTCCCCTGGGTAAAACATGCAAACACATAAGATATAGTACAGGAGATGAAACATAATCTAATGAATGATAGTCGAGTGATTTTCATTCCTAATTATAGTCCCGTCACAACCTTGTTAACCTTGGTCAAGATTTCTAAATCTCCAAAAGTTTTAATACAGATCCGCCGCGCCGAGAATGTTGTGTCAATTTTAATGCAAATAATTGGAATCCTCACAACAATAATTAATTTCAACTTCAAAATTAAATATTAGTCACTTCAAATTGAGTGGCAGCCGTAATTTACAAGTCACGATTGTTAGATTGAGAACATAAGCGGTTGGAGTTCTGCAACACTTATACTGCGTTTTTATGAAAGATGGGATGACGTGATATAGCAGATCCTTAGTAGTAGATACTACTTCTCCAAGATTTTAGATCTGTTATCATCGAAAGATTCAAATAGTAAATTGACAATTCAATTCTACACATACTATAATCAGCCAACTTTTATACATAATGTGGCTGTCACTTAATTGCATTAATATTTCCCTGAAACAGTATAATTGGAGTAAACAGTAAATTGTTGCATAGTAATAGATTAATGAATAGTTCATAGGGATATTTTCCCTGATTATTTCACCCCTTGGTTCATACCCCTGAAACAGTATAATGGGAGTAATCATAGGGATATTTTCCCTGATTATTTCACCCCTTGGTTCATACCCCTGAAACAGTATAATGGGAGTAATCATAGGGATATTTTCCCTGATTATTTCACCCCTTGGTTCCAACCCCTGAAACAGTATAATGGGAGTAAACAGTAAATTGTTACATAGTAATAGATTAATGAATCGTTCATAGGGATATTTTCCCTGATTATTTAACCCCTTGGTTCCAACCCCTGAAACAGTATAATGGGAGTAAACAGTAAATTGTTACATAGTAATGGATTAATGAATCGTTCATAGGGATATTTTCCCTGATTATTTAACCCCTTGGTTCCAGCCCCTGAAACAGTATAAAGGGAGTAAACAGTAAATTGTTACATAGTAATGGATTAATGAATAGTTCATAGGGATATTTTCCCTGATTATTTAACCCCTTGGTTCCAACCCCTGAAACAGTATAATGGGAGTAAACAGTAAATTGTTACATAGTAATGGATTAATGAATAGTACATAGGGATATTTTCCCTGATTATTTCACCCCTTGGTTCCAACCCCTGAAACAGTATAATGGGAGTAAACAGTAAATTGTTACATAGTAATGGATTAATGAATAGTTCATAGGGATATTTTCCCTGATTATTTAACCCCTTGGTTCCAACCCCTGAAACAGTATAATGGGAGTAAACAGTAAATTGTTACATAGTAATGGATTAATGAATCGTTCATAGGGATATTTTCCCTGATTATTTCACCCCTTGGTTCCAACCCCTGAAACAGTATAATGGGAGTAAACAGTAAATTGTTACATAGTAATGGATTAATGAATAGTTCATAGGGATATTTTCCCTGATTATTTCACCCTTTGGTTCCAACCCCTGAAACAGTATAATGGGAGTAAACAGTAAATTGTTACATAGTAATGGATTAATGAATAGTTCATAGGGATATTTTCCCTGATTATTTCACCCTTTGGTTCCAACCCCTGAAACAGTATAATGGGAGTAAACAGTAAATTGTTACATAGTAATGGATTAATGAATAGTTCATAGGGATATTTTCCCTGATTATTTAACCCCTTGGTTCCAACCCCTGAAACAGTATAATGGGAGTAAACAGTAAATTGTTACATAGTAATGGATTAATGAATAGTACATAGGGATATTTTCCCTGATTATTTCACCCCTTGGTTCCAACCCCTGAAACAGTATAATGGGAGTAAACAGTAAATTGTTACATAGTAATGGATTAATGAATAGTTCATAGGGATATTTTCCCTGATTATTTCACCCTTTGGTTCCAACCCCTGAAACAGTATAATGGGAGTAAACAGTAAATTGTTACATAGTAATGGATTAATGAATAGTTCATAGGGATATTTTCCCTGATTATTTCACCCTTTGGTTCCAACCCCTGAAACAGTATAATGGGAGTAAACAGTAAATTGTTACATAGTAATGGATTAATGAATAGTTCATAGGGATATTTTCCCTGATTATTTCACCCCTTGGTTCCAACCCCTGAAACAGTATAATGGGAGTAAACAGTAAATTGTTACATAGTAATGGATTAATGAATCGTTCATAGGGATATTTTCCCTGATTATTTCACCCCTTGGTTCCAACCCCTGAAACAGTATAATGGGAGTAAACAGTAAATTGTTACATAGTAATGGATTAATGAATAGTTCATAGGGATATTTTCCCTGATTATTTCACCCCTTGGTTCCAACCCCTGAAACAGTATAATGGGAGTAAACAGTAAATTGTTACATAGTAATGGATTAATGAATAGTTCATAGGGATATTTTGCCTGATTATTTCACCCCTTGGTTCCAACCCCTGAAACAGTATAATGGGAGTAAACAGTAAATTGTTACATAGTAATGGAATAATGAATAGTTCATAGGGATATTTTCCCTGATTATTTAACCCCTTGGTTCCAACCCCTGAAACAGTATAATGGGAGTAAACAGTAAATTGTTACATAGTAATGGATTAATGAATAGTTCATAGGGATATTTTCCCTGATTATTTCACCCCTTGTTTCCAACCCCTGAAACAGTATAATGGGAGTAAACAGTAAATTGTTACATAGTAATGGATTAATGAATAGTTCATAGGGATATTTTCCCTGATTATTTCACCCCTTGGTTCCAACCCCTGAAACAGTATAATGGGAGTAAACAGTAAATTGTTACATAGTAATGGATTAATGAATAGTTCATAGGGATATTTTCCCTGATTATTTCACCCCTTGGTTCCAACCCCTGAAACAGTATAATTGGAGTAAACAGTAAATTGTTACATTGTAATGAATTAATGAATTGTTCATAGGGATATTTTCCCTGATTATTTCACCCCTTGGTTCCAACCCCTGAAACAGTATAATTGGAGTAAACAGTAAATTGTTACATAGTGATGGATTAATGAATAGTTCATAGGGATATTTTCCCTGATTATTTCACCCCTTGGTTCCAACCCCTGAAACAGTATAATGGGAGTAATCATAGGGATATTTTCCCTGATTATTTCACCCCTTGGTTCCAACCCCTGAAACAGTATAATGGGAGTAATCATAGGGATATTTTCCCTGATTATTTCACCCCTTGGTTCCAACCCCTGAAACAGTATAATGGGAGTAAACAGTAAATTGTTACATAGTAATGGATTAATGAATAGTTCATAGGGATATTTTCCCTGATTATTTCACCCCTTGGTTCCAACCCCTGAAACAGTATAATGGGAGTAAACAGTAAATTGTTACATAGTAATGGATTAATGAATAGTTCATAGGGATATTTTCCCTGATTATTTCACCCCTTGGTTCCAACCCCTGAAACAGTATAATGGGAGTAATGATAGGGATATTTTCCCTGATTATTTCACCCCTTGGTTCCAACCCCTGAAACAGTATAATGGGAGTAAACATTAAATTGTTACATAGTAATGGATTAATGAATAGTTCATAGGGATATTTTCCCTGATTATTTCACCCCTTGGTTCCAACCCCTGAAACAGTATAATGGGAGTAATGATAGGGATATTTTCCCTGATTATTTCACCCCTTGGTTCCAACCCCTGAAACAGTATAATGGGAGTAAACAGTAAATTGTTACATAGTAATGGATTAATAAAGAGTTCATAGGGATATTTTCCCTGATTATTTCACCCCTTGGTTCCAACCTTTGAAACAGTATAATGGGAGTAATCATATGGATATTTTCCCTGATTATTTCACCCCTTGGTTCCAACCCCTGAAACAGTATAATGGGAGTAAACAGTAAATTGTTACATAGTAATGGATTAATGAATAGTTCATAGGGATATTTTCCCTGATTATTTCACCCCTTGGTTCCAACCCCTGAAACAGTATAATGGGAGTACTGATAGGGATATTTTCCCTGATTATTTCACCCCTTCGTTCCAACCCATGAAACAGTATAATGGGAGTAAACAGTAAATTGTTACATAGTAATGGATTAATGAATAGTTCATAGGGATATTTTCCCTGATTATTTCACCCCTTGGTTCCAACCCCTGAAACAGTATAATGGGAGTAAACAGTAAACTGTTACATAGTAATGGATTAATGAATAGTTCATAGGGATATTTTCCCTGATTATTTCACCCCTTGGTTCCAACCCCTGAAACAGTATAATGGGAGTAATCATAGGGATATTTTCCCTGATTATTTCACCCCTTGGTTCCAACCCCTGAAACAGTATAATGGGAGTAAACAGTAAATTGTTACATAGTAATGGATTAATGAATAGTTCATAGGGATATTTTCCCTGATTATTTCACCCCTTGGTTCCAACCCCTGAAACAGTATAATGGGAGTAATGATAGGGATATTTTCCCTGATTATTTCACCCCTTCGTTCCAACCCATGAAACAGTATAATGGGAGTAAACAGTAAATTGTTACATAGTAATGGATTAATGAATAGTTCATAGGGATATTTTCCCTGATTATTTCACCCCTTGGTTCCAACCCCTGAAACAGTACAATGGGAGTAATGATAGGGATATTTTCCCTGATTATTTCACCCCTTGGTTCCAACCCCTGAAACAGTATAATGGGAGTAAACAGTAAATTGTTACATAGTAATGGATTAATGAATAGTTCATAGGGATATTTTCCCTGATTATTTCACCCCTTGGTTCCAACCCCTGAAACAGTATAATGGGAGTAATCATAGGGATATTTTCCCTGATTATTTCACCCCTTGGTTCCAACCCCTGAAACAGTATAATGGGAGTAAACAGTAAATTGTTACATAGTAATGGATTAATGAATAGTTCATAGGGATATTTTCCCTGATTATTTCACCCCTTGGTTCCAACCCCTGAAACAGTATAATGGGAGTAAACAGTAAATTGTTACATAGTAATGGATTAATGAATAGTTCATAGGGATATTTTCCCTGATTATTTCACCCCTTGGTTCCAACCCCTGAAACAGTATAATGGGAGTAAACAGTAAATTGTTACATAGTAATGGATTAATGAATAGTTCATAGGGATATTTTCCCTGATTATTTCACCCCTTGGTTCCAACCCCTGAAACAGTATAATGGGAGTAATGATAGGGATATTTTCCCTGATTATTTCACCCCTTGGTTCCAACCCCTGAAACAGTATAATGGGAGTAAACAGTAAATTGTTACATAGTAATGGATTAATGAATAGTTCATAGGGATATTTTCCCTGATTATTTCACCCCTTGGTTCCAACCCCTGAAACAGTATAATGGGAGTAATGATAGGGATATTTTCCCTGATTATTTCACCCCTTGGTTCCAACCCCTGAAACAGTATAATGGGAGTAAACAGTAAATTGTTACATAGTAATGGATTAATGAATAGTTCATAGGGATATTTTCCCTGATTATTTCACCCCTTGGTTCCAACCCCTGAAACAGTATAATGGGAGTAATCATAGGGATATTTTCCCTGATTATTTCACCCCTTGGTTCCAACCCCTGAAACAGTATAATGGGAGTAAACAGTAAATTGTTACATAGTAATGGATTAATGAATAGTTCATAGGGATATTTTCCCTGATTATTTCACCCCTTGGTTCCAACCCCTGAAACAGTATAATGGGAGTAATGATAGGGATATTTTCCTTGATTATTTCACCCCTTGGTTCCAACCCCTGAAACAGTATAATGGGAGTAAACAGTAAATTGTTACATAGTAATGGATTAATGAATAGTTCATAGGGATATTTTCCCTGATTATTTCACCCCTTGGTTCCAACCCCTGAAACAGTATAATGGGAGTAAACAGTAAATTGTTACATAGTAATGGATTAATGAATAGTTCATAGGGATATTTTCCCTGATTATTTCACCCCTTGGTTCCAACCCCTGAAACAGTATAATGGGAGTAATCATAGGGATATTTTCCCTGATTATTTCACCCCTTGGTTCCAACCCCTGAAACAGTATAATGGGAGTAAACAGTAAATTGTTACATAGTAATGGATTAATGAATAGTTCATAGGGATATTTTCCCTGATTATTTCACCCCTTGGTTCCAACCCCTGAAACAGTATAATGGGAGTAATGATAGGGATATTTTCCCTGATTATTTCACCCCTTGGTTCCAACCCCTGAAACAGTATAATGGGAGTAAACAGTAAATTGTTACATAGTAATGGATTAATGAATAGTTCATAGGGATATTTTCCCTGATTATTTCACCCCTTGGTTCCAACCCCTGAAACAGTATAATGGGAGTAAACAGTAAATTGTTACATAGTAATGGATTAATGAATAGTTCATAGGGATATTTTCCCTGATTATTTCACCCCTTGGTTCCAACCCCTGAAACAGTATAATGGGAGTAAACAGTAAATTGTTACATAGTAATGGATTAATGAATAGTTCATAGGGATATTTTCCCTGATTATTTCACCCCTTGGTTCCAACCCCTGAAACAGTATAATGGGAGTAAACAGTAAATTGTTACATAGTAATGGATTAATGAATAGTTCATAGGGATATTTTCCCTGATTATTTCACCCCTTGGTTCCAACCCCTGAAACAGTATAATGGGAGTAAACAGTAAATTGTTACATAGTAATGGATTAATGAATAGTTCATAGGGATATTTTCCCTGATTATTTCACCCCTTGGTTCCAACCCCTGAAACAGTATAATGGGAGTAATCATAGGGATATTTTCCCTGATTATTTCACCCCTTGGTTCCAACCCCTGAAACAGTATAATGGGAGTAAACAGTAAATTGTTACCTAGTAATGGATTAATGAATAGTTCATAGGGATATTTTCCCTGATTATTTCACCCCTTGGTTCCAACCCCTGAAACAGTATAATGGGAGTAATGATAGGGATATTTTCCCTGATTATTTCACCCCTTGGTTCCAACCCCTGAAACAGTATAATGGGAGTAAACAGTAAATTGTTACATAGTAATGGATTAATGAATAGTTCATAGGGATATTTTCCCTGATTATTTCACCCCTTGGTTCCAACCCCTGAAACAGTATAATGGGAGTAATGATAGGGATATTTTCCCTGATTATTTCACCCCTTGGTTCCAACCCCTGAAACAGTATAATGGGAGTAAACAGTAAATTGTTACATAGTAATGGATTAATGAATAGTTCATAGGGATATTTTCCCTGATTATTTCACCCCTTGGTTCCAACCCCTGAAACAGTATAATGGGAGTAATCATAGGGATATTTTCCCTGATTATTTCACCCCTTGGTTCCAACCCCTGAAACAGTATAATGGGAGTAATCATAGAGATATTTTCCCTGATTATTTCACCCCTTGGTTCCAACCCCTGAAACAGTATAATGGGAGTAAACAGTAAATTGTTACATAGTAATGGATTAATGAATAGTTCATAGGGATATTTTCCCTGATTATTTCACCCCTTGGTTGGACCCCTGAAACAGTATAATGGGAGTAAACAGTAAATTGTTACATAGTAATGGATTAATGAATAGTTCATAGGGATATTTTCCCTGATTATTTCACCCCTTGGTTCCAACCCCTGAAACAGTATAATGGGAGTAAACTGTAAATTGTTACATAGTAATGGATTAATGAATAGTTCATAGGGATATTTTCCCTGATTATTTCACCCCTTGGTTCCAACCCCTGAAACAGTATAATGGGAGTAATGATAGGGATATTTTCCCTGATTATTTCACCCCTTGGTTCCAACCCCTGAAACAGTATAATGGGAGTAAACAGTAAATTGTTACATAGTAATGGATTAATGAATAGTTCATAGGGATATTTTCCCTGAATATTTCACCCCTTGGTTCCAACCCCTGAAACAGTATAATGGGAGTAATCATAGGGATATTTTCCCTGATTATTTCACCCCTTGGTTCCAACCCCTGAAACAGTATAATGGGAGTAAACAGTAAATTGTTTCATAGTAATGGATTAATGAATAGTTCATAGGGATATTTTCCCTGATTATTTCACCCCTTGGTTCCAACCCCTGAAACAGTATAATGGGAGTAATCATAGGGATATTTTCCCTGATTATTTCACCCCTTGGTTCCAACCCCTGAAACAGTATAATGGGAGTAAACAGTAAATTGTTACATAGTAATGGATTAATGAATAGTTCATAGGGATATTTTCCCTGATTATTTCACCCCTTGGTTCCAACCCCTGAAACAGTATAATGGGAGTAAACAGTAAATTGTTACATAGTAATGGATTAATGAATAGTTCATAGGGATATTTTCCCTGATTATTTCACCCCTTGATTCCAACCCCTGAAACAGTATAATGGGAGTAATCATAGGGATATTTTCCCTGATTATTTCACCCCTTGGTTCCAACCCCTGAAACAGTATAATGGGAGTAAACAGTAAATTGTTACATAGTAATGGATTAATGAATAGTACATAGGGATATTTTCCCTGATTATTTCACCCCTTGGTTCCAACCCCTGAAACAGTATAATGGGAGTAAACAGTAAATTGTTACATAGTAATGGATTCATGAATAGTTCATAGGGATATTTTCCCTGATTATTTCACCCCTTGGTTCCAACCCCTGAAACAGTATAATGGGAGTAAACAGTAAATTGTTACATAGTAATGGATTAATGAATAGTTCATAGGGATATTTTCCCTGATTATTTAACCCCTTGGTTCCAACCCCTGAAACAGTATAATGGGAGTAAACAGTAAATTGTTACATAGTAATGGATTAATGAATCGTTCATAGGGATATTTTCCCTGATTATTTCACCCCTTGGTTCCAACCCCTGAAACAGTATAATGGGAGTAAACAGTAAATTGTTACATAGTAATGGATTAATGAATAGTTCATAGGGATATTTTCCCTGATTATTTCACCCCTTGGTTCCAACCCCTGAAACAGTATAATGGGAGTAAACAGTAAATTGTTACATAGTAATGGATTAATGAATAGTTCATAGGGATATTTTCCCTGATTATTTCACCCCTTGGTTCCAACCCCTGAAACAGTATAATGGGAGTAAACAGTAAATTGTTACATAGTAATGGATTAATGAATCGTTCATAGGGATATTTTCCCTGATTATTTCACCCCTTGGTTCCAACCCCTGAAACAGTATAATGGGAGTAAACAGTAAATTGTTACATAGTAATGGATTAATGAATAGTTCATAGGGATATTTTCCCTGATTATTTCACCCCTTGGTTCCAACCCCTGAAACAGTATAATGGGAATAAACAGTAAATTGTTACATAGTAATGGATTAATGAATAGTTCATAGGGATATTTTCCCTGATTATTTCACCCCTTGGTTCCAACCCCTGAAACAGTATAATGGGAGTAAACAGTAAATTGTTTCATAGTAATGGATTAATGAATAGTTCATAGGGATATTTTCCCTGATTATTTAACCCCTTGGTTCCAACCCCTGAAACAGTATAATGGGAGTAAACAGTAAATTGTTACATAGTAATGGATTAATGAATCGTTCATAGGGATATTTTCCCTGATTATTTAACCCCTTGGTTCCAACCCCTGAAACAGTATAATGGGAGTAAACAGTAAATTGTTACATAGTAATGGATTAATGAATAGTTCATAGGGATATTTTCCCTGATTATTTCACCCCTTGGTTCCAACCCCTGAAACAGTATAATTGGAGTAAACAGTAAATTGTTACATTATAATGGATTAATGAATTGTTCATAGGGATATTTTCCCTGATTATTTCACCCCTTGGTTCCAACCCCTGAAACAGTATAATGGGAGTAAACAGTAAATTGTTACATAGTAATGGATTAATGAATAGTTCATAGGGATATTTTCCCTGATTATTTCACCCCTTGGTTCCAACCCCTGAAACAGTATAATGGGAGTAATCATAGGGATATTTTCCCTGATTATTTCACCCCTTGGTTCCAACCCCTGAAACAGTATAATGGGAGTAAACAGTAAATTGTTACATAGTAATGGATTAATGAATAGTTCATAGGGATATTTTCCCTGATTATTTCACCCCTTGGTTCCAACCCCTGAAACAGTATAATGGGAGTAAACAGTAAATTGTTACATAGTAATGGATTAATGAATAGTTCATAGGGATATTTTCCCTGATTATTTCACCCCTTGGTTCCCACCCCTGAAACAGTATAATGGGAGTAAACAGTAAATTGTTACATAGTAATGGATTAATGAATAGTTCATAGGGATATTTTCCCTGATTATTTCACCCCTTGGTTCCAACCCCTGAAACAGTATAATGGGAGTAATCATAGGGATATTTTCCCTGACTATTTCACCCCTTGGTTCCAACCCCTGAAACAGTATAATGGGAGTAAACAGTAAATTGTTACATAGTAATGGATTAATGAATAGTTCATAGGGATATTTTCCCTGATTATTTCACCCCTTGGTTCCAACCCCTGAAACAGTATAATGGGAGTAATCATAGGGATATTTTCCCTGATTATTTCACCCCTTGGTTCCAACCCCTGAAACAGTATAATGGGAGTAAACAGTAAATTGTTACATAGTAATGGATTAATGAATAGTTCATAGGGATATTTTCCCTGATTATTTCACCCCTTGGTTCCAACCCCTGAAACAGTATAATGGGAGTAATGATAGGGATATTTTCCCTGATTATTTCACCCCTTGGTTCCAACCCCTGAAACAGTATAATGGGAGTAAACAGTAAATTGTTACATAGTAATGGATTAATGAATAGTTCATAGGGATATTTTCCCTGATTATTTCACCCCTTGGTTCCAACCCCTGAAACAGTATAATGGGAGTAAACAGTAAATTGTTACATAGTAATGGATTAATGAATAGTTCATAGGGATATTTTCCCTGATTATTTCACCCCTTGGTTCCAACCCCTGAAACAGTATAATGGGAGTAAACAGTAAATTGTTACATAGTAATGGATTAATGAATAGTTCATAGGGATATTTTCCCTGATTATTTCACCCCTTGGTTCCAACCCCTGAAACAGTATAATGGGAGTAATCATAGGGATATTTTCCCTGATTATTTCACCCCTTGGTTCCAACCCCTGAAACAGTATAATGGGAGTAAACAGTAAATTGTTACATAGTAATGGATTAATGAATAGTTCATAGGGATATTTTCCCTGATTATTTCACCCCTTGGTTCCAACCCCTGAAACAGTATAATTGGAGTAAACAGTAAATTGTTACATTATAATGGATTAATGAATTGTTCATAGGGATATTTTCCCTGATTATTTCACCCCTTGGTTCCAACCCCTGAAACAGTATAATGGGAGTAAACAGTAAATTGTTACATAGTAATGGATTAATGAATAGTTCATAGGGATATTTTCCCTGATTATTTCACCCCTTGGTTCCCACCCCTGAAACAGTATAATGGGAGTAAACAGTAAATTGTTACATAGTAATGGATTAATGAATAGTTCATAGGGATATTTTCCCTGATTATTTCACCCCTTGGTTCCAACCCCTGAAACAGTATAATGGGAGTAATCATAGGGATATTTTCCCTGACTATTTCACCCCTTGGTTCCAACCCCTGAAACAGTATAATGGGAGTAAACAGTAAATTGTTACATAGTAATGGATTAATGAATAGTTCATAGGGATATTTTCCCTGATTATTTCACCCCTTGGTTCCAACCCCTGAAACAGTATAATGGGAGTAATCATAGGGATATTTTCCCTGATTATTTCACCCCTTGGTTCCAACCCCTGAAACAGTATAATGGGAGTAAACAGTAAATTGTTACATAGTAATGGATTAATGAATAGTTCATAGGGATATTTTCCCTGATTATTTCACCCCTTGGTTCCAACCCCTGAAACAGTATAATGGGAGTAATGATAGGGATATTTTCCCTGATTATTTCACCCCTTGGTTCCAACCCCTGAAACAGTATAATGGGAGTAAACAGTAAATTGTTACATAGTAATGGATTAATGAATAGTTCATAGGGATATTTTCCCTGATTATTTCACCCCTTGGTTCCAACCCCTGAAACAGTATAATGGGAGTAAACAGTAAATTGTTACATAGTAATGGATTAATGAATAGTTCATAGGGATATTTTCCCTGATTATTTCACCCCTTGGTTCCAACCCCTGAAACAGTATAATGGGAGTAAACAGTAAATTGTTACATAGTAATGGATTAATGAATAGTTCATAGGGATATTTTCCCTGATTATTTCACCCCTTGGTTCCAACCCCTGAAACAGTATAATGGGAGTAATCATAGGGATATTTTCCCTGATTATTTCACCCCTTGGTTCCAACCCCTGAAACAGTATAATGGGAGTAAACAGTAAATTGTTACATAGTAATGGATTAATGAATAGTTCATAGGGATATTTTCCCTGATTATTTCACCCCTTGGTTCCAACCCCTGAAACAGTATAATGGGAGTAATGATAGGGATATTTTCCCTGATTATTTCACCCCTTGGTTCCAACCCCTGAAACAGTATAATGGGAGTAAACAGTAAATTGTTACATAGTAATGGATTAATGAATAGTTCATAGGGATATTTTCCCTGATTATTTCACCCCTTGGTTCCAACCCCTGAAACAGTATAATGGGAGTAAACAGTAAATTGTTACATAGTAATGGATTAATGAATAGTTCATAGGGATATTTTCCCTGATTATTTCACCCCTTGGTTCCAACCCCTGAAACAGTATAATGGGAGTAAACAGTAAATTGTTACATAGTAATGGATTAATGAATAGTTCATAGGGATATTTTCCCTGATTATTTCACCCCTTGGTTCCAACCCCTGAAACAGTATAATGGGAGTAATGATAGGGATATTTTCCCTGATTATTTCACCCCTTGGTTCCAACCCCTGAAACAGTATAATGGGAGTAAACAGTAAATTGTTACATAGTAATGGATTAATGAATAGTTCATAGGGATATTTTCCCTGATTATTTCACCCCTTGGTTCCAACCCCTGAAACAGTATAATGGGAGTAATGATAGGGATATTTTCCCTGATTATTTCACCCCTTCGTTCCAACCCCTGAAACAGTATAATGGGAGTAAACAGTAAATTGTTACATAGTAATGGATTAATGAATAGTTCATAGGGATATTTTCCCTGATTATTTCACCCCTTGGTTCCAACCCCTGAAACAGTATAATGGGAGTAATGATAGGGATATTTTCCCTGATTATTTCACCCCTTGGTTCCAACCCTGAAACAGTATAATGGGAGTAAACAGTAAATTGTTACATAGTAATGGATTAATGAATAGTTCATAGGGATATTTTCCCTGATTATTTCACCCCTTGGTTCCAACCCCTGAAACAGTATAATGGGAGTAATCATAGGGATATTTTCCCTGATTATTTCACCCTTGGTTCCAACCCTGAAACAGTATAATGGGAGTAAACAGTAAATTGTTACATAGTAATGGATTAATGAATAGTTCATAGGGATATTTTCCCTGATTATTTCACCCCTTGGTTCCAACCCCTGAAACAGTATAATGGGAGTAAACAGTAAATTGTTACATAGTAATGGATTAATGAATAGTTCATAGGGATATTTTCCCTGATTATTTCACCCCTTGGTTCCAACCCCTGAAACAGTATAATGGGAGTAAACAGTAAATTGTTACATAGTAATGGATTAATGAATAGTTCATAGGGATATTTTCCCTGATTATTTCACCCCTTGGTTCCAACCCCTGAAACAGTATAATGGGAGCAATCATAGGGATATTTTCCCTGATTATTTCACCCCTTGGTTCCAACCCCTGAAACAGTATAATGGGAGTAAACAGTAAATTGTTACATAGTAATGGATTAATGAATAGTTCATAGGGATATTTTCCCTGATTATTTCACCCCTTGGTTCCAACCCCTGAAACAGTATAATGGGAGTAATCATAGGGATATTTTCCCTGATTATTTCACCCCTTGGTTCCAACCCCTGAAACAGTATAATGGGAGTAAACAGTAAATTGTTACATAGTAATGGATTAATGAATAGTTCATAGGATATTTTCCCTGATTATTTCACCCCTTGGTTCCAACCCCTGAAACAGTATAATGGGAGTAATCATAGGGATATTTTCCCTGATTATTTCACCCTTGGTTCCAACCCCTGAAACAGTATAATGGGAGTAAACAGTAAATTGTTACATAGTAATGGATTAATGAATAGTTCATAGGGATATTTTCCCTGATTATTTCACCCCTTGGTTCCAACCCCTGAAACAGTATAATGGAGTAATGATAGGGATATTTTCCCTGATTATTTCACCCCTTGGTTCCAACCCCTGAAACAGTATAATGGGAGTAAACAATAAATTGTTACATAGTAATGGATTAATGAATAGTTCATAGGATATTTTCCCTGATTATTTCACCCCTTGGTTCCAACCCCTGAAACAGTATAATGGGAGTAATCATAGGGATATTTTCCCTGATTATTTCACCCCTTGGTTCTAACCCCTGAAACAGTATAATGGGAGTAAACAGTAAATTGTTACATAGTAATGGATTAATGAATAGTTCATAGGGATATTTTCCCTGATTATTTCACCCCTTGGTTCCAACCCCTGAAACAGTATAATGGGAGTAAACAGTAAATTGTTACATAGTAATGGATTAATGAATAGTTCATAGGGATATTTTCCCTGATTATTTCACCCCTTGGTTCAACCCCTGAAACAGTATAATGGGAGTAATCATAGGGATATTTTCCCTGATTATTTAACCCCTTGGTTCCAACCCCTGAAACAGTATAATGGGAGTAAACAGTAAATTGTTACCTAGTAATGGATTAATGAATAGTTCATAGGGATATTTTCCCTGATTATTTCACCCCTTGGTTCCAACCCCTGAAACAGTATAATGGGAGTAATGATAGGGATATTTTCCCTGATTATTTCACCCCTTGGTTCCAACCCCTGAAACAGTATAATGGGAGTAAACAGTAAATTGTTACATAGTAATGGATTAATGAATAGTTCATAGGGATATTTTCCCTGATTATTTCACCCCTTGGTTCCAACCCCTGAAACAGTATAATGGGAGTAATCATAGGGATATTTTCCCTGATTATTTCACCCCTTGGTTCCAACCCCTGAAACAGTATAATGGGAGTAAACAGTAAATTGTTACATAGTAATGGATTAATGAATAGTTCATAGGGATATTTTCCCTGATTATTTCACCCCTTGGTTCCAACCCCTGAAACAGTATAATGGGAGTAATCATAGGGATATTTTCCCTGATTATTTCACCCCTTGGTTCCAACCCCTGAAACAGTATAATGGGAGTAAACAGTAAATTGTTACATAGTAATGGATTAATGAATAGTTCATAGGGATATTTTCCCTGATTATTTCACCCCTTGGTCAAACCCCTGAAACAGTATAAAGGGAGTAAACAGTAAATTGTTACATAGTAATGGATTAATGAATAGTTCATAGGGATATTTCCCTGATTATTTCACCCCTTGGTTCCAACCCCTGAAACAGTATAATGGGAGTAATCATAGGGATATTTTCCCTGATTATTTCACCCCTTGGTTCCAACCCCTGAAACAGTATAATGGGAGTAAACAGTAAATTGTTACATAGTAATGGATTAATGAATAGTTCATAGGGATATTTTCCCAGATTATTTCACCCCTTGGTTCCAACCCCTGAAACAGTATAATGGGAGTAATCATAGGATATTTTCCCTGATTATTTCACCCCTTGGTTCCAACCCCTGAAACAGTATAATGGGAGTAAACAGTAAATTGTTACATAGTAATGGATTAATGAATAGTTCATAGGGATATTTTCCCTGATTATTTCACCCCTTGGTTCCAACCCCTGAAACAGTATAATGGGAGTAAACAGTAAATTGTTACATAGTAATGGATTAATGAATAGTTCATAGGGATATTTTCCCTGATTATTTCACCCCTTGGTTTCAACCCCTGAAACAGTATAATGGGAGTAAACAGTAAATTGTTACATAGTAATGGATTAATGAATAGTTCATAGGGATATTTTCCCTGATTATTTCACCCCTTGGTTTCAACCCCTGAAACAGTATAATGGGAGTAAACAGTAAATTGTTACATAGTAATGGATTAATGAATAGTTCATAGGGATATTTTCCCTGATTATTTCACCCCTTGGTTCCAACCCCTGAAACAGTATAATGGGAGTAAACAGTAAATTGTTACATAGTAATGGATTAATGAATAGTTCATAGGATATTTTCCCTGATTATTTCACCCCTTGGTTCCAACCCCTGAAACAGTATAATGGGAGTAAACAGTAAATTGTTACATAGTAATGGATTAATGAATAGTTCATAGGGATATTTTCCCTGATTATTTCACCCCTTGGTTCCAACCCCTGAAACAGTATAATGGGAGTAATGATAGGGATATTTTCCCTGATTATTTCACCCCTTGGTTCCAACCCCTGAAACAGTATAATGGAGTAAACAGTAAATTGTTACATAGTAATGGATTAATGAATAGTTCATAGGGATATTTTCCCTGATTATTTCACCCCTTGGTTCCAACCCCTGAAACAGTATAATGGGAGTAAACAGTAAATTGTTACATAGTAATGGATTAATGAATAGTTCATAGGGATATTTTCCCTGATTATTTCACCCCTTGGTTCCAACCCCTGAAACAGTATAATGGGAGTAAACAGTAAATTGTTACATAGTAATGGATTAATGAATCGTTCATAGGGATATTTTCCCTGATTATTTCACCCCTTGGTTCCAACCCCTGAAACAGTATAATGGGAGTAATCATAGGGATATTTTCCCTTATTATTTCACCCCTTGGTTCCAACCCCTGAAACAGTATAATGGGAGTAAACAGTAAATTGTTACATAGTAATGGATTAATGAATAGTTCATAGGGATATTTTCCCTGATTATTTCACCCCTTGGTTCCAACCCCTGAAACAGTATAATGGGAGTAATGATAGGGATATTTTCCCTGATTATTTCACCCCTTGGTTCCAACCCCTGAAACAGTATAATGGGAGTAAACAGTAAATTGTTACATAGTAATGGATTAATGAATAGTTCATAGGGATATTTTCCCTGATTATTTCACCCCTTGGTTCCAACCCCTGAAACAGTATAATGGGAGTAATCATAGGGATATTTTCCCTGATTATTTCACCCCTTGGTTCTAACCCCTGAAACAGTATAATGGGAGTAAACAGTAAATTGTTACATAGTAATGGATTAATGAATAGTTCATAGGGATATTTTCCCTGATTATTTCACCCCTTGGTTCCAACCCCTGAAACAGTATAATGGGAGTAAACAGTAAATTGTTACATAGTAATGGATTAATGAATAGTTCATAGGGATATTTTCCCTGATTATTTCACCCCTTGGTTCCAACCCCTGAAACAGTATAATGGGAGTAATCATAGGGATATTTTCCCTGATTATTTAACCCCTTGGTTCCAACCCCTGAAACAGTATAATGGGAGTAAACAGTAAATTGTTACCTAGTAATGGATTAATGAATAGTTCATAGGGATATTTTCCCTGATTATTTCACCCCTTGGTTCCACCCCTGAAACAGTATAATGGGAGTAATGATAGGGATATTTTCCCTGATTATTTCACCCCTTGGTTCCAACCCCTGAAACAGTATAATGGGAGTAAACAGTAAATTGTTACATAGTAATGGATTAATGAATAGTTCATAGGGATATTTTCCCTGATTATTTCACCCCTTGGTTCCAACCCCTGAAACAGTATAATGGGAGTAATCATAGGGATATTTTCCCTGATTATTTCACCCCTTGGTTCCAACCCCTGAAACAGTATAATGGGAGTAAACAGTAAATTGTTACATAGTAATGGATTAATGAATAGTTCATAGGGATATTTTCCCTGATTATTTCACCCCTTGGTTCCAACCCCTGAAACAGTATAATGGAGTAATCATAGGGATATTTTCCCTGATTATTTCACCCCTTGGTTCCAACCCCTGAAACAGTATAATGGAGTAAACAGTAAATTGTTACATAGTAATGGATTAATGAATAGTTCATAGGGATATTTTCCCTGATTATTTCACCCCTTGGTCAAACCCCTGAAACAGTATAAAGGGAGTAAACAGTAAATTGTTACATAGTAATGGATTAATGAATAGTTCATAGGGATATTTTCCCTGATTATTTCACCCCTTGGTTCCAACCCCTGAAACAGTATAATGGGAGTAATCATAGGGATATTTTCCCTGATTATTTCACCCCTTGGTTCCAACCCCTGAAACAGTATAATGGGAGTAAACAGTAAATTGTTACATAGTAATGGATTAATGAATAGTTCATAGGGATATTTTCCCAGATTATTTCACCCCTTGGTTCCAACCCCTGAAACAGTATAATGGGAGTAATCATAGGGATATTTTCCCTGATTATTTCACCCCTTGGTTCCAACCCCTGAAACAGTATAATGGGAGTAAACAGTAAATTGTTACATAGTAATGGATTAATGAATAGTTCATAGGGATATTTTCCCTGATTATTTCACCCCTTGGTTCCAACCCCTGAAACAGTATAATGGGAGTAAACAGTAAATTGTTACATAGTAATGGATTAATGAATAGTTCATAGGGATATTTTCCCTGATTATTTCACCCCTTGGTTTCAACCCCTGAAACAGTATAATGGGAGTAAACAGTAAATTGTTACATAGTAATGGATTAATGAATAGTTCATAGGGATATTTTCCCTGATTATTTCACCCCTTGGTTCCAACCCCTGAAACAGTATAATGGGAGTAAACAGTAAATTGTTACATAGTAATGGATTAATGAATAGTTCATAGGGATATTTTCCCTGATTATTTCACCCCTTGGTTCCAACCCCTGAAACAGTATAATGGGAGTAAACGGTAAATTGTTACATAGTAATGGATTAATGAATAGTTCATAGGGATATTTTCCCTGATTATTTCACCCCTTGGTTCCAACCCCTGAAACAGTATAATGGGAGTAAACAGTAAATTGTTACATAGTAATGGATTAATGAATAGTTCATAGGGATATTTTCCCTGATTATTTCACCCCTTGGTTCCAAC
The DNA here is from genome assembly GCF_036971445.1 of Narcine bancroftii. Taxonomy (NCBI): domain Eukaryota; kingdom Metazoa; phylum Chordata; class Chondrichthyes; order Torpediniformes; family Narcinidae; genus Narcine; species Narcine bancroftii. Next base: position 481,803,365 of record NC_091469.1, on the reverse strand, counting down.
CCCTGAAACAGTATAATGGGAGTAATGATAGGGATATTTTCCCTGATTATTTCACCCCTTGGTTCCAACCCTGAAACAGTATAATGGGAGTAAACAGTAAATTGTTACATAGTAATGGATTAATGAATAGTTCATAGGGATATTTTCCCTGATTATTTCACCCCTTGGTTCCAACCCCTGAAACAGTATAATGGGAGTAAACAGTAAATTGTTACATAGTAATGGATTAATGAATAGTTCATAGGGATATTTTCCCTGATTATTTCACCCCTTGGTTCCAACCCCTGAAACAGTATAATGGGAGTAAACAGTAAATTGTTACATAGTAATGATTAATGAATCGTTCATAGGGATATTTTCCCTGATTATTTCACCCCTTGGTTCCAACCCCTGAAACAGTATAATGGGAGTAATCATAGGGATATTTTCCTTATTATTTCACCCCTTGGTTCCAACCCCTGAAACAGTATAATGGGAGTAAACAGTAAATTGTTACATAGTAATGGATTAATGAATAGTTCATAGGGATATTTTCCCTGATTATTTCACCCCTTGGTTCCAACCCCTGAAACAGTATAATGGGAGTAATGATAGGGATATTTTCCCTGATTATTTCACCCCTTGGTTCCAACCCCTGAAACAGTATAATGGGAGTAAACAGTAAATTGTTACATAGTAATGGATTAATGAATAGTTCATAGGGATATTTTCCCTGATTATTTCACCCCTTGGTTCCAACCCCTGAAACAGTATAATGGGAGTAATCATAGGGATATTTTCCCTGATTATTTCACCCCTTGGTTCCAACCCCTGAAACAGTATAATGGGAGTAAACAGTAAATTGTTACATAGTAATGGATTAATGAATAGTTCATAGGGATATTTTCCCTGATTATTTCACCCCTTGGTTCCAACCCCTGAAACAGTATAATGGGAGTAATCATAGGAATATTTTCCATGATTATTTCACCCCTTGGTTCCAACCCCTGAAACAGTATAATGGGAGTAAACAGTAAATTGTTACATAGTAATGGATTAATGAATAGTTCATAGGGATATTTTCCCTGATTATTTCACCCCTTGGTTCCAACCCCTGAAACAGTATAATGGGAGTAATGATAGGGATATTTCCCTGATTATTTCACCCCTTGGTTCCAACCCCTGAAACAGTATAATGGGAGTAAACAGTAAATTGTTACATAGTAATGGATTAATGAATAGTTCATAGGGATATTTTCCCTGATTATTTCACCCCTTGGTTCCAACCCCTGAAACAGTATAATGGGAGTAATCATAGGGATATTTTCCCTGATTATTTCACCCCTTGGTTCCAACCCCTGAAACAGTATAAAGGGAGTAAACAGTAAATTGTTACATAGTAATGGATTAATGAATAGTTCATAGGGATATTTTCCCTGATTATTTCACCCCTTGGTTCCAACCCCTGAAACAGTATAATGGGAGTAAACAGTAAATTGTTACATAGTAATGGATTAATGAATAGTTCATAGGGATATTTTCCCTGATTATTTCACCCCTTGGTTCCAACCCCTGAAACAGTATAATGGGAGTAATCATAGGGATATTTTCCCTGATTATTTCACCCCTTGGTTCCAACCCCTGAAACAGTATAATGGGAGTAAACAGTAAATTGTTACATAGTAATGGATTAATGAATAGTTCATAGGGATATTTTCCCTGATTATTTCACCCCTTGGTTCCAACCCCTGAAACAGTATAATGGGAGTAATGATAGGGATATTTTCCCTGATTATTTCACCCCTTCGTTCCAACCCCTGAAACAGTATAATGGGAGTAAACAGTAAATTGTTACATAGTAATGGATTAATGAATAGTTCATAGGGATATTTTCCCTGATTATTTCACCCCTTGGTTCCAACCCCTGAAACAGTATAATGGGAGTAATCATAGGGATATTTTCCCTGATTATTTCACCCCTTGGTTCCAACCCCTGAAACAGTATAATGGGAGTAAACAGTAAATATTTACATAGTAATGGATTAATGAATAGTTCATAGGGATATTTTCCCTGATTATTTCACCCCTTGGTTCCAACCCCTGAAACAGTATAATGGGAGTAATCATAGGGATATTTTCCCTGATTATTTCAGCCCTTGGTTCCAACCCCTGAAACAGTATAATGGGAGTAAACAGTAAATTGTTACATAGTAATGGATTAATGAATAGTTCATCGGGATATTTTTCCTGATTATTTCACCCCTTGGTTCCAACCCCTGAAACAGTATAATGGGAGTAAACAGTAAATTGTTACATAGTAATGGATTAATGAATAGTTCATAGGGATATTTTCCCTGATCATTTCACCCCTTGGTTCCAACCCCTGAAACAGTATAATGGGAGTAAACAGTAAATGGTTACATAGTAATGGATTAATGAATAGTTCATAGGGATATTTTCCCTGATTATTTCACCCCTTGGTTCCAACCCCTGAAACAGTATAATGGGAGTAATCATAGGGATATTTTCCCTGATTATTTCACCCCTTGGTTCCAACCCCTGAAACAGTATAATGGAGTAAACAGTAAATTGTTACAAAGTAATGGATTAATGAATAGTTCATAGGGATATTTTCCCTGATTATTTCACCCCTTGGTTCCAACACCTGAAACAGTATAATGGGAGTAATGATAGGGATATTTTCCCTGATTATTTCACCCCTTGGTTCCAACCCCTGAAACAGTATAATGGGAGTAAACAGTAAATTGTTACATAGTAATGGATTAATGAATAGTTCATAGGGATATTTTCCCTGATTATTTCACCCCTTGGTTCCAACCCCTGAAACAGTATAATGGGAGTAATCATAGGGATATTTTCCCTGATTATTTCACCCCTTGGTTCCAACCCCTGAAACAGTATAATGGGAGTAAACAGTAAATTGTTACATAGTAATGGATTAATGAATAGTTCATAGGGATATTTTCCCTGATTATTTCACACCTTGGTTCCAACCCCTGAAACAGTATAATGGGAGTAATCATAGGGATATTTTCCCTGATTATTTCACCCCTTGGTTCCAACCCCTGAAACAGTATAATGGGAGTAAACAGTAAATTGTTACATAGTAATGGATTAATGAATAGTTCATAGGGATATTTTCCCTGATTATTTCACCCCTTGGTTCCAACCCCTGAAACAGTATAATGGGAATAAACAGTAAATTGTTACATAGTAATGGATTAATGAATAGTTCATAGGGATATTTTCCCTGATTATTTAACCCCTTGGTTCCAACCCCTGAAACAGTATAATGGGAGTAAACAGTAAATTGTTACATAGTAATGGATTAATGAATCGTTCATAGGGATATTTTCCCTGATTATTTAACCCCTTGGTTCCAACCCCTGAAACAGTATAATGGGAGTAAACAGTAAATTGTTACATAGTAATGGATTAATGAATAGTTCATAGGGATATTTTCCCTGATTATTTCACCCCTTGGTTCCAACCCCTGAAACAGTATAATTGGAGTAAACAGTAAATTGTTACATATAATGGATTAATGAATTGTTCATAGGGATATTTTCCCTGATTATTTCACCCCTTGGTTCCAACCCCTGAAACAGTATAATGGAGTAAACAGTAAATTGTTACATAGTAATGGATTAATGAATAGTTCATAGGGATATTTTCCCTGATTATTTCACCCCTTGGTTCCCACCCCTGAAACAGTATAATGGGAGTAAACAGTAAATTGTTACATAGTAATGGATTAATGAATAGTTCATAGGGATATTTTCCCTGATTATTTCACCCCTTGGTTCCAACCCCTGAAACAGTATAATGGGAGTAATCATAGGGATATTTTCCCTGACTATTTCACCCCTTGGTTCCAACCCCTGAAACAGTATAATGGGAGTAAACAGTAAATTGTTACATAGTAATGGATTAATGAATAGTTCATAGGGATATTTTCCCTGATTATTTCACCCCTTGGTTCCAACCCCTGAAACAGTATAATGGGAGTAATCATAGGATATTTTCCCTGATTATTTCACCCCTTGGTTCCAACCCCTGAAACAGTATAATGGGAGTAAACAGTAAATTGTTACATAGTAATGGATTAATGAATAGTTCATAGGGATATTTTCCCTGATTATTTCACCCCTTGGTTCCAACCCCTGAAACAGTATAATGGGAGTAATGATAGGGATATTTTCCCTGATTATTTCACCCCTTGGTTCCAACCCCTGAAACAGTATAATGGGAGTAAACAGTAAATTGTTACATAGTAATGGATTAATGAATAGTTCATAGGGATATTTTCCCTGATTATTTCACCCCTTGGTTCCAACCCTGAAACAGTATAATGGGAGTAAACAGTAAATTGTTACATAGTAATGGATTAATGAATAGTTCATAGGGATATTTTCCCTGATTATTTCACCCCTTGGTTCCAACCCCTGAAACAGTATAATGGGAGTAAACAGTAAATTGTTACATAGTAATGGATTAATGAATAGTTCATAGGGATATTTTCCCTGATTATTTCACCCCTTGGTTCCAACCCCTGAAACAGTATAATGGGAGTAATCATAGGGATATTTTCCCTGATTATTTCACCCCTTGGTTCCAACCCCTGAAACAGTATAATGGGAGTAAACAGTAAATTGTTACATAGTAATGGATTAATGAATAGTTCATAGGATATTTTCCCTGATTATTTCACCCCTTGGTTCCAACCCCTGAAACAGTATAATGGGAGTAATGATAGGGATATTTTCCCTGATTATTTCACCCCTTGGTTCCAACCCCTGAAACAGTATAATGGGAGTAAACAGTAAATTGTTACATAGTAATGGATTAATGAATAGTTCATAGGGATATTTTCCCTGATTATTTCACCCCTTGGTTCCAACCCCTGAAACAGTATAATGGGAGTAAACAGTAAATTGTTACATAGTAATGGATTAATGAATAGTTCATAGGGATATTTTCCCTGATTATTTCACCCCTTGGTTCCAACCCCTGAAACAGTATAATGGGAGTAAACAGTAAATTGTTACATAGTAATGGATTAATGAATAGTTCATAGGGATATTTTCCCTGATTATTTCACCCCTTGGTTCCAACCCCTGAAACAGTATAATGGGAGTAATGATAGGGATATTTTCCCTGATTATTTCACCCCTTGGTTCCAACCCCTGAAACAGTATAATGGGAGTAAACAGTAAATTGTTACATAGTAATGGATTAATGAATAGTTCATAGGGATATTTTCCCTGATTATTTCACCCCTTGGTTCCAACCCCTGAAACAGTATAATGGGAGTAATGATAGGGATATTTTCCCTGATTATTTCACCCCTTCGTTCCAACCCCTGAAACAGTATAATGGGAGTAAACAGTAAATTGTTACATAGTAATGGATTAATGAATAGTTCATAGGGATATTTTCCCTGATTATTTCACCCCTTGGTTCCAACCCCTGAAACAGTATAATGGGAGTAATGATAGGGATATTTTCCCTGATTATTTCACCCCTTGGTTCCAACCCCTGAAACAGTATAATGGGAGTAAACAGTAAATTGTTACATAGTAATGGATTAATGAATAGTTCATAGGGATATTTTCCTGATTATTTCACCCCTTGGTTCCAACCCCTGAAACAGTATAATGGGAGTAATCATAGGGATATTTTCCCTGATTATTTCACCCCTTGGTTCCAACCCCTGAAACAGTATAATGGGAGTAAACAGTAAATTGTTACATAGTAATGGATTAATGAATAGTTCATAGGGATATTTTCCCTGATTATTTCACCCCTTGGTTCCAACCCCTGAAACAGTATAATGGGAGTAAACAGTAAATTGTTACATAGTAATGGATTAATGAATAGTTCATAGGGATATTTTCCCTGATTATTTCACCCCTTGGTTCCAACCCCTGAAACAGTATAATGGGAGTAAACAGTAAATTGTTACATAGTAATGGATTAATGAATAGTTCATAGGATATTTTCCCTGATTATTTCACCCCTTGGTTCCAACCCCTGAAACAGTATAATGGGAGTAATCATAGGGATATTTTCCCTGATTATTTCACCCCTTGGTTCCAACCCCTGAAACAGTATAATGGGAGTAAACAGTAAATTGTTACATAGTAATGGATTAATGAATAGTTCATAGGGATATTTTCCCTGATTATTTCACCCCTTGGTTCCAACCCCTGAAACAGTATAATGGGAGTAATGATAGGGATATTTTCCCTGATTATTTCACCCCTTGGTTCCAACCCCTGAAACAGTATAATGGGAGTAAACAGTAAATTGTTACATAGTAATGATTAATGAATAGTTCATAGGGATATTTTCCCTGATTATTTCACCCCTTGGTTCCAACCCCTGAAACAGTATAATGGGAGTAATCATAGGGATATTTTCCCTGATTATTTCACCCCTTGGTTCCAACCCCTGAAACAGTATAATGGGAGTAAACAGTAAATTGTTACATAGTAATGGATTAATGAATAGTTCATAGGGATATTTTCCCTGATTATTTCACCCCTTGGTTCCAACCCCTGAAACAGTATAATGGGAGTAAACAGTAAATTGTTACATAGTAATGGATTAATGAATAGTTCATAGGGATATTTTCCCTGATTATTCACCCCTTGGTTTCCAACCCCTGAAACAGTATAATGGGAGTAATCATAGGGATATTTTCCCTGATTATTTCACCCCTTGGTTCCAACCCCTGAAACAGTATAATGGGAGTAAACAGTAAATTGTTACATAGTAATGGATTAATGAATAGTTCATAGGGATATTTTCCCTGATTATTTCACCCCTTGGTTCCAACCCCTGAAACAGTATAATGGGAGTAATCATAGGGATATTTTCCCTGATTATTTCACCCCTTGGTTCCAACCCCTGAAACAGTATAATGGGAGTAAACAGTAAATTGTTACATAGTAATGGATTAATGAATAGTTCATAGGGATATTTTCCCTGATTATTTCACCCCTTGGTTCCAACCCCTGAAACAGTATAATGGGAGTAATGATAGGGATATTTTCCCTGATTATTTAACCCCTTGGTTTCCAACCCCTGAAAACAGTATAATGGGAGTAAACAGTAAATTGTTACATAGTAATGGATTAATGAATAGTTCATAGGGATATTTTCCCTGATTATTTCACCCCTTGGTTCCAACCCCTGAAACAGTATAATTGGAGTAAACAGTAAATTGTTACATTATAATGGATTAATGAATTGTTCATAGGGATATTTTCCCTGATTATTTCACCCCTTGGTTCCAACCCCTGAAACAGTATAATGGGAGTAAACAGTAAATTGTTACATAGTAATGGATTAATGAATAGTTCATAGGGATATTTTCCCTGATTATTTCACCCCTTGGTTCCCACCCCTGAAACAGTATAATGGGAGTAAACAGTAAATTGTTACATAGTAATGGATTAATGAATAGTTCATAGGGATATTTTCCCTGATTATTTCACCCCTTGGTTCCAACCCCTGAAACAGTATAATGGGAGTAATCATAGGATATTTTCCCTGACTATTTCACCCTTGGTTCCAACCCCTGAAACAGTATAATGGGAGTAAACAGTAAATTGTTACATAGTAATGGATTAATGAATAGTTCATAGGGATATTTTCCCTGATTATTTCACCCCTTGGTTCCAACCCCTGAAACAGTATAATGGGAGTAATCATAGGGATATTTTCCCTGATTATTTCACCCCTTGGTTCCAACCCCTGAAACAGTATAATGGGAGTAAACAGTAAATTGTTACATAGTAATGGATTAATGAATAGTTCATAGGGATATTTTCCCTGATTATTTCACCCCTTGGTTCCAACCCCTGAAACAGTATAATGGGAGTAATGATAGGGATATTTTCCCTGATTATTTCACCCCTTGGTTCCAACCCCTGAAACAGTATAATGGGAGTAAACAGTAAATTGTTACATAGTAATGGATTAATGAATAGTTCATAGGGATATTTTCCCTGATTATTTCACCCCTTGGTTCCAACCCCTGAAACAGTATAATGGGAGTAAACAGTAAATTGTTACATAGTAATGGATTAATGAATAGTTCATAGGGATATTTTCCCTGATTATTTCACCCCTTGGTTCCAACCCCTGAAACAGTATAATGGGAGTAAACAGTAAATTGTTACATAGTAATGGATTAATGAATAGTTCATAGGGATATTTTCCCTGATTATTTCACCCTTGGTTCCAACCCCTGAAACAGTATAATGGAGTAATCATAGGGATATTTTCCCTGATTATTTCACCCCTTGGTACCAAAACCCCTGAAACAGTATAATGGGAGTAAACAGTAAATTGTTACATAGTAATGGATTAATGAATAGTTCATAGGGATATTTTCCCAGATTATTTCACCCTTGGTTCCAACCCCTGAAACAGTATAATGGGAGTAATCATAGGGATATTTTCCCTGATTATTTCACCCCTTGGTTCCAACCCCTGAAACAGTATAATGGAGTAAACAGTAAATTGTTACATAGTAATGGATTAATGAATAGTTCATAGGGATATTTTCCCTGATTATTTCACCCCTTGGTTCCAACCCCTGAAACAGTATAATGGGAGTAAACAGTAAATTGTTACATAGTAATGGATTAATGAATAGTTCATAGGGATATTTTCCCTGATTATTTCACCCCTTGGTTCCAACCCCTGAAACAGTATAATGGAGTAAACAGTAAATTGTTACATAGTAATGGATTAATGAATAGTTCATAGGGATATTTTCCCTGATTATTTCACCCCTTGGTTCCAACCCCTGAAACAGTATAATA